>NC_088925.1:51592500-51690000 GCF_038396675.1 Hydra vulgaris
CAGAGATATAGATAAAATGAACTACAGATTTATTCTGCAAAACAACTTTTAAATAGTATCTTTTTTAACTGAAAGTTATTTTGTCAAAATAAATTGTTATTTATATGCTAATTTGTCGATTTTTATGTATTTCTCAAACAAAACATATTTTTCTAACATTTTTATCAATTTTTTTATTGTCTAAATCTTTTCCCGAACAGAAATGACTGTTTTTTTGTGTTACAATAACTACTTGATACCGATAATGCTTTTGTAGTTACAGTCATCACAAAATCTGATGTTGCCTGTTTTGCAATAAACAATGTTATTATTTATTATACATGTGTTTGCTTTTTTTTCTAACAAACACATACATAATAAATAATATATATATTATTTATTATGTATGTATATTGAAGTTAAGCAAAAACACTATCCAACAGTGATTTTGTTTCGGAACCAAAATGAGTTATTTCTTATGTACTTCCATCTGCTGAAAAGTGACATATTAGCTCTAGTTCTAAAAATAAAGCTCTTGAAAAAAGCTCAAGCAATAAAAGCAAAAATTTTCTCTCAAAGGTATAAAATTTCATTTTTTGAAAAATTTTTTTGTTTTTGACTATCCATAATGTTTTATTCGTGATTAAAAATTAATGATATTAGTTATGTGTGTTTGCTAAAGTTTCTGGTCTAATCTATTCTTAGTTTTTTTTTTTTTCATTTGTGTAAAATTTAACAAATCAACATGCGAAAGAAGTGTGTAAATTTAGTGGACAATTTTTGTTACATTTGTGGTGAAATAACATATTCCTCACAGAAAAGAACAATGACACATCTACTATTTACCAGCATTACTTCGATATGAAAGTAGATGACCAGGATAAGTCATGGGCTCCACATCGATGCTTTAGCTCTTGTTTGGTTACACTACGAGAATGGCTGAAAAATAAAAAAAGATCTTTGGCTTTTGCTGTTCCTATGGTATGGAGGGAGCCTAAAAACCATACAGATGGCTGCTTTTTCTGCTTGACCCCACCCATCAAGCAGGTTTATCAATGAAGAAAATAGGAACAGTTAAATATCCGAATCTTCCACCTGCCATTCGATCTATTCTGTATTCGGATAGTTTACCAGTTTCTACTCCACCACAAAGTTGTGAGTTAAAAGCAGAAAATGAAGAAGAAATAGAAGAAAACAAGCCTTCTGCATCAAATAGTCCTGATTTTGTGTTAACAGATGATGTGCCGCACAGATTGAGCCAAGCAGATTTAAGTGATCTTGTTCGAGATCTGGACATGTCACAGAAAAAGGCAGAACTTCTAGGGTCAAGAATAAAGCAGTGGAATCTTCTCTAGTTTGATGTCAAAGTTTCTCATTACAGAAAACATCAGCAGAATCTGTTGTTTTTTTTGAGAAGAAAAATAACCTTGTTGCTTACATTGATGTCTCTGGATTAATGTACTGTCTTGATTTATACTGTGATCCAACTGAACGGAGATTATTCATAGACTTATCTAAGCTAAGCTTGAAAACTGTATTACTACACAATGAAAACCGTCTTCCTTCTGTTCCTATTGGCCATGCAGTTGACATGAAAGAGACTTATATAAACATGAAAGTTCTCCTTAACGCAATTAATTACAATGAACACAAATGGAAAATTTGTGGTGATCTAAAAGTCATTGCTATACTTTTAGAAATGCAATTAGGGTATACTAAATACTGCTGCTTTTTGTGTATGTGGGACAGTAGAGCAAGAAGTTCACATTATATAAAAGAAGACTAGCCTGCTAGGTCAGTCTTATTTTATATAATGTGAACTTCTTGCTCAACACAGATATAAAAAATATTATTTCTGAACCACTCGTGGATCCAAAAGATGTTCTTCTTTCACCATTACATATTAAGTTGGGTTTAATGAAAATTTGTGTCAAAGGTATGAACAAAGAAGGACAGGCTTTTAGGTATTTAAAAAAGAAATTTCCAAAAATAAGTGATGCCAAAATTAAAGAGGGTGTTCTTGTTGGGCCACAAGTACGTTAAGTTATGAAAGATCCTGCATTTGGCGAAGTTTTGAATGGGCAAGAAAAGGAAACTTGGGAAGCTCTTAAGGGAGTAATTTATGGATTTTTAGGTAACAAAAGAGATAATAGTTACATTCAATTGGTAACATTACTTTTGCAAAAATGCCATCAAATTGGATGTAACTTGTTTCTCAAGATTCATTTCCTCCACTCACAACTGGGCTTCTTCCCCTCTCCCCCCCCCTCCTCCTTCCAAGTTATAGAGCAGTTTGTGATGAACATGGGTAAAGGTTTCACCAAGTTATTTCTGTAATAAAAAAAAGATATCAGGGTCGTTAAAATGAGGCTATGCTTGCAGATTACTAGTGGTTTGTGTGTATGGATGGTCCAGAACTAGTCTACAAAATGAAAGCAAAAAGATCACGATCTCGTGACGATCATCTTTATACCTATTAGTTTGATGATCATGATTTCTTTATAATTGAAATAAAAATTTATTACTATTGTATATCTCAGAAACTAGAGCTAAAAAAAATTTTCGTTGTCATTTTCATTTTTCTCAGCCCAAAATTAGTATAATTTGAATAAAATTGCTAAAAATACAAAAATTTTTTTTTGTTGCCCAGTGTAATTAGAAGAAATCCATATACTAATTAAACTAGTATATGGGTTTGTTATAATTAGTACTTGACTTCAATTTACATACTTATTTTTCATTCCTTTTGGTTTTTTAGTTAAATTTTCCTGAACTAGTTTTACAGAATATTAGTAACCAGGGCCGCCGAGAGGGGGTGATAGGGACAGTTTGTCCCGTGCAGAAGATATCCAAGGGGCGCCAAATGAAAAGAAGGTTTCCAAAAAAAAAAGTCCTTTATCAATAATATAGGGAAATTTTGATGAATAGGGGCGCCAATCAGGGTTGTTGTCCCAGGCGACGTAACAGCTATCGCCGCCCTGTTAGTAATCCTTTTTCATAAATTTAGATGTATTTTATTTTCGTTTTTATATATATTAATATCTGATTTATTTTAGACTTCAATCATACACTAATCTTAATTCTTCATTGAAACCTTAAAAAACAGCAAAATCACGAAAATCGTTTCCCAAACGAAATAAAAAGTATGACAGACAATAAATGCAAAAGAACAAACAATGCCTCAAAAAAAAAAAAAAAAGGTTATTTTTATAGCCACATATATTTAAAAACATTATTCTGAACGTTATGTATTTGTTACAGAGTAACGGAAGCATGTTGAATTTTTTACGTAAATAATTTTTTAATTATAATGCAAATCTATATGATACTCTTCTAAATTCTAAATTCATCCAATTCATCCAATATGCGCAAAAACAAACAATTCCATATGCTGTAACTTGTGGTGTCCCCCAGAGCTCTATTTTAGGACCCTTATTATTCTTAGTATATATAAATGATTTAAATCTAGCAACACACTTCTTAAACTGTATTCTTTTTGCAGATGACTCCAATCTTTTTTATTCTCACAGAGATATTAAAACACTTTTTTGAAACAGCTAACGAAGAGTTGGGTAAGGTTAATGAATGGTTTATAAGTAATAAACTGTCTCTAAATGTGGAGAAAACCAAATTTATTTTATTTCATAAAGTAAATAAATTAGAAAATATTCCCATTAAACTCCCAAATCTAATAATCAATAGCGCTAGCATTAAAAGAGAAACTTCAGTTAACTTTTTGGGCGTAATATTAGATGAGCATTTACGTTGGAGTGATCATATAAAAAGCATTGAGAAAAAGTTATCAAAAAATATTGCCATGATATATAGGGCTAAACCATTTCTAAATAATAAATCTTTAAAAAGTTTATATTTTTCTTTCATTCATTGTCATTTGATTTATTGTAATATTGCATGGGCAAGTACAAATCATACAAAATTAAAAAAATTGTACTGTAAACAAAAACATGTCTGCAGAATATTATTTGGAGCTGAAAAAATTGTACCATGCGAGCCTCTTCTGCGTATACTGGGCGCATTAAATGTTTATAAAATAAACTTACATCAAGTTTTAATGTTTATGTATAAAACAAAAATGGGACTATCTCCTAAAATATTTCAGTCCTATTTTGAAAAAGTAGAGCATAAATATCCGACAAAATTTTCAAATAATAACTACATTGTCCCTAAATATAATTCAAAACAAATTACATATTCAATTCAATATCGTGGACCCTATTTGTGGAAAAAGTTTCCTAATATTGCAAATACGGAAAAAGTTAGTATACATCAGTTTAAAAAAGAATCGAAAAAGGTGTTATTACTTATGGATTTTAATATATCCGATTTTAAATGCCTCTTTTAAACTAAAATTCAATTATATAAAATATGTATCAGAATTTATCAATTTATCAATTTTTGTTTCTTAGTTTTTTCATTACTTGAGTTATGGTGTTTTCTCTAATCTTAAAAGTTATTGGTGAAATCTTAGTTTTTCAACATTTTACTTAACTATTAATGAGTTGTTATTTATTTTACTTTTAATTAAACTGGTTAAAAATATACATACATAAAACGGTTTTTTTAAATTAAGTACTCTTTTATTTTGAATTTTTTGTTCTTTATTTAAATATTACTTTATTACGAATTGTTATAAATTTTATTTTCATATTCTTCAACAAATACTTTGGATAATATACGTATATAGTGTGGCTCTTGAAAATACGTGCTCTTTAATTAATTTATTTATTTTTTGTTTTTCTTTTTTACTTTTCTTTCAGTTTTTCTTGTTTACTTGATTATTACTCTTAACATGAATATTGTTCTTGAAGTATTTCTTAAACTAATTGTTATTTATTTTTCCATTTATAATTTTTAATAAATAGTTTGTAAAGTATAAATATATTATCCGGCTATTGTAAATACGTACGATTGGGGCTCGGAGATAAGACAAAATTATGTCTTCTACTTGCCCCGCCAGTTTTTATTTTATTTATAAACCTTGTAAATTGTAAAAGTTATTAAACGGCGAAATAAATAAACTAAAAAAAAAAAAAAAAAAAAAATGTGAAGGTACCTAATGATAATGTATGTATTATAATGTTTGTTTTAATTACATGCTTTCCTTTGCATAAAGAAGGTTCATTGACCAGATTAAAAAGAAAAAGTTACTATAAAAACTATAAAAACAAAAATCCACGGTTAATTTCTTTTAATCAACGAAACCTTTATAATTTTTTTCTGTTGAATATCTCTTTATATTTACCAACATTATTTTATTTTAGTGTGGATAATGTTGAGTAACAGTTTGTTGAATACTGTTGCAAAATGGTTTTAATTTAGTTATTTTCAAGATTTGAAATTTTCTTTATTGATCATTAACTCTAAGGTAAGAATAATTTTGTTTATTATTAACATTTAAAAATAGTTTCCATATTAAAATATACAAATGTAAGAATTCAATTTTTAGCTAAGAGCAAAAGAACATAATCCTAATGATATTAAATCTCATATGCCAAAACCACCCCTTATGAAAGTCACTAATAGCGATCATTTATTTTATAAAAGTTACTGAACTACCATTTATTTGCTAAATAAACAAATTATATATATTAGCGTTATGACTTTTTTCAACCTCATGCCCCTGTACTGTAGTTTGATGAACTTTTACCTAAAAAGCACGAAATAAACTATTATTTGCATATCTTTTGAAAAAAGTTCACCCCGCCATCTAAAAATCAATTTTATGTCACGGTGATTTAAGCATAGGATTTTATTGTGAGCACGCGCATTAAATTATCTTTTTAAAAAAATAGCAAAGCAGTTTTCTGTAAAAACTAAAAACTTTTGCGATTGATTTCCGTTTTAAATATGTAATTTGTCTTTGCAATCAAAAAAAAAAAAAAAAAAAAGTTTTTAAACTATATAATTAATAAGCTTTTCGTTAAATTAAAAAAAAAAAAAAAACTTAAGTCGTAAAGAAAGAAAATTTTTTGTTTAAAATAATTAGGTTTTTAGGTAAAAAAAAAAAAAGTACAGCATCATTTCAATTATTTAAAGAATATTTTGCAAATAAAATTTTTTTGGATAAAAAGCAATATATATTCTTATTCTAGATATTGTAAGAAAAAATTATAAGTTATTATTTTTTACCTGTCATTTTTTTCAAATCGAGATAAAGTAGAGCGAGCATACCGGAACAGTGGGGCATAACGTTATAGTTTTGCCTGAAGTCTTGTATTTCAGCTAAAAATTATTATTATTTCTTTTTAATTTTTTTGATAAAATATTTTAAACTATTGTGCTTCATTATTGAAAAAAAAAAAAAATTTTAGAAATACCAAAATACATTAAAAGTACTAAATTCCATCAATAAGTTTGCGAAAAACAAAATTTTCTTAAGCGATACAACGACAAAAGATTTATCTTGAACTATTGCTAATTGCTTTATTTATAAAAGCTTATGCTTTTCTGAGAGAAAATTCTTTTTTATCCTATTTTTGAATTTGGTTTTAAAAAATATCTGGAACTAAACTTTTTAAATAGTATTAATTACAGTAAAATGACTTTTTTGGGACAACAAGTTATTTATATAATTGACTATATTACTATCATTTCGTGATTCTGTTTTCAGCTTGATGGTTTTATTTTTATTCTAAAATATATATTTTTTTATTTAGAAAAGCAATATCAGCAATCAATCCAAAGATATTCTTATTTTTACAACCTGATTATTACAAATTAACTTGATAGTGTTTAATGTAAACAAAGATGGTAAGAAATTATGTAAAAAAAATCAATCATCCCAAATGGAATGAAATGCAATTTTAGCTGTGAGTAAAAAGGAACTTAGAACTAGAAAAGCTGCTGATAAATATGGCATATATAAGTTTGCTCTACATTGGCATATTGCTAATAAGTAAGCCAGCTCATCAAAAATGTTGCCAAATAGTTTCAGGATAATTTGTGTGATTTATAATATATTTTGTTTAATTTTGAATAAAGTAGTAATTACCAATTTAATAATATATAGGTTAGAGTAGAGCGGAGGTATTTTATAATAAAACACAAAAAGTTTTTTTTATTTAAGTTGTTATTCCTTTTATTGTGGTGTATGGTCGTGTAATTTGTATGAGTATGTTACATTTTGAGATTTTAATGCCTGAACATATTTAAATAATGAAATGCATTCCTTTTTTATCACTTTTAAAGCTTTACAATTAACGAATAACTGCTGCTATTTAACTGTCCCGTTTTGCCCCACCCACTTGCAAAATGTAAAAAATTTGCTAGCCTAGAGATCATCTGTATCATATACAAACTTAATTTTTATTTTTAATTATTCCTAATTAGTTATAAAAATATATATTTAGCTTTTAAGTTATAAAGACATTTTAATTCAATATTAAATAGTCCCCTCATATTAACAAATAAATTTACATTGCTTAAGGGTTAAAATCAAAAAGGTCTTAAAATGAAAGTTAGAAAAGAAGCTAAGATTTTGTTTACCATTTATATTTTTAAAAATTTATAATAAGTTTAATTTCGAAATTCCTTTACAAGAAAAAATTTTTTTCAAATTAAATTAAATTTTTTTTTTAATAAAATTTTTTTTTTTTTTAAATTAAGCTTTACATCTTTTGCTTTACGTTGATATTTTATAAAATATTCTTTAATAATGCTTTCAACCTGACTACAACCCATATGCCAGAATAATCTATTAAGATTGGTGAATTCGGCGTGTAAATATTCACAATAAACATCTATTTTCTTATCTCTATTTTTCACCATAAACACCTGTACTTAATCTCCATTTTTCAATGAACTGATATACATGATTTTCAAGTAAATGCATTTTTGATGTTACAGAAGCATCTGGTCATGTGAATCTATAAAATTCAATAGATTGTTTGATTGCTAAATCTAAAAATTGAAAAGATTCTTCATTATACAATACATGATAACAAAATAATTCTCAATAATATCAAATTATAAAAATAAGTAGTTTACTGATGCACAGAGCATACTGCAAGAGTAAAATCGAAAACGCTGGTTAAATATTTATCAAGTTCCTGAATATCATTATCGTAGAAATAGTATAAACTATTTATAATATTATGACACTTACAATGATATGAAAAAAACTTTTTAAATTTCTGACTGACACCGATAGATAGTAAGTAAACACCAGTATCTCACATCGATAGATAGTAAGTAAACACCAGTATCTCACATCGATAGATAGTAAGTAAACACCAGTATCTCACACCAATAGATAGTAAGTAAACACCAGTATCTCACACCGATAGATAGTAAGTAAACACCAGTATCTCACATCGATAGATAGTAAGTAAACACCAGTATCTCACATCGATAGATAGTAAGTAAACACCAGTATCTCACACCGATAAATAGTAAGTAAACACCAGTATCTCACATCGATAGATAGTAAGTAAACACCAGTATCTCACACCGATAAATAGTAAGTAAACATATGTAAGTATCTATAAATTCAAGGTCTATAACTAGCTCAGGAATCAAATTGCATAATCCAAGCAATGATTGATGCTATCAATAAATTAAAAAATATCAAAATAAGTCAAATCAATTTATAAATTCAGGCATTATAAAAATTGGGCTTCAAATATATTTTTAAATACAATAAAAAAAAAATTTTCTTATATTTAATTAAACACTTTGGTGTATATATGTACACACGCATATATACATATCCATATAAAATTAATCATGACTTAAAAAAACAAAAACTTTAACCCCTTTATTAAACTTTACCATCCTATTTTGTACAAAATTTAAAAGCAAGTTTTATGTATTGAATTTATTTACAAGTAAATTTAATGAATAATACATTTATTTCAATACAATACCTTCTTTTTTTTCTCAATTCATAATAAAGTATTCTTGGTTTATATACTTTCAAAGCACTTTCTGTACTTTCTGGCTAACACAAAACTAGTATTTCAACTGTATCTTGCAGAAGAGCAATTTTTTAAGATAATCACTAATAATGCTATTCAAAAAACTTGATTGGACATGCATGAAAATGTATTTGTCAAATTCTGCTTTACCAATAGTTTTACTTCTGAATGCCAATTCTCCAGCAAGTTTTATATCGATTAAATGACATTCATCTTTTAACATAATAAAAAAATTCAAGTGGATTTGCATTCGATTTCTTAGACATTTTACCCAAATATTTGGAGTTTTGAAAACGTTGTTACCTTTATTTTTGATGTTTCTAAGAGCAGTATAGCACTTCATACACATTTTCTCTAGATAAATAGATTGAGAATCTTTGATATATTTATTCCATACATTTATATATTTAATCAATTTTACTGTCAGTTTTGAACATGTCTTTTTCTAAAAGATTTCCACATACTTTACATACTCTTGATAACTTTGTTGATAAATACTCGCCATTATTTGCGGATCTATTTTTGTGAAAACCTCTCTATTCAAAACGATTATATTAAAAAAAAAAAAAAATGACAGGTAATAAAAACTTTCGAAAAGATAAAAAGGAGGAGTATTATTAAGAACTTCCAGAATCTTACAAAAATTTTAGTTCCTCTAAAATATAAATAATAGAATGTGTTAAATTTGCTAATAACAAGCTTTATTTATCACAGTAAAACGAACTTACGTCAAAATCTACTAAATCTCATACTAAATCAAGTTCATCTATGATCTGTTTCGCTTCATTTCACAAGATATAGTTTACCAACAACAAAAAACACAAGCAAACAACCAAACTGCTTAACAATATTTAATGAAGGACTAACACGGTTACTCAAAATAATGATATTTACATATTTGCAGCTAATAAAATCCCAAGTTTTAATAAGTATCGAATCACCGTGATGTCAAAATCGATTTTTCAACGACGGGGTGAACTTTTTTCAAAAGGTATGCAAATAATAGTTCATTTCGTGCTTTTTAGGTAAAAGTTCATCAAACTACAGTACAGCAGCATGGGGTTGAAAAAAAGTTATAAACCTAATATATATATATATATATATATAGATATATACATATATATATATATATATATATATATATATATATATATATATATATATATATATATATATATATATATAATAGATATATATATATTTTTTATTTTTATTTTATAAATCTCTATTTGAAATTGAATAGCATTACAAGTAATGAATTGTACAATTTTATTTGTCCTTTAATATTAATAGTTTGCTAAGAATACAGGGGAGGAACATATTATTTATGCATTGAAAAGGCAGTAGAGCGTCCAATATTGCTTGGGAGGTAGAGGTCACTGACGCCATCACGAAGGATACGGAGGCATTTTTGAATAAAAGGTTTTTGGTAAGTAGTAGTTTTTGCGGTGTTAAGAGCATACGGGAATCTATTAGGGTTTCTGCTTTTGTTTTGAGTTAATTTAGTGGTTATAGGATGGCATGGGTCTGCAAGGATCTTTTTGAGTATATTAATATATATATAATATATATATATATATATATATATATATATATATATATATATATATATATATATATATATATATATATATATATATATATATATATATATATATACAATATGAGGTACATCTTCAAGCTAATAAAGTCGTTACAAATTTTAATATTTTTCTGTTCAATAAAGTTATTACAATTTTTATTGATGAACAAAGTACAATATAAAATTCTCCTATTTCAGCGGTGTACGTTTTTTATAGAAATAAAATCATCAGGCAAAGGAAAGTGTCGAATTTATCAGACTTTTATCAACAAATATGTTGAAATAAGATAATTTGACGCAAAGTAAAAGTCTTTAACAAAAGCCACTAAACCGAAAAAATTAAAAGTAATTGCAGTTCAGTGTACTTAAAAATTTTAATTATAGTATTTTGGTGTTTGCAAAGAAACACTACATAAATCATTTTTTAATATAAACTAATTTTTTCAATTTTGTTGTATAGGCTGCTTTGGCGCTTATCCATCCATTTGTCAAACAAATTTTATACTTTATACACACTTCCGTACACGAAAACCCGGGTAAATATAATAGTTTTTATTGAGGTAAGTGTAGCCAATCATGTTATACGATATATTTGTGTTTTGAAAGTTACCCTTCTAATTTTTCGCTCCGAAAAGCAAGATATCCGGCCGTGTAATTATAGTAGGCCATGGAAAGAAATAAGTTTGTATCACTTGCATTGGGATCATCCATAAATGATGTCAGTAAATATAAGGGGGGGGGGGGAGGTAGTGCTGGAAAGTTTGACACTAGTTGTCAATAGGGAGGGGGTAATGAGGCCAAAATGATGTCAATTTAAAGTATTTTTTCAGTTTTAATGAGCAGATTTTAAATAATCAATATTGAATTTGACAAGAATTCCTCACAGTTTGTTGAGCCCACCAATGAGCGATCTGTTATTGATGATCAACAAAGTGCATTAACTTTGAGTTTGTTGACCACGAAAAATCAAAAAAATGCAAGAACAGTGGCTCAAGATTAACTCAATTCTAAGATTGCAGCTTTAAATTGTGAAGTTGCTGGGCTAAAGAATAGAAAGAGAAGTGGGTTCATTGGTGAAACTGAAAAGGATGATTTGAAGAAGAAGAAGAAGAAGAAGAAACTAGCTCATCTATGTAATGAACTGGCCAAAAAAAGGTATGATCAAGCTCAACAGAAGAAAACTAGAGAGCTGAAAAAAGCTAGAATGGAGGAAATCTAATTGGAGCATCCAGAAGTCAAAGAAAAACTAAAAATCAGAAAGAAATCTGGTTGACCGTCATTAGAAGTAGATCAAGCTCTTCTTTTGAAGGCAATTATGGATATTGCTCTCCATGGTTCGTCTGCTGATGAAAGATGTCGGTTAGAGGTTCTTCGGGTAATGATAGCTTAGCTATGTTTGTTAATTTTGTATTTGTTAGAATTTTACTCTTAATTAGTACTTGCACTATTGTAAATATCATTGAAATGTTAACAACTAATTTCAAGATTTGATTTGAATATAATTTGCGAAATAAATCCCGTTTTCTGTAAAAAAAGTTAATTATATCCAAATATATTTCTTTATTATTTAGAGCATTAAAACTCTCGACGAATTGACATCCGAGATGAGCAAAATTGGATTTGCAATCAGCAAGAGCGCCCTCTATACTCGTCTACTTCCGAGAAGTTACGGAACATTAGAAGGCAAAAGGCACGTCAAAACAGTCCTTGTTAGATTGATCAGTCCTTAGAATGAATCTCATTTAAAACATGTTGACGGACTCTTTTGCAGTTCAACTACAAAATATGTGGAAGAAGTTTTTTTCTATTTTAGGGCCAGATGAAGTGTGTTTCATTAGCCAAGACGACAAGACTAGGAAAACACGCATCCTCAACCGCCTTTGCTCATAGATTAGACTTTCAGCGGCTCTTGGATATTAAAAAATTCAACTCTATTACCAGAGGTCCTCAAACTTATATGGTTAAGCCTATCGTTGTGTTTAGCGTCGATGGAGGACCCGACAAAAATTCCAGATACTAGAAAGTAATTGAAATCGGGATTCACCATTTTTTAAATAATAACCTTGACGTTCTTTTCATGATGACAAACGCTCCAGGCCGCAGTGCATTCAACAGAGCTGAGCGACGAATGGCACCTCTAAGTAAAGAATTATTTTGGGTAATTCTTCCACACGAACATTACGGAACTCATCTTGATTCTCAAGGTAATTACATTGAAAAAAGTTCATTTGTAAAAATATTAATATAATTTTTAACCTATAATAACCAACATATCTTTTTAAATCAGGCAGGGCAATAGATGAAAATTTAGAAAAACAGAACTTTGGTTGCTGGACAGGCTTTGGCTGATATTTGGTCTGATCTACAAATTAACGGTTATCCAACCATTGCAGAGTATATTGATCCAGACAAATCAGAGCTAGAGTCAAGGAGCCTTTTATTACAAGATCAACGTTGGATTGCTGATCATCTTCGTACAAGTCAATATTTTACTCAAATTGTGAAATGTGAAAATCGTTCTTGGTGTCGGACTATTAGAAGCTCTTACTTTACTCTAATTAGAGCAAGATTTCTTCCGCCACCTGTCCCTGTCAACCAAACGAGAAACGGGCTCAAAGCAGTAAATGTCTCAGAAGGAGCAAAAGAATTGTTTCCATCATCCGTCTTTATGCTGATCGCATCAAACATTGAAAGTATTCTTCCTCGTACAGCCAATTTTGCCGTATGATGCGTTTTGTCCATCAATTCAGTCTAGTCAAGCTGATAGAATCTGTAAAAAGTGCAATATCTACTTTGCCTCTCAAGCTATGTTGAAAAAGCACGCTTCTATCCATTCTTCTGTCGAAAAATTGAGAAAAAACACTGACATCATTTATGGATGACCCCATAAATAATGCTCGTTAGTTTTGAGGTTTTATTCAAGTCATTTATGTAAATTAAAAAAAGAAGAGGTCCGAGAATTGAACTTTGTGGGACTCCACAGGTTATATTAAAAAAGTGGTTTGATAATCATTTTTAAATGGTACATATTGTTTTTGTTTAGATGGATAACTTTTAAACCATTTTTATTTTTTGTTCCATAGTATTTTAGTTTATAAATTAGAATATGGTGATTGACCGTATCAAAGGTTTTCGATAGGTCTATACAAATTTCTAGCGTATATTATGATTTTTCAAATGATTTTGAGATTTCACGTACAAATTAGATAATTGCATGTTCAGTTGAGTTATCTTTCTTGAAAATTGATTGATGTAAAGTAGATTTTTATTATAAAAATATTTGTATACACATTTGAACATAACTTTTCTAGAATTTTCAAGAATGTGGAAAGAACAGAGATCGGACAATAGTTACTAATTTCAGATTTGTCCCCTTCTTTTAGAATAAGAATAATTTTTGCAATTTTTAATTGTTCTGGGAATACTCCTTGATGGATATAAGCTCTAAAGATTTTAAAAAGAATAACTTTAAGTTGTTCAATGCAATCTATAACCACGTTTCCATTAATTTGATCTACTTCAATTGCTTTATTTTTTTTTTTTTTTACATATTTGAAGGCTCTTTCAAACTCATCAAACATATATTCGGAAGACAACTCATCTGAACAAATGCAATTATCCATGGGTACTAGTTAATCAGTAAACAAAGATTTGGTCTTAGGAATTTTTTTGGACATTGTTGGTCCTAAATCAGTGAAAAATTTGATAAATCCTTGAGCTATAATTCTTGGTTCATTTAAACTTTTGTTATTTACTCTAACCATTTGTGGCAGGAAACCGGAGCATGATTTTTTTTTTGCCGATATTTTCTTTCACTATTCGCCACGTGCGCTTTGTGTCGTTTTTAAATGTTTTAAATATTTGGGAGTAATAGCTTTTATTCAGGTTTTTGCAAATTTTTTCAATTAGGTTTTGTAGTTTTAAAAAAAAATTATATATAACTTTAGATGATTTTTTTAAACCTTTTGTAATCCATTGATACTTTTAGTTGTTAATGTTTTTTCTTTGGAAAATTAACTTCATAAATAGAAAAAAATATTTTGAAGAAAGTTTCATAAATATTATTTACGTTATTATCAAAATTAATGTTATGCGAATGCAATAACGATAGTTGGTCTTTAAATATACTGAGGTTAGTCTCGTTATAAATTCGTTTTCTTGCTACTTTTTTGTATAATGATAATTCTTTCTGGGTTTGTTTTATTAAGTTTCAGGAATAGAGGAAAATGATTTGATTTATCAGTTTTTATGACACCTTTTTGTATATTATTATTGAAAATATCATTAGTTATAATATATCTATTAATTAATTGTTTAAAAAATTGCAATTCTTTACTTTATAATCATCATTATAGAGTAAACAGTTCATATTTAAGTCTCCGACTATATAATTTTCTTTTTTATTATTGGTTCCTTTTTTAATGATTTGTTGAAAAAACATGCTCAGGTTTTCGCTCACGCCGTCATGTGATCGCAAACAACTATAAAGTTGTTCTAACATAATCAGTTATAAAATCAAGGTTGAAGAGTTTATTCAGGCGCAAATAAAAAATAAATAGTTACAATAATATCCCTATAAATAAAACGTTATTTAATGATTTTTTATTAATAAAATAAAAGAAGGTCATAACAGCTTAAGCTTTTCCATAATTATTATTTACTGAGTTTTTTTTGCACGGGCAATTTTAATCCTATTATAAGTTTTTGAATGAATTACTTAAATTGTCACAGTAAAGATGAAAATAACTTTAAATAGATTTTTGCTGATTTTACTGAGTTTTTATTAAAAGAAGTGAGCTGTTCTAATTAAGAAAGTTTTCCAATTTAGGAAACCAGTTGCCTTGATTAGAACGAAGTGGTGCCTTGACTAAATCGAAATTAATTTCCAATAAAAGTTCAATTAATTAAGACAAATTATGGATAAAAGCATGTTGTAGTTGAATCATCTTTCCTTAAAAAATATTTATTCATTAGATGTTTGTTTTTTTGGCAACTCTCCCCTATATATATCTATTAATTCAGTGATTTTTGATCTCAAAACTAATTCATTATTTTTAAGTATTTTATTTGTTTTTGAAAAAACTGTCTTATTTACTTATATATTACCACTGTAATCTTTTGCTACATGTTAAAAATAACAGTGCTTTCTTAACTGTTTGTGTTTACGAATTTTGTTTTTATTTTTGGATGTGGTTGGTGGTGAGGTACTCCATGATGTCCATACGGTCAACAATTTTCAAATGCTATAGCAATTTAATAAAACATACATCTAATATTGCTATTGCGAACACTATCGTTGAGTCAGCTGCCTCGGCGCTGTTAAAGGCGAGTTTCCACTCATCCGTTTTTTTACGGGAACGGGAAGGGAAAAGTAATCACGTGCTCAGCAAACTCTCTATACTTGGTCCATACATGGGGTTCATTGGCTGATGACCGGTACCACTGCGCCGGTGATGCTGTTCATATTCCAATGGTTGACCATGTTCGTTTTACGATGGGCCGACTGTGCCGACCGTGCTGAATGCTTATTCCAATGGACCTTGTTCCAGACTTAAACAATGTTTGCAATTTAAAAAAAAATTGAGTTTGCGCATGCAATATTTTTATAAAGATTCGTCGTCGGTGGGAAACATGATTCCATAGGGTAAGTCAAGTGACGTAATGTTTATTTTTTGACGAATAATTAATTAATATTATAAATAAATATTTAAGATGCGAAAAGCATTGTTAAATTACTTGTTTTATACAATCGTTTTATGTTAATATTTAATTAGCGGTCATGCGTGGTAAAATGTTTTTATCAAATAGGAACTCAATACAAAATTTGTGAAACATGATTTTATACTATAATAAAATGTGTTTATACAATTTTTAATACAAATGTGTTTATACAATTTTTATATAAATCATGATATTAGAATGAAATTTGTGATCATAATATCAAAGTGAATCGCGATTGTTATGATATTTTGATAATAAAGAAAACTAAATCATAACATTGAAATAATATGTTTGCTTGTTTATTAGTCATTTTGTGAGGATGGCTAAGGAATTATTTCTAAAACCAAAATTTTGAGTGTAATCTGGTAAAGTAGTAACAAGCACTTGAATGTTATCTTTATTTTTTTTTTATCTTAGTTCTTTATTATTATTATTTTTTTTATCTTAGTGCTTCTACGCTTATATAAAACTTTATGCAAACAACAACAACAACAAGCGACAACAACAAGCAACAATAACAGCAATAACAACAAGATATTTATTTTCCTCAAAATTTACAATGATATAATTACAATAATATAGGGGAGACCGGGGCACGTTGGTCCGCTTTTTTTTCCTTGATGTGTAACTTTTTAGCTTTTTGTTTTTTAATTTATTTATTTTTTGGAAAAAGTTTGACTAGTCCTAGACTATCGGGAAAAAACATTAATAAAAATCCATAATAGCTTTTCAACACATTTAAAATTGATTTTGTTAGGTCATATTGGGTGGGCCAGCCTACCCCGTTTTCGGGGTAAGTTGGCCTAAGGATTGGGGCAGGTTGGCCCACATACAACTTATGGCAGACTTATGGGAAAACGCTCATTGATCAAAAACAACTTTACAACTTGATGAAATAAACGACTTTATAACTTGATAAAACAAAATTGAAACAACTTAAAACAATAAGCTACAAAAAAATGAAGTAAAAACAAAATAAAACAATAAAATTTTATTCAACAACAGTATAAAGATTTACAATCTAACCCCTTTGCGTCTTTTTCTACACAACTCACATGAGCCCAACACTGACAGCATCTGGAAGGCTGTTTGAGAACGGTTTGAAGCAACTAAGACACAAGACATCTTCCTCATTATCATCTTTGTTTTTCTTGTTTCTTCTTTCTTTTGCAGGTTGACTAGCAAAAATCTTGCATGTTTTAGAGTTACTTGGACCGGCTTCTTTGATAAAAAATAGTTTTTTATTTTTTGAGCCCTTCTGTTTTTTTTTCTTTTGCTACTTTCTGTTCCTGTTGCAAGGCTTTTTTAACTGGTGTATCAGTTAATATAGTAGAAATTCGTTTCCAATTTCTGAGCTTATTTACATTTTTTTTTCTAGGCTGAGCTTTTTCAAAAAGCTTCACTTCTTCAGGAGATGGTATAAGTGAAGAATTTGGAGTAGCACCTGATGTGCTGTCCAAATCTGGAAATCTGGAAAAGTTCCTTTCTTAGATTTTGACTCATTTGAATTAAATTTTTTGAATTTTTTTTGTTTACAATCCGCAGCTGAAACTTCGTTTCTAGGTGTTTGTTTAGTGATGCTAAAATCCATAGATGATCTATCTGTTAAATACGATGGCAAAATATCACTTTCTGAAAAAATATCTCTGTTAAATGGATAAATACCTGTAGCTTGGAAACCACTAATTTTGTTCCTTGGAGTTATAGCATTAGGAAGTGCTGTTTTTACTATACCAGGTATGTCATAGATAGTCATTGGTCGTTTGTTTACAGTAACCCATGTATCACATTCTGAGTGCACAAAATGTTTAAAAGGACCATAAACACTTCTATCTAATGGTTGTAATTTATGACTACAGTGTGTTGGAAAAGATAAAAGTGTGATACCATTTTCTTTAAAAAAATAAAGTACTGCTGTATCAAGATGAGAGCTGTGGTTGTCAATCAATACCAGACAAGGGCAATCATTGGAACAACGTGCATGGATAGAAAAATGTTTGATATATTTAGGAAAATTTGTCCATCCATCCTGAAGAATATGCTGATCCATTAAATCCTATTGGTCCATCACGAATAAAGTGAGATTTAAAATTAACTCTGGGAAAAATAAAATATGGAGGTATGCTATCGCCAATCACACTTACCGCCAAAGCCATAGTCACTAATGCTCCTCTTTCTGCTGATGTTACTCGTGCCAGGGTTTTTTTATCTAATTTAGGTGATAGTAAATCTCTCCCTATAGCTGCGTTATCAGGCGTATGTTCTGCTTTAGGCTTATGTACTGTTGCAGTAACATCAAACTCAAGTGTGTTATCATTGTTAGAATTTGGAAGAATCACTTGGCAATCAAGTTCTACTTCAGTTTGAAACGAAGCATTAGATGTAGATGGCAACCTTTTGGATATGCAATACCTTCCTAGAGTCTTACGTGGTATATTGAATTCTCTACTAACTGCTCTAATTGATCTTTTATATTTTGTAACTTGTATCACTGCCAATAAAATTGTTTCTTCTGACACTTTTTCACGTTTCTTTTAATCATTAATAATTTACATAACTCATGTCATATTATGTTTATATATCATATATAAATTTAAGTGTAAAGCATGAAAAGTTAAGTGTATTATGTAAAGTGTTAAATTTATATACGTAAGTATAACTAGTATGTAAAAGTTTAAATATCAGTTTTATAATAAAATTATTTATCCAAATTTAAATATTATGTATACGAGTGATATTTTCTTATTATCGACGTATAAAATCCGAAAAAACGTATAAAAACAAATGCCAATTTGTTTATGAGACTTATTTCTGATCTAATATATTTTATAAGTTTTAATATTTTTATAACAAAAAACAGTTTTTCCGTCACAAATTTACCCAAATTATTTTAAAAATCTACGGAGCAAGTTGGCCACATGCTAACGTGCCCCGGTTGCATCGGGCCAATCTGCCTCATTGTCATATTTAGAGCAGGAACAACTTTCTCCTTAGAACCATCAACTAATTTTGTGGAACATTATATACTTTTTACAAATTCTTTTCTTGCCAATCTAGATGAGGAACATTGTCAAAGTTAATCAGACCATATTACTTAAAAAGATACACAAATTGATGCATGTTCATCTTTAATTTGAAAATCTTTACTCTTCTTTTCTTGCACAAAAACTTTAACACTTTTTGAAAAATAACGTTCCGTGAAAAACACCAGAATGCAGTATGGTATTTGCATTTGTATATATCCTGTGTATATTAGGTTAATTTTTAAATTTGCTAATATATAAACAATAACCATTGCTTTAGAGATAGTAATTAATATTGTATAAATAATTAAACATTTTAGAACATTATTATTCCTTGTCAATCACTTATTTATATTTATTCTTAATAATAATATTATGATTTTATTATTTATAATATTATAGATATTGTTATTATTATTATTTTTATTATTATTACTATTATTATTAGGGGAGACCGGGGCATGTTGGCCCACGGGGTAGGTTGGCTCATTCGAGTTTATTCAAAGGCATCAGGCTTTACCAAGCTGGGAATCTAAGTGAAAGTTGATAGTAATTCAATCCTTTTTTCAAAAAAAAAATCATATTTATTGGACCAAATTTGAGTGTGTGGGGCCATTTTAACAATTGTTGGTACATCAAAGTGAATTTTGAAAAACTTGTTTAACATGTTTATACTCACTGATGTTTGACAGTACGGCATTATTCAAGTGCCATATTTAAAGCTTATAGTGCAAGGATTATTTTAGTATATAGTTTTATAGCAAGTTAAGTTAAAAAATCGGATTTTAACAAAGCTTAAAATAAAATATTTTTGTTTGTATCGATTTATGTTCTGTAGTTGTACATTTACTATAAACAAGTATATCAATTCTGAAATGGAAATTTACTTATGGATTATAGTTCAATTGTCCAACGCCGATCGCAATTGTGATAAAGTGGTTCAAGATAATTTAAAGAGTTAACAATCAGGTCAAGAAAACACCTAAAAATGATCACCTTTTTGTTTAATATATATAGCTGTTCCAAATACAAGTTGCAGATATGATCCAATATTTTATGTCAAGCAAAGTTATAATTATGAACCAAACAAAACAATTACCTGTTGACTTTCTGCTTTGTTTTGAAGTTCTATGAATTCAGATAGATATGTAAAACATTTAGTTAACAAATTTTTTTTGGCTTTTAAGCTCAAATTAGTAACCAATGAGGTGATTTAAAAGTTTTTTTTTCTAGAGTTTTAAATTGAAAGGAGAACAACATACATTACTAGATTGTGTGTGTGTTTATATATATATATATATATATATATATATATATATATATATATATATATATATATATATATATATATATATATATATATATATATATTAGGTTTCTAAATTCTACGGTTTACGGCGAAGATGCGGTTTACAGCGAAGATGGCGGCTTAATTGAGCATCAATTTACTTTTCTTTTAATCCGTGGTTATCAAAGTAATTACCAAAGAAAAAAGAATAAAGAACATAATTAATATATTCATAATTCAATATATTCAGTTGTTGAAGTTGTTTGAAAGTGGTTGTTTTTTGGTTGTTGTTTTCAGGTTGTAAAGTTGTTCAATAAATTCAGTTGTTGAAAGTTTTCGTTTTCTGATTGTTGTTTTCTGGCAAATTTTTTTGTTTTGTTTTTTTGGTAAATTTGAACAGAATTGTTTCTGATTTGAGTTTAATAAAAGAAAAAGAACTTGATTTTAATAAAGTAAAAGAAGAAATAATGGAAATTACATTGAAAAATATAGAGAAATTAATTACAAACTCGAAGAACAAAAAAAGAGTATTTTAAAAGAAACTGTTAAAAGATCAAGAAAAAAATGTTACTGGTATAATTAGTGCAAATTTAAAAATACTCACTAATTGATTAGATAAAATTGAAATAGTAGTAGACATTAACAAATCGAAAGTCTTGAGCATAGAAAAAGATCTACGCGATTTTAAAGAAAGTTTTAACTTTCAAGAAATAAGCATCACGGAAAAATTAAATCAGATCACGAAGCGTTATGAAAAAGAAATAAACAATAAAAAGGCATTAGAAATTTAAATAAAAAGGCATTAGATCTGGAGAACCGGTCTCGAAGGAATAATTTAAGAATAGACGGGATATATGAAAAACCAAATGAAAATTGGGCTGAGTGCGAAAATGTAGTAAAGGAAATGTTCAAAAACCGACTAAAAATTAAAAATGATATAGTTATAGAAAGAGCTCATAGAATAGGCCCACCTAAAAAAGATAAGAAACCAAGAACTATTGTTCTAAAGTTGTTAAATTTTCAAGACAAAACAAAAATACTCAATGCTACAAAAAACTTGCGAGCAACAGGGATTTATGTTAATGAGGATTTCGCTAAAGAAACGATCGAAAACCGAAAAAAGTTGTGGGATCAAGTCAAAAAGCTGCGACTCGAAGGTAAGTATGCAGTTATAAAATATAATAAAATTTTTTCTAGAGAATTTCGGAAGTAAAAGTGTTCGTTCCTAAAAAGAAATCCTTTTTAATTTATTTGTTATAACTACATGGCTTTAAAAAGTGACTTTGAAACTCTTGCCTTCTAGAATTCTACACGTAAATATCAGAAGCATTAATTGTAATTTTGAAAAGTTCCAAAATTTACTTGAGGAAACTAAATACTTTTTTAATATTATTTGCTTAACTGAAACTTGGGCTACCTCAAACGACACTAATAAAAATTCTGATTTTTATCTTTCTCATTTTGAAATGATTTCTCTTGAAAGGCAAATAAATAAGCGTGGTGGTGGAGTTCTAATTTACGTTCATGAAAATATTAGGCATTGCTGTAGAAATGATCTTTGCGTTTCTGACGGCGATGGAGAAATATTAACAATTGAGATTATTAATGAACGAACGGAAAACATTTTAATTGGCTGTTGTTATCGACCGCTAGATGGCGTGAGCGAGAACTTGAGCATGTTTTTACAACAAAAAGTTATTGCGAAAAGTAACAACGAAAAGAAAAAAAACTTTCTCATTGGTGATTTTAATATGAATTGTTTTGACTACAATGACGATAATAAAGTTAGAAACTTTTATGATGCAATTTTTGAATCTGGAGCAATTCCTTTAATAAATCGTCCAACTAGAGTAACAAAAAATTCAGCAACCTTGCTGGATAATGTTATTTCCACAGACTTGTTCAACAGTGATATAAAATTGGGCATCTTAAAAACAGATATTTCAGACCACTTTCCTATTTTTCTAACCATAAACACTGACCAACAACAACAAAAATTAAATAAAGTTATAAAAAAACGTTTTTTTAAACCATCAAATATTGAATCTTTCAAAAATCAGCTCTCATTATTACATTGGAAACGCTTAAATTCTAATGAAAACGCAAACAACCTTTATGAAAAGTTCTTTGAAACATTCACCTCTATTTACGAATCTAGTTTCCCAATTGTTACAGTTACATTAAAAACAAAACACTTTAATAATCCCTGGATTATTAAAGGATTCAAAAAATCATCCCAAACAAAAGCTCTACATTAAATATCTGAAAACAAAAACACCAGCTAGTGAAAAAATTTACAAAGATTACAAAAATCTTTTCGAAAAAATTCGAAAAAATTAAAAAAAAACTTACTATTCAAAATTAATTAATAAAGTTAAAAATGACTCAAAAAGCACTTGGAAAGTATTAAAAGAAATTACTGGAAAACAAAAAATATGCTTAAGCTCTTTGCCACAAATGCTGAAAGTCGATAGCAATAGCTTGTATGAGCCACAAATAATAGCTCATGAATTCAATAAATTTTTCACTGAAATTGGATCAACTCTGTTCTTTCTATATTTTCTTTCTATATTTTCTAAAATTTTAGAAAGAATTATCTTCAACAGAGTATACAATTATTTTAATTACAACAACTTATTCCATGACAATCAGTATGGTTTCAGAAAAGGAAGTTCAACTGAACATGCCATTATTCAATTTATACATAACATCTCTGAATCTTTTGAAAAATCTCAATATACACTAGGTGTTTTTATTGACCTATCAAAAGCTTTTGATACGGTCGATCACCGAATTTTAATCAAAAAAATTAAACATGGTTTAAACACTAAAAATTTTAAAATGGTTTAAAAGCTATTTAACAAATCGAAAACAACTTGTGTATAGTAATGATGGTCAGCAAAGTGAACCCCTGAGCATAATCTGTGGTGTTACACAAGGTTCTATTCTCGGACCACTACTATTTTTAATCTAATGCAAACGACTTAAACAATGCTTCCAAATTGAAAAGTATAATGTTCGCTGATGATACTAATCTTTTCTTATCCCATACTGATGTTTATGAACTCTTTTCAACTACAAACAAAGAACTCAATCTCATTTCTAATTGGTTCAAAGCTAATAAATTAACTTTAAATATTAACAAAACAAAATGGATTATCTTTCACTCCTGCGCAAATAAACGTTTTTTACCAAGTAATATGCCTCAAATTTATATTGATGAAACGATAATAAAAAGAGATACTGTTATAAAATTCTTAGGTGTTTATCTTGATGAGAATATTACTTGGAGAAAACATATTGATCATATAAGCACAAAAATTTCTAAAAACATTGGCATTTTATACGAAGCCCGAAATTATCTAAACAAAAAAAACCTAACCCAACTCTATTATTCATCTATACACAATTATATAAATTATGCAATCGTCGCCTGGGGAAGTACGGATAAAAGTAAATTACAACATCTTTATCGCCGTCAGAAACATGCAATCCGCGTAGTTAATTATGCGGATCGCTTTTCACATTCAAAATATTTTTTCGATTATATGAAGGTTCTAGATGTTTATAAATTGAACGTATTTAATGTCTTATGTTTTACTTTTATATGGAAAAACGATTTTATCTTTATTTGTTTTTAACGACCTTTTTTTTTAAAACCAATAAATAAATACACATTAAGAAATTATAGTTTTTCAAGTGAACCTTTTTGTAGAACTAAGTTCAATCAATTTTGTATTTCATATCGTGCACCCCATCTTTGGAATAAAATAGTATTACAAAACTTTGATCCTTCTATTACTCTTCCTGTTTTTAAAATTAAGTTAAAAAATTAATTCTCTCTATGGACAACATTCTAAAATTCTACTAAAAATAAATGTAAAACTTATTTGTTAAATCTTCAGCTTATTATATATTAAAATGTGTTGTATCTTTGCATAATGTAAATACGTTAAATCTTATATATATATATATATATATATATATATATATATATATATATATATATATATATATATATATATATATATATATACATATATATATATATATATATATATATATATATATATATATATATATATTATTTTATATATAGATCTTCTTTTGGAAACCTAGCTTTATATTGTTAGTACGCTGAATTGTATTATTTGCGTAATTGTATTACGACTTATGTTTATGTATTACTGCTTATGAATTATGTAACACGACTAACATTGTAAACTTAAAAAAAAAACAAAAACAAAAACAAATATATATATATATATATATATATATATATATATATATATATATATATATATATATATATATATATATATATATATATATATATATATATATTTCTTGAGCAACGCAATAGCAATAAATGTGAACATATTTTAAAGAAAAACACGATACTTTTTAATCTTGACATGTTTCGTAGTTAACATACTACATTTTCAAAAGATAAAATTACAATTTAAAACTCTGGATTAAATATAAAATCAAAAATTCAAGACATTACAGAGAAATAATACCAGACAAATAGAATTGTAACAAACCAATAAAAGTTATAATACAAATTATAAAACTAGAAAGACTAGAAATTTATATTATAATGAACAGTTTGTTTATTTAAAGATGGGTTTTCCCATTTAATATGGAGTGCTTTTTTAATTTTCAATTTGTTTTTGTTAGAAGCAGTATCCAAAATTTTAAAACAGTTATAGTTACTTGGATTTTTACAATTAATAGATGAAATTTAATGCTTATAAACATTATTTGTCACTTGTAAGATACTCATAAATCCTTGTTGTTAAGTGTCTGGAGGTTTCTCCAATATAACTGGCATTACATCCAGCACAAGAAAATTTGTAAACAACGTTGGATTTGAGCAGCTTAGGAACTGGATCTTTTATACATAAACTGTTTTGTAATTTGTTGGTAGTGAAAATTAAATTAATTATAACATCTTTACAATATTTTTTAATGATTTTTTAATGAATTAACTTTAGATTTAGCAAAATTTGAGTAAAAACCTATAAATGGAAGCTTATAATATCTTATATTATGGTTATCGATACTATTTATCACAGATGGATTTAACTTTTTATCAACAAATAATTTAATTTCAGTGTCAATTATTTTAGGTAGATATTGGTTATTCTTTAAAACATTATATAGACTCTTTATGTCCTTATCAAAACCTAGCCATGTGCTGTTGATTTTATACGTTCTATCAATTTAACAACGTATAAGACTAATTTTATAAAAATAGGGAACAAAACTGGAAAATTTTTGTAAAAGGCCAGTATATGTTTTTTTGTGATAAACTGATATGGAAAGCGAAACAGACTTATTGATAAGAATATCTAAAAATGCAATTTGATTATCTTGTTCTTTTTCCATAGTAAATTTTAAGTTTTTATGTTGTTTATAAAGATGTGTAAAAAATTCCTGAGCTTCAAACTCTGAATCAAAAATAGCGATAATATCATCCACATAACGTTTATAGAAAATCGGTACGGAGGAAGAGCAACTACTAACCCATTTTTGTTTGTGAAACCCAATAAAAATATTAGCTAAAATTGGCGCTAAAGGAGAATCCATGGCAACGCCATCTAATTGATCATAATATTTCCCGTTAAATTAGAAATGAGAACCGGATGTCGAGATTTGAAGTAATTTTTTGAACTGAGTTTTGGAAAAATATTTTAAACACGTTTCATCTTTAAAGTATAAATCAGTAGCTATATTTATAGTTTCATTAAGTGGAATATTAGTAAATAAGCTTTCAACATCATAGGAAAGTATATATTTGTTAGTTATATCAACTTGTTTTAATTCCTCAACAAAAGAAAAAGAGTCACAGGTGGAATAAAATTCAGGTATATAAGGAGACAATAAATCAGAAAGATATTTGGCAAGTTTATAATTATATGTCCCGATTGTTGAAATAATTGGTCCAAAAGGTGGTAGAGAAGAATCTTTACTGAGTTTGTGCATCTTAGGTAAAGCATAAATTCTTGCTGTTTGTATTATAGTTTTTATTGGTTTGTAACAGTTCTATTTGTCTGCTATTATTTCTCTGTAATGTCTTCAATTTTTGATTTTATATTTATATCCAGAGTATTTAATGTAAATATCGTGTTTTTCTTTTATATATATATATATATATATATATATATATATATATATATATATATATATATATATATATATATATATATATATATATATATATATATATATATATATATATATGTATATTTATTTTTCATATAAGTTTTAATTTGTATGTAAATCTGTACAAAGATATAATTTTATATAGCCTTATATTTTGTTATAAATATATTTTAATATGTTTTAAATGCTTTATTCAAAGCAGATAGGTCAACCATCTAAAGGACGACTAAAATTGACCCCATCTCAGGCTTAAGGGTCAATTAATGTAATTTTTAAAAGTTTATTTTGAAGTATGCAACCCTGATGTCTTGACGGGCAATTCACATGGAAGCAATATAATACTTAATGAAATATTAAAATATAAAATTTGCATTTATTTTACTTTGCTCTAACATCAAGTAATAATAAAAATCCCAAACCATATTCCATTAAAAATAGGTAGTTAACTTATAAGTGAATGAATTTAAATTAAAAAATTTTATTTTTGTTACTAAAAATGTTACGTATAGTGTAACATGGTAAGTTAACTAAGAATTTAAAAAAGTTCTTATTTTCATTAAGCAACAAGAGAAACCTAAAAGGTCATTTTATAGATATTTTTTTAGGTTGTCGGTTAGGTTTTTGGTTCTAGTACCATCGGAAGAAAAACTAAAATTTTAAGATAAAAAATAATATCAAACAAAGTTGCTTGTTGGGGTAAACTGGGGTAATTCCACCCCCTACTTTTTAAAAATGCAAAATATTTAAAGAATGCCTTTTATTTACACATTTAAGCAAACTGTTGATATAAAATTAAAATGTTAACAAAAACAAAATAACAAAAAAACATTTTTTTAAAACTTTTAATATGTACAAAATTTGGGCAAATCCACTCCTTTTCAAAAAAAATTTTAACTGCATTTTTATTTAATTTTAGTATAAATTTTTACATGAAACGATGTAAACATGATAAATAATAATTGAAAACAAATTTTGAACCAAAATGTCCTAAAAATAGAGAGAGCATTTTTTCATTTTATGTTAGCGGGAAATCCATCACCTACAATAAAAGTCAGAATTATTGGCACCTTCTGCAGATAGTTGTGAGCAATTAAATAGCACCACTCATCGCAGAGGTGACACATAACGCTCAGATCGCAAACATCCACATTTACCCCACAAATTATTTTAAAATTGGTTTGGCTACGGCTTCACTCGCTGTGGCTTTTTTGCCTTTCCCCTCTCCTTTACCTGAAGTTGTTGGCTAGGTTTTAGCCTCATTTTTTTAAGTGAGCCTGGCAATTTATTCATCTGAAGTAAGGATTTTGTCATACTGCCTTCTCATGGCCTTTTCTCTCATCTTTATTTGCCACTTCCCTGGTTTTTCAGAAGATATGTGAGTTTTGCCTCATGACTAAAATTATCTTATTTGGTTGAAATTATGAATAATTATATATCTAATACTGACTACAGATGTTATCACTACATAATTAACATTGCTTAAGGTTATTTACAAGCAAAGGTTCAAATTTTTTAATTAAAAATTTTACCATCTAGGGGATAGGGGGGGGGGGGAGGATTTCTCAGAGGTACCATTTCATTTATGAAATGTTTATACAAATTTAATGTTTAGTTGAACTTAAATGCACTTGTAAAAAGAAATAAAAATACTCATTAAACACAACCAAAAAATAAATGATGAAATAAAATCAATGAAAATACTTTTAAAAATATATTTTAAAGTGTGTATATTGACCATATACGCACCCATATACCATATACGTGTATGTACCATATTATGGTACTTACATTAAGATGATTTTGGATTTCCAAAAAAAGTCTTGTAAACAAATTTTTATAGCAGTACGGATACAGGAAGCATATACTTTGTGAGAAACAGGAAGTCGGCAATCAAAAGCATGAATTAAAGGTGGTTCAAGATTTTTAGTTTATTTGTATTGTTCCATATCTTTTTAGGGAGTGGAATTACCACGGGGATAGAATTACCCCAAACTACCTTACTATTATTTGAAAGAAGTTTATATAATTTGCGTGTTTAATTATGACATTATTTTTTCCAATGCACTGTTTTATTTGCTAAAGTTTAACTTTAACTATTTCTAATTGGTAACATTATGTTACTAATAAAACACGTCAACTTTTTATTGTATCCCGTAAATTGTTTTTTTCATATTGATAGTATTTTATAATTTTCAAAACTATTTAAATCATTCGCTGACATCTTTTAAAGAAAACGTTGTTGCAAGCCTCAAAATTTGTTACCTCAAAGGTAACAAGGTAGGCACTTTTTACCCCTTAGTTTAAATGGAACTAAGTTTCCGATTTCGGCAACCTCAGTTAAAATTACTGGTTCAAGGTGATATATTTGATTGCAATTCAATAATTATTTCAAATTTTGATTTATAGCTTCTTTAAATTAACGTCATTGTTGTTTTACATAGTCCATAGATTAATACAATTTTTTTAAAACGTCCATAAATACAAATAGATCTCATTAAATAAAATTAGATGGGTCAGCAGACGTTAACATAACTCCATAGTAGGTTGATGTTTTCGCTTACCGTATTTTTTTTTATTTCGCCGCATTAACAAGTAGAGTTTTTATTACCATATTTTGCCACATTAATAAGTAAAACAAAGGTGGCTTGACTCATACTGTTCGCGTTTATGACAAATAATACATACATATATATATATATATATATATATATATATATATATATATATATATATATATATATATATATATATATATATATATATATATATATATATATATATATAGATATATATATATACATATATATATATACATATATATATATATATATATATATATATATATATATATATATATATATATATATATATATATATATATATATATATATATCGCCTTTAAGTTGGAACATAATATGCATAATGATTAATTCTGTTCAAAAGTGACATGTCTATATCGACTCTTGTCTATATCGACCAAGTTCTTATTTACTGCACCAAAAAGCTATAAGGCGAAAGCATTTTCATGTACAACAATAACGTCCATAGAATCAAAACATAATGTGAACCAATGAACCTTGAACATTACTGTTTCGTAAGACAAGATTTAGTAGCAGTTGGGTACTTTTTACGGTCTCCGGCAACAATCTGTAAAGCAAATTGTTTCTCAGTTTCGTCTTTGGTGAGAATGTTATTATAATCCTGAATGAGTTTCACTCCTCTTTCCGGAAAATCATTCACAACCACTATTTTCTTAAGTTTTTCAATTCCACTTTTGTAACCAGGATCATCCTTCCGTACTGAAGGGTCTTTGTTCAGAAAATCGGTGCTGAGAGAAAATCTGTTGAAGAATGTTTTTGTACCAGGAGTTAATAGAGATGGAAAACTGATGTTTGGAAAGGAAGAAGAGTCTTTTTTGGGAAGAATGTATCTCTTGACTTGATTTTTTTCTTCCTCCGCTTTTTCATCTTTGTCAAGCAAAACTTGAGCCATATTTGCCTTAACTGCTAGTGGAATATTGTCATCAAATAAGGCGAGAGCAACAGTTTTGGGAATTAAGTACCAGATGTGGTTGGAAAATTTATTTGCAGCAGCCTTACTGACTTGTGGATCTATGTCTCGATAATTAATCAGTTGGCACATGAATAGGAAATCATGATATGGTGCTGTAATTGCTTCTGATGATAGAAACCAGACTTGAACGTACACTCGAGCAAGGAACATTCATATTCTTCTTAAAGAGTTCTTCTCCGTATGTGATAACTGAAATTGATTTTTGAACAGGTACATCTTGATTGCATAAATTGCCTTTGCCATCCATCTAGCATGACTTACTGCTCCTGGTATGCAAAACGATGTTCTGTTCTTCGGAATGCCACCAAGAAAGATCATTGTTAACTCCAACAATTCTCGGTAATCATCTCTCTGCTGTTTTTGTGTAGAAAGGTAGTGTTCAACAAATCCGAGAATGGTAGAGCGGACATCATCAGGCACTTCATTACTACCAGTTATATAAACGTTCTTGTCGAGTTTTGTCCAGGCTTCTTTAAACCTTTTGAAAAGCGCCATGTCCGGAGAAGAAGTTGCACTCATCAGTGACTCCAAACAGCTCCTCAAAACTAACTCAAAAATGTGGTGACGGCAAGGGAGGTACGTTAGGTCACGATTGAACAATTTTTCTAGGTTTGCACAGGCTACATTTACTCAACCTGTGTTGCTTGCTGTCGTATCACAGCAAATTGCCTAAATTTTGTCGGTTAAACCCCACTTCTCCACTGCTTGATAAGCAGCCAGAGCTTGCTCTTCACCTGAAGATGTTTGGATTTCAGGGGACTCACAAAAATTGCTCCTTACCTTGAAAAGTTACTATTATTGCCAGTCTATCTACCTTTTCAACACCAGTGAGTGCTGGGAGCAGCTTTCCATCCCAGTGTAGCACTAATTCTTGGCAATCATTTAGGTTAAAGTTTTGCTGAATTTCTGAGTGTCTTGCTTCTCTAAATTTTTTTTTAAGGCGTTGAAAAGAAGTGCGATTCATCACCAGGTTTTTAGTATCACATCCAAAAGCTTCTGCAGCAGCCATTAATATGTAAACCCCATTTCTGGCAGTAATTTTGCACCTATCAAAAACTTCTGCGAGACGGGTAGTGAAGAATGGCAATGTACCTCGTGTTGTTGGAACTTTTGCTGCTGCTCCCGCTGTTGATATTTGCTGAATTTGACGGCAGGTGAACTTACACTGTCGTCACCACTATCAATGTCTTCACTGCTTGATGCTGAATAATCAGTTTTTGATGTAGAAAGCTCATGAATACCAAAATGTTGTTCCATTTCTTCATAAGTCCTTTTTCTCCTGGAAGTTTCCATTGCAGTGCGCTTCAGTGCCCTTTCTTTCTTGTGCTTTAGTTTTTGATCCACACCAAGCATAGACCCTGGTCGTCCTTTTTGGCGCTAAAGGTTTAAGAAATTCTTATCCTCTTCATTTTTCATCTGTTCCAAAGCTTCTGAATGAGCTATGTCAAACAGATCATCCATATTGTCTACAAAGATATCTCTTTTTTCTTTGTCTTTGCCTGCACCACTCGTCGAATTCTTTTGTAAGCCTTTCCATTCATCATCCAGTTTCAGTAACTTCTCAACACAGTGGTCAGTTCTTTTAGTTGGAATTCGTGCTTTTTTCCAAAAAATGGAAACTTCTTGAATCACCAGTATTGCACTTTCCTTTCGAAGGCAATTTGGCTCCGATGATTTCATTTGAAATGTAGCCAACAAGACAGCCATGAAAATCTTTTCTTAACTTCTGTGACGGATCAAAGGATCCATTCGAAACTCCGGCTCGTCGGATTTTTCTCGGTTTTTCGGAGTTTCGGAGTTCGAGAGAAATCGAGAAACCTCGACGGTACTTTGTCGAGGTTTTTAGAAAATATCAATTTTTACTTGTAAAATAATTAAATTCTTATTTTATTTCTACGCTGCTTTTACAATAGTTCATGTTGTTTTCAAAATATAAGTGTTCTCTTTGTTCAATACCAACACTAATTTACATCACAAAGCAATTAGTAATTCACAGTGAGCCTAGTGGTGGTGGTTGAAAAAACCTCAAAAAAAAGCTTATTCTATTCAAAACCATATAATAAAACATTCTCGTACTTTTCCATTGTACTATTTCCAAAACTCTTTTGAGTATAATAGTATCTTTTTAATAATAGAAGTTTTTAAATCCACTAAAGTCAGTTGTGGTATAATAAAATGTAATGCATAATAAAATATCTTTTTTTATCAAAAAAGCAAGAATTTTTTAGTTTTTAAGCAAAGATTGTAAACAGTAACTTTTAAAATATCATGCGCGTGTGATATTAGTTAATGTATTTTAACTATTTAATAGTTTACCTTAACAAGAAAAAATTTTAAGTCAAGATCATTATTTATAATATATACAAAAACTGGTCGAGGTAACAACGAGGTAAGTTTTAAACATAAAACATTTTTTTTTTACAATAATGTCGTATATCGTATGATCAAAATAACTTTGTCCACCATAAGTCTAATATTCGGTCCACTGTGCATTGTGGCGAAATTATGTAATAAAATGTTATCACTGATAACAAATAATAATAATAAATGTTTCATTATACTTACCTATTAGAATAAATTACTAAATTAATAATTTAAAATGTGATAACTTATCACAATTAAAATAAAATTAAGAACAAATATCTAGCACAGTCAAATTGATAATTTTTCTTTTATAGAGAAAAATGGTTTTGGAAGCGTGGAAATACTTTGATAAAGTTGTGGTAAATGATAAGAAATACGGAGATTGCAAAAAATGCCATAAAAGAGTCGCTTGTCCAGGAAGCAGCACAAACGACCTAATTGGTCACGTCAAAAGTTGCGAGAAAATAGATTTAAAGCCATCCAGTTCCAGACCAGTTTTGACTAAGATGTTGTTAAACTTTCTTTTTGCCAAGTTGACAGCTCTTGATGGATATTTGATTAGGTCCATAACTCAATCTGAAACACTTAGAATGCTTTTTGAAAATTATGGGCATAGTTTGCCCAAGTCAGCGTTCACAATTTCAGAAAAAATTAAGATGTTTTATGCTGAAGCCAAATGTTTAATGATAGCTGAATTGGCTACATTGAAAGCAAAAAAAGAAAAATTTGGACTAACAGGTGACGAATGGTGTAGCAATAGAGGTAGAAGATACTACAATTTAAATGTTCATCACGAGCGAACATATTGTTTAGGAATGATAAGATTGCCAACTCCTTGTTCTGCCGAAACATTAAACATTTTGATAATGCAAAAATTAAAAGAATTCGGTATATATGATGAAGATGTTGCAGGTAAAACTACGGATGGCTGTAGCTGGATGGTGAAATTGGGTACCATATTTAAGTTTCCACATCAAATCTGCCAGAATCATTCAATTCATTTGAGTGTTTGTGATTTGATATACGCTAAAAAAGATTGTCGCGAAACTGTGAACAAAGAAACTGAATCGGATATTGAAACAGAAACGGAAACTGATGGAGAGACTGAAGGAGAGTTTTTTTTATTGAATGAGATTGAATATGAAGAAAATATCGAAAAAAATCTGCAGAAATTTCGAATACTAATTAAGTTTTTAAAATATTCATCGTTTCGATATAAAGTTCTTAAAAGAATAATACACAAAATTTACGGATCTTCACATGACAAAAGACTGTTGCTCGACAACCGCACTAGATGGAACAGTGTTTTTCAGATGATCAAAAGATTTTTGGATTGCTTAGAAGCTGTAAAAAAAACACTCGAAGAACTAAACTGATAATACAAGTTAGATGAAATTGACTTGGATTTCTTAAAATCGCTGTCTGACTTAATGGAAGTCATTGCTGACGCTGTAGTTCGCTTGGAAAAACCAAATACAACAATTTTGGAGTGTGACATCGTTATGGAAACGTTAGTAAGGAAATTGAAGGAACTAGAAACTAACATCAGTTTTAATTTTGCTGAGGCGTTAATCTCCAGATACGAAAATCGTAAAAACATTATGTTGGTATCATTGAGTCGTTATTTGCACAATCCCGATTTTCTAAAAATAAAAACCACACATTTTTTTTACGCTTCTAAAAAAGATATTCAAGTTTATGCTCCAAAATTATTTGATCAACTATTTGCAGCAAAAGAAAATATTCTCCAAACAAAATCAGATGATTTTGTTTGGAGCAAACAAGAAGAACCATCACAATCGACATCTTTTTTTGCCGAAATTCAAGAAGTTTTATATCAAAATCAATCAACAGCTAAAAAGCCAAAAAAGTCAAGACCTTCACCGATCAGTTAAAAGAATACGAAGTAACTGGTGTGAAATCAGAAGCGGTTTTGAAATTTGAACAAGCCATCCACAGAATTCAAGCAACTTCCTCGGAAGCAGAAAGAGTTTTATCCTCGCCTTCCAGATTTGTCACTAAGTTTCGTAGTTCGCTTTCTGATGAAATGATAGATGTTTTCATCTTTTTAAAATATTATTTTAAAAGATCTTCAGAATAAATACTGTTTTGAATTTTTTTTTTAGTTTTCACTATAGGTACTCCAAGAAGTCTTTATTACAGAGCACCGCGGAAGGGCATTTAACTGAAATTTCACGCCTTCTTCCTAACCAATGCCGGTTAGAAAGCCATTTATTAGATATAACTTGTTCGTTAAAAGATTGTGATAAGAAAAATATCTAAGTACTAAGAAATATATAAACATAAATTTTTTAAAAGTTTATTATTAATTATAAATCAAAATACATAAAATTAAAAAAATAAGTATAAGAACAATGTTTTATAATCAACTAGATAGTTTAATTTTTTAATTTATAACAAAGTTTTATCGAGACTCCGATTTTTTCTCGACTCCAACGGAGTTTTTTCTCGATTTTTCTCGACTCCGTTTTTTCTCGATTTTGGATCCTTTGGTGACGAACTCCAGACGAGCTTGATGCCATTTTAGTGTCTAAAAAGAAGACAATCTAAAAGTCACCTTCATGAGCAGCACAAACAGTTTTGAAAACAGTTTTTAAACTTTTCACCTCAAAAATGACTCTCAGGGCAAAAATTTCGAAACTTCATAGACAATGAGGGTCGACTTACAGCTGCCCAATTACACTACAACTTTGTATATATATATATATATATATATATATATATATATATATATATATATATATATATATATATATATATATATATATATATATATACATATATATATATACATATATATATATATATATATATATATATATATATATATATATATATATATATATATATATATATATATATATTTATATATATATAGGGGAGAACGGGGTGAGATGGGACATGGGGTGAGATGGGACTTGGCAATATCTTAGTGAAAAATTTAATAAAGCAAAAGTTTTTTATATATGTTATAAGTTTGCAATAGCTTCTTCATATTATTGTGTTTTTTAAGTTTCAGAATTATTTTTTTTTTCGGATTATTTGCGAATATGTAAAAATCTAACAATATTCCTAGATTTTGAAGACATCATTAATATTAAATATTTATGTATTTTTATGTTTATGGTTTTTAATTATTCACTATTGTTTTATTTAACTACTGAAGAAATATAATTAGCATATAGCTACGAGAACTATATAAAATAAAGGTTTTCTCACACCTACTTGTGATGGGGTGACTTGGGACAGGAGAATTGGGGTGAAATGGGACACTGTTCAATTTTATCATTTTTTTAATTTACTGTACTTTAACTTTTATAATCAATATTTTTGTAAAAAAGCAAGTGAACAGAAAATTATGTTTATGTTTATGATAAGATTTCAATGTTTACTTTATAGTAAAGTGTTTTTTATCATAGAAAATTATTATTATTATATTGGATTTCTTTGTTACTTTGTCCTGAAGACATCTTTTCCAGTAAGTATTGTTTTAATGCCAATCATTTTTGTATTTTAAATTCAGTTTAAATAAAGTTCTTTACTCTTAGCCTTATTAAATTTAATCTAATTATAAGTTTTCTAGGGTTGTGATATTATTTTATTTTCGTTAAAATAAATTTAAAATTTATAGCCTAATCTGGATTTTAGTTAATGCAATTAAAAAGAGCATAATTTTTTTAAATAATGGAGTGAGTAATATGAGTAATAATTTTTCAGATGCCAAGAAAGTACAAACGAGTGACAAGTCGGTTAAAGCCTGATGCTCATACAATAAAAGCTGCTGTGATGGCTGTTGAATCTGGCAGTTTATCACTACAAGCAGCTGCACAAGAGTATACAATTTCAAAATCAAGTTTACGGCGGAAAATAAAGGTTAATAAAGAAACTTCTTACAGTAACTTATACTTTGATGAACAACATAAATATATTTTTAATAAGACACAAGAAAATGAACTTTCAATATATCTTCGTCAAGCATCTAATATGCATTATGCACTTGATTTTAGAGAAACAAAACAACTTGCATATCAATATGCAATTAAAAATGACATTAAAATACCAGAAAACTGGAAAAAGAGTGAAACAGCTGGAACTGAATGGTTTTATTTATTCTTAAATTGTACAAAATTACCTATTCGTACGCCAGAAGCTACCAGCCTTAGTCGAACAACTAGTTTCAATGGCACAAATGTAGATACTTTCTTCAAAAACCTTGACAGTGTGCGGAAGCGCTATAACTTTTCTGCTGATTGCATTTACAATATTGATGAAACAGGTCTGACAACTGTTCATAAGCCAGTGAAAGTGATTGCTGGTAAAGGAGTAAAGCAAGTAGGACAGATAACTTCTGCTTAAAGAGGAGCCCTTGTTACAATGGTGGGTTGCATTAATGACCCTGGAAAATTTGTTCCACCGCTTTTGATATTTCCTTGTGTCCACTTTCGTAGCCATATGCTTAAAGGTGCGCCAACAGGTACAAAAGGTGATGCTAATCCTAGTGGATGGATAAATACAGAAATTTTTTTGAAATGGTTTGATCATTTTGTGGAGTATGGACATCCTAGCAAGGATCATCCATTACTTTTAATAATGTACAACCACAAAACTCATATATCGATTGAACTGATGGATAAAGTTAAGGAAAGCAATGTTGTGCTCTTGACATTGCCACCTTATTGCAGCCACAAACTCCAACCACTTGACAGATCAGTATTTGGGCCATTAAAGAAATTTTACAATTCAGCATGTGATTCATGGTTAAAGGCAGATCCAAATACTCCTATGACGATGTATGACATTTCTGAAAATTTAGGAATAGCTTATACGAGAGCCTTTACTTCCCAAAACATTTAAAATGGTTTTAAAGCAGCTGGCATTTTCCCGTACGATCCATATGTTTTCAGTGATGTCGACTTTTTATGTTCTTATGTATCTGATCGACCAATTCCAGCAAATGACAATTCCGACAAACAAACAATCCCCACATCACTGTGTCTTGTATCTGAAGTTATTAATGAAAAGAAACAGCAAACCAGCACTTCTGCCTACCATTGGACAGCAGAAGATATAAGGCCATTTCCAAAAGCGGGTGAAAGGGTGGCAAAGAGAAAAAGTGCAAAAAGAAAATGTTCTAGGTCTCTGGTATTGACTGACACACCAACAAGAAATGAACTAATTGAAAGTTGATCAGAATGTAAAAGAAAAAAAGAAGATAAAGATAAGAAAAAGAAAAAAACTTACCCCCTCAGACATTAACGTAATTTTGACTCAATTTAAACATCAAGCAACCTGTTGAACAATGTTACAAATGCATTTAGAATGGTATTTTATTTTTGTTAAACATAAATAAGTTTTGTGTATTGTTATGTTTTATAAGGAGTAGAATAAACAATTAAATAATGCTTAAAATTATTTGTTTCTATTTTTGTCTTATTTCACCCCAACCATTGTCCCATTTCACCCCAACATGGGGTGACATGGGACAAACAGTGTCACTTTAAAAAACCAAGCCCTAGAACTTATATTGATGGTTAAATAATAGGTTTTGCAATAATTTAACATGAGAATTCATTGGACTATAGTTTTAAACCGATTTGTATGGTTTTTGTGGAAAATTTAAAGCGCAGCACGCAAGCAAATTTTTTTGTTCCGTCTCACCCCGTTCTCCCCTATATATATATAAATTTATGAGACTGTTAGCTTCAAAACCGGCCCTTTGACATTTTTTTCGATTTTGAATGAAGCGCGCCAATTGTCTCGTAATGGCTCGCACTATATTGAAAAATAAAAAAAATGGTGCAAAACTGATTCAATCCTATAGTTTTTACTATGTAAAATTCAGCAAATGGTGCAAAACCGGCTCTTTTTGTTTGCGCAGCTGCTTCAAAACCAGTTTAATATTTAAGCCAATAGGAAAGCACTTATCATACCACGTGATCACAACAGCTGATATTGAAAATTCTTTCGTTTTTAATTTTTTTATCCTCTGGAAATTGCAAATTCTTCGTGATTTGTCATGTAAGTAATAGAAAAAGTAGAAAATATTTATGAAATATTAATTAACTAAACATTTACAGACTTTTTGCGATGGAAAACGATCGAAAAGTAAAAAAAACAAGCAGACTGCTGTCACGCAAACGCGTGGCAGACCCCGAAAACACAAAACGAGCAAGAGAGAAGAAAGCTAGGTTTGCATTACTGATGAAGTATTATTTTTAATTATGTTTATTAACTTTTAACCTCTATTTTTCTGCAGGTATTCAAAGAAGAGTCCACCAAAAATCCCTTCATGCAAGCACAAATTGGGTGCTTTCCAATGTCACTGCCTGTCACAGAGTGATGTTACCACTTTCAATGAGCGATTTTATCAAAAGTAAGAAAATGGACCAGGACAACTTCATTTTGAAGCATTGTTCATCCCTACAGCCGAAACGTGTTAAAGGTAAATCAAATAAGAAAAGAGAATTTACTGTAAAATATTTTGTTACAGAGGCTCTTCCTCTATAAGAATGCCAGTTTTTAGGAAAATATTTTTAGGAATATTAGGCATAAAAAAGCATAGACTGCTTGAAGTTATCAATAGATATCACAAATCTGGTACTTCAGCCAAAGAAAGTAGAGGTAGAGATAGGAAAGCAGAGAAATTTGTTGAGAAAAAGGAGAAAGTAAATAAATTCATAGAATCATTTCAAGTTAGTGAAAAGCACTACTGTAGATCACACTCAAAATGTAGGCAGTACTTACCAGCTGAACTCTCAACTGCTGCAATGTGGAGGATGTATAACAAAAAGTTTGATAGTCAATTAAAAGTTACCTTATGGTTTTTTACTTATATATTCAATACAGAGAATAATCTAGGTTTTGGGACCCCTAGAATTGACACCTGCTCTGCATGTTCTGAACTTATAACTAGAATCAAAAATACAAAAGATCTCCAAGCCAGAGAAAAAATAATTCTAAAATTAAACATCCATTGCCAAAGAGCTGATGCATATTTTGACAAGCTGAGGGAAGAAAGTGATGACCTTGTTAACCTCTCATTTGATTGTGAGAAGAACCAAGCCTTACCTAAACTATCAGATCAAGCTGCATATTATAGGAACCAGCTCAATTTTTATAATTTTACAATTGTAAAAGGGAGCTCTCATAATACACTTAACAAAGAATATATCGATTCTCACTATTGGATAGAGGAGGAGTAATCTAAGGGATCAAATGAAATTGCATCTGCTCTTTATTTTTCTCTGAATAATTTAAGCATGTCTAGCAACATAAAAAGAGTCAGATTGTGCTGTGATGGATGCGCTGGGCAAAATAACAGTACAGTAATGATTGGTATGATCAGTTATTGGCTCCACAATAAAGCTCTTCTTTATATTTAAACAGGGGAACTGGATTTCTCAGTGACAGGTCACTCCTTTATCCCACCAGATATGGTGTTTGGCCTCATTGAAAAGGTCATCAATAAGAAGGAGATCATTGTTAGCCCCAAAGAGTATGCGGAGGTCATTGAAAAACATTCTGCAGTTTTCCACTTAGGAGAAGATTATGAAATTTTTGATTGGAAAAGTTATTTGAAAACAATTCTAAGAAATAATATTTCTTGGCATTTCAAAATAGCTAGTTGTAAAAGTATCATTGTGTTAAAAAGACCAAGAATTATTGAGGTGAGAGGTGAACTTTTTCATACAGTAGAAGTTAATGCTTTTAAGTCATTGACCAAGAAAGGTAAAAATTTTAATTCAATTAATTTACCAATCATTTATTCACAAATTAAAATTAACCTAAAGAAAATAAAGAATGTAGAAAAGTTATTGAACTCTCATTATGGTGTTGATTGGAGACAAGATCAAAATCTTGAGTTTTACAATAAAATCATACCTAATGAGGAAATAGATGACATTGACTCTGATCAGGATAGTGAATCAGAAGAAAATAATGAGCTGTGCTGTGGTTAAGATGGATCGTCTGATGTTGATGATGTTGATGTTAGGGTTTAGTAATTTAAATTTTGTGAATTCGAAACTATTTTATTTTAAAGAATTTTTTATAATGACATTGACTTGCGTTTTTAATGTGTTTTTTAAGGTGCATATAAAAAAAAGAAAGCTATATAATTTTTGTCTAGCTAACTATTATATAAGTAAATTTAATCTTTTAAATGTTGTTCACACATGTATTTGTGGCCTATACATGTCTAGCAGAAATTTTATGTGCACCATAAATTTATTTAATAACACCTGCCCGCTGAATGTGCCATATATTATATTGAAACTTTATAATGAAACATCATATTGCAAGAACCATAATAAATTTCTCATTAAAAATTTTTTCACTGTTTTCTTTCTTCTACTGTAAAACTCAGGTAGCTAAAACTTATATGACATGTGATGCAGGTATTTCTTCAATTTTTATGACCACTAATAATTAGTTACGTTATTGCATTATAATAGAAATTTAATGCGTGGCAAAAATTATTTCGAAATATATTTAACTTTTTAAAAACATTAGCGGGCTATCCTGCTAAAAAAAGGGGAGAGAGTTTTCTAAAATTGTCCATAGATGGCGTAAATATACTGAAAAGCGTGTGGACTTTAAATAACCATGTTCCAACGAAATTAATCACAAAACAATTAAAGTTTTGTTAAAATGTGCAGTGACTGGATCAAAACCGGCTCTTTTTTGAAAAAAACGCCCTTTAATTAAATATTTCTATTCAATGATAATCACAATTACTGATATTCACATAGAAAACTATTTATTAGTGACTGAACATGAGGTGTATATGTTTTTATTTTTTTATTTGCACAAAAAAAAAGATATATCCTGTAAAATTTAAAAGTGCAAAGGGCCGGTTTTGAAGCTGACAGGCTCATATATATATATATATATATATATATATATATATATATATATATATATATATATATATATATATATATATATATATATATATATATATATATATATATATATATATATATATATACATACACATATATACATACATATTTCTCAATAATGTTAACAAGATATATAAAAAGATAAACAAAAACCTAACAATAAAGGAAGAATATACATTAAAGGTATTGTAATTCAGCTATATAATTCAGCATTGATTACTTCATTTCAGTTCAGTTTGATTGATCATTTCAACTAGTTCAGTTTTAATATATTTCTTTGTCTGTATTTAAAATACTTTACACTGTTCTTTCAAATTTCATCAGAAAATTTTTTCTGTTCATTGTTATAATAGATATTTGTAAGAACGTGATTTACAAATTTAAAATGTTACCAATAATTTGATGATTATGATATAAGATCATCCCATAAGATGATCATTGCATAAGAATGAAGTAGCACATTAATTTAATCAAGCACCCATTCTGCAGCATACTGATCACAAAAAGTGGAATTTCTTATAAGGAAAATGGCAGTATCTAATATTCCAAATACTTTTGCAACATAATGGGTAAGATCAATAGCTGGTAAAATCAATTCTCCACAATATAATTTTTCTAAATAACAGCATTCTACTTCACCAAATTTAGCTCATAAACTTTTAAAATGTAAATTCAGCTAATAAAATTTAAAATGTAAATTCATCTAATAAACTTTAAAATGTAAACTTTTGAGAGTTTGAAACTTGAGATGATTGCCAATCTTCAATTCATTTGACTAAATTCCTCAAAAATAAAAGTTTCATGTCATCCAAAACAACTGCATTTCCAATACAAAAATTGTTGTTGTAGTTTTGCTCACTGTTACGTCCGTCATATATTTATCAACTTTGAAAAGCTTGAGGAATCAGTCCTATCTGGAAAATAAATTTTAATAGCTGCAGAAGTTGTGGGATCAAATATTGCAAGAGCAAATAGTACACTTTGTTTATTATCTTCAGAATAAAGTGATTTATAAAATAACTTAAAACTATTTTTCAAATTTGACTGAAGTAATTGGTCTTTATCATATACATTACAAAGTAACTTCCATAATATTTCACCAATATGTACATTAATGACATCATGAAACTGATCAAAATGAAAAGCAGGAAATGTAAAGGATTTAGAATTTAGTAAATTGTTTTGTATATTTTTGAGAATAAAGACAATCATGAAGGTCATTGTGACTGGACTGGTGTACATTTAGAAATAAGGGAATATCGTAAAAGATTTGATGAAAACTTTGGCCAATTAACTGGTTTTTTGTATTTTATTTTCTTAAGTTTAGTTTTTAAATTGTTTTACAAACTATTTTCTTCTTCATAATTTTTTATACTGGTTGGAAAATTCTCCAATTCACATTTTTTTTGTGCAATACGCAGCTAATATTTTGAAACCGTGGAGGCAATAGAACATAAGATAATTTAGAGAACAATGAAACATGCATAAACTCATCAACTACAATTGTTTCTGTAACTTCTAAAATACCAAAATGTTGATTAATTTCTAACTTAAATATATCTATTTGTCAATATATATTTTGAGCTGATACCCTTTAAGGTTAAAATTATTTGAATCATTTAAATAGTGAATTTCATCTTTTTTTTATAAATATACTAGATTCACCCTGATTATTTTTGTTGGATGACGGACAGACGGTGGCTATCTACCTTTCGATGTAGTTGTATATACTGATGATGATATTTTTTCAGTTAAGCAATAAATAATTGTTCAAGTTCAAGTCCCAAAGTAATGTTACTCTTTTGCCAATTTTTAAATGTTTTTACTTTAAAATGTCTAGCACAAATAGCCGAATTTTTACTGGGGGTTTAACTTTTGATTGATAAATTAACATAACTTTCGATTGATAAATACTACCCACTGTTTAAATAAGTAAAGATTATTTTCTGGAAATCCAAAAATTGGATGCTTTTCAGGAATAAAATCTCTAGATAAGAATAGATTCTCTCTCTTTTTATGTTAAATTCTACAGTAAACTACTGCACATGTATTAACCATATTATGAATATTTAAATAAACAATTTTATAAGACATTTAAGAATGTCCGAAAGTTACCCTTCTAATTTTTTGCTCCGAAAAGCAAGATATTCGGCCGCACAGTGGGTCAGATATCGAAAAAGCTAGTCAAAATATGAAAACGTTGAATGTTTTGCCTGAAATTTCATGGCAAATATGTTTTGAGGTTACTAATTAAGAATTTGTTGAAAAAAAAATGAAAAAAAAATTGGCGGATCCAATATGGCGGACATTTATGTTAAAAAGTTGTTTAAATTGTTCAAAAATGGGTTTAAGGGTTCTTTCAGGCCATAAATAATGAGTTTGACAAACAAAAAATTAAAAAAATTAAAAAACAAAATGGTGGATCCAATGTGTTCATAAATGCTAAAAAATGGATCAAATAATGGAAGATGGTGTTAACTATAGAAAATAAAAAAACATTCTGTTTCAGTTACAATCATTTTGGTTCTTTTTAATCTTTATCTGTCTCTTTGTTGAAATCTTCAATATATTCAAAGTCTGTTTCCTCGGGATCTGCGTCAGAGTCTTCATAATCTTCTGTTACAGGAACCAAGAGGGCAACAGCCTCTGGCAACAGCCTCAGGCAACAATGTCCTCAATTTTTTTAGTGTTGATTTTCGTAGAGATGAAATGTAGGGGTCTGTGGTTGCCAAAAATCTCCTGAACACGTCTTCCATAGTCTTAGCTCTTGAAAATTTTGGAGAAAAACCCAAACGATATTGCTTTATTAACTTATTGGTTGATTCTTGAGCATCCTTGGACAGTTGACCAATGGGTAAAATGGCCGAAGAAATAATGTCTGGTCCGTGAATCAGCAACCTATGTATTGATGTTGGCATGTTGTACCAGGGACACTCTTTGAAAAAGTGTCTTGCAGTTGCTAAGGCGTAACCTTGAAACTTTTCAACGTCGATTTCACGTTCACTCAAAATTATTTGCAAAATTATATGAAAACGGTGGATTAATTCTTCGGAAACACCAATTATCAACGATGACGTTTCGGTGTTTTCACAGAAACGTCGAACGGTGTTTCCGTCGTTCGTGCTGCCCAACCCTTGCTTTGACATGTCGACTAAAATTCCAAGTTGCTGTTTGAAAGCTTTTTGGATGCTAGCTTTCATTGTTGCTTTTTCCTGTTTGTCTTCTTCTTTACGCGCTTGCCATTTTTTCGTATTTTTTTTGTATCCCAAATGAATACAGTATTCAAAACATCGAATTCAGGCGTGTAGAATTGACAGTCCGTACTGTAGATAATCAGTGGTTACCGGTCTTTTCAAAACTTTATCAATGTTATTAGATTGCTTGGAAGTTGCCTGGCAGAGATAACACTGTTGCGCAGATTATGTGTTGGTGATAGCATTGCATACTTTACCATCTAACATGGTCATACTTAAACTGTATTGAATGAAAACATTTTTCATATGAATGGTTGTTTTTAATGGTTGGAGTTTTTCGATCTGTTTATCAAAATGTGCTTTCTCATTTACAATAGTTTCCTCGGTTTCCTTTGTAAATTGCATTTTCAGAGGTCTGCAAAAGAGGGTTGAAGATGGCTTCGGATTACTTCATAAGAGATTTTCTTCTTTTGTTTCTTGATTTACACCTACAAGTTGCAATGGAACAAGCGAAGTAAAAAATAAATTTGCATCTGATGTATTCGGATCTTCAAAAGTCATTTTATAAATGCTTTGTCTGGATGTTCCGTCAAAGCCCCACTTACAAATCAAAGTCATATTCAATATTTCTGAATCACTCTTATATGTAATATTGTCTTGGTTCATCAGTAAAACACGTTAAACGGTGTGGTCTAATAAAGCTTGCAATTGTACCTCAGCTTTTGATTCGGTAAAATTTAAGGTGTCGTCTGGAGGGTAGCAACATTTTTTTGCTGCCAATACTGAGTTTGGTGGATAAAGTGTATTTAAGCTTTTTTTTTTGTGCCTGATTTCTCAAATGCTGGTACAAACCTTTCGTCAAATTTAGGTCTAATAGAAGTGCTAGAGCTTCATTTGCATCATAAAAGGCTGGCAATGATAATGATAGTTGCAAGCCTTCTTTGTATTTTGTTGCCTTGAATGGACTTGACAGTGTAACGTCATTCACAATGTTAGCAGCGTCTGAATGCCCTGAAGATCAAAGACTCATTTGCGTAGCGAACGATAATTCGGCAGGACTAAACTTCTAAACCTTGTCATTAAAACAGAAATAGTAGGTCTCATGTCGTCGGGAATTGAAATTGCATATCTAATCTTTTCTGTCAATGACTTTTCCAAATGTTTTATGATCACTTGCAAATCGTTTGCAAAATATTCTTTTGTTATAATGAAGATCTCTTTCCTCGAAAGTTCATATACGGCAACCGGTGGATCTAATAAATTTGAATTTTAAAAAATCTATGTTATACTTATTTAAAATTTATTTACTCAATATTAAGATAACTTTTTAAATTTTTATTTTTATAAAATATATAATTGTATTTATACCGTCATTTAAATGAGTTCTATCCATTTCCAAATCGTTTTCAAAATATTCCTTTGTAATAAGTCTTATCTCGAAAGTCCATAAACGGCAACCAAATTTTAAACAAACTTATTTATTTTGAAATTTCTATTTTAGTAAAAATGTAAAATGTATTATACAGTAATTTAAATGAATTCTATCCATATATCGTCTATAAAAAGAGTATGACTTAAAGATTTAAATTACTGTATTAATTACATATAAATTACTGTATTAATACATTTATATTACTGTATAAATAAATATAAATTACTATATAAATACTTTTAATACAATATAAATCCAATTTTTGTTTTAATTATCAATTTATGCATTATTTATGTATTTATTTATTAATTAATTCATTTATTAAATACTTAAAAGCGTTAAAAAAACATCTGCCCTTAGTATGTACAATGTGTTTTGATTTATATGTAATTTTTTCTTAATTTAATTATGAAGTTAGTAACTTTTTTAATGGAAAATATTTCTTAATATTGATTATGTCATTAAAAAAATAACCAAGTATTCAGTTTAAAATATGAAACAAGAAAAAAAAAAGGGAATGCAATCATATCTTAAAGATTGGAAAATGGTAATCACTGTGTGGCGGTGCGTGTGGAGATCATTGTCTTTTTCTAAGTTATTCATCTCATTGTGTGGAATAAAGCGTTGTTCCCGTCCTTTCCTACTTTTAATATTCTTTATAATGCTTCTAGGCATCGATTATAATTAAAATTGTACAAATGTAGCTCATTTCAGTGATAATAGCATTCGTCATTCTATGTGTCCTAGGGTTGAATATTTCTGATGCAAGTGGCAATTAGACAAGCTTAAAGTTACAAATACTCACACTAACAAAATTAACTTACCTATCTTTATTCATAATATAATAAAACCTATTTTTAAAGATTTATCTGATGGTAATTTGCTTAGAAAATGTTTACATGGTCAAACCCAAAATTCAAATGAAGCTCTCATTCAATTTTATGGACTCGTTGACCTAAAAATATTTTTGTAAGTAGAAGAACATTTGAACTTTGTATAAACTCTGCAATAGTTCATTATAATGATGAAAGAGATGAGGTAAAAATTTTTTTAAGTTACTTCGGATTGTTAGGATCAGTGACTATTCCAAAACTGGTTTTAAAGGACCAAAAAAGATTTGTAAACAAGAGTCGTAAATCATTTTCAATATGCAAAAAGCAAAGAAAAAAACTTAGATCTCTTCATAAGGGATACTTAGATACTGAAAAAACAGATTCATATAGCTCTGGTAGCTTTTAAGGAGTGTTTATAGACATAAATTTTGGCTTTTAATTTTTGACTTGATTTTTCTCATTTTAAGATTTTCAGTTTTTTTTTAAATTTTAAAACATGATATCTCCTGTTTAAATTCAGCAATTAGGCTGAAATTTTCAGGATATGTTCTTCATACATAAAGAATTCATTTGTCATACGATTTTTAAAATTTCTTATTTTGGGGCGCTACTTTTGTAGCTCTTATGTGGTTTTATCTGCCAGAGTTTTTTCATAAAAATATATATTCAAGTTTAAAAGTCAATATAATCTGAACTAGGGAGGCAAATTTAAAAACCCTATGACAAATGAATTTTATACATATGTAGAACTACCATACCAAATTTGGAATTTTGATTTATTGTCATTTTTGAGAAATTGTGTTTTGAAGTTTTCGTTTTTTTCACACTTTTTAATAAAATTTCGAGGCAAGCGAGGCACTTTTTAATATATTTTTTAGATTTTATGTTTAGTTTCATAATTATTTTTAACAGTTTTGTAGTAAATATAACTTTGATGCTTGAAAAAAGTTTTTCATAGGCCTACCACCTTAAATAATTTTACTTTCATTTTTCAAGATGTCTCAATAACGGCATTTTGCAACTGTCATATAAAAGATGGCTTAAAAGTGGAGTTGGTACTAGTAGGTGAATTTGAATGTTAAATTACAAAAGTAATACTAAATACATACAAACACAATGTAAATGAAAGTGGAATGTCGTGGAATTCGTAACTTATCTCTATTTTTAAAGCAAATTTTTCAATTTTATAAAACATATTTCTGTATTAAGTTAATTAAAAAAAAAGCATTTATAATTAATGACTTAATAATAATATTTTTTTTTTTTAATTTGTACATACCTCGTGAAACGAATTCCATTTTGAAAATATTTGTTTCACGTGCACACAACAAAAATATTTATCTTTGAAGAAAATACAATTTTTTTTCTTTAACGGTTGCAAACACGACAGACAAAGGACTGCAGCGTTCGACCTGCAGTATATCGTACGAAATGAACAGCTGATCTTCTGCACAGCCGGCATTAAGTTGTCCCAACATCACTAAAGCCAACCTGATAGTCCTAAAATACCGTGTCGAAACTTTTCTTTTTTCCTTTTTGACCAGCTTTTTTGAGATCTGACCCACTGTGGGCCGTGTAAATATAGTAGGTTGTGTTCTTTCTAAGATATATGATATTGGTGAACTTTTTAAAACAGTGAACGAAGAACTCAGACATGTATCTAATTGGTTCAAGAATAATAAGTTAATCTTAAATACTAATAAAACAAAATGGGCTTTTTACCATTCGATTACAAAAAAGCGATTTCTGCCTTCAAAATTACCTCAAACCTTTATCGATCAAAAGGAAATAAAAAAAAGATTTTGTTACAAAATTTTTAGGTCTTAATAAAAACATTACTTAGAACATTATGCATCATATTATTATTAAATTAATATATTTTGCTGTTCATATAAAAATCAATAATAAAATTACAATGAAACTTTTTATATGAAAAACAGATCAAAGATATCGAATTTCTAAAAAAGCTTAACGATATTGAATTTCTAAAAACGATCGTCTGAATCGTCATGTTGATAATGTAAGCACAAAAATTTCTAAAAACATGGGGGATTTTATATAAATCACGAATCTACCTCAATAAGAAAGTCTTATTCCAAATTTATTATTCATTTATACATAGTTATTTAAATTATGCTAATTGTGCTTGAGGAAGTACAGAAAAAGTAAGCTGCAGTTAAATGTTCATCCGAGGTGCTCTGTGATAAGACCGTAACGACTTCTTGGTACTTTACAACTTTTGTAAGCCATTTCTATATATTAGCACATTTTTTGCTCGACATTACTTAAACACAATCTTTGAACAGCATATGAAATTTGCAAACTTATCAAAAAATTACCAAACTTATCAAAGAAATTCCAAACTTGATGCTATTCGAGAACTAACGGAAAACAGTTCAAAGTCTATCCATAAACTTTGTCTAACAAGGTGGACAGTGCGTGGCGATGTTATTTGAATTGTTTCTAGAAAACTATCGCAAGGTAATTAAATTTTGGAGCTGGTCATTGCAAGAGTTGAATGATACCGAAATGAAAGCAAGAGTTCGGGGATGAAGTTTGTAATGCCGACATTTGACTTTATCTTTTGTTGCTATTTAGGGAAATTCCTCCTGAAATAAACAGACAATCTAAGTAAGGCCCCAGTAGGCACGCAACGTTTTATTCACGCTTCAATCACGTGCATTTTAGGTGACTTCGTCCAGGTTACTATTTTACGTGAAAGCTACGTAAAAGTTACGTGCCAAAATATCGCGTCAACGGAACTTTTTTTATTCTTAATAAAAACCTGTGATAAGAAATAAAAAGTTATATTTTTTATTATATTATTTATTTTTTTATAGTACAGATTTTGTATTCATTATATTAGTTATAATTATTTTACTTTTATGATGATATAATTAATTTTTATTGTAGTTTAATCATAATTAAAAAAAAAAAATTGGTCTATATGACGCAATGCATTTAAAACAAAACTAAATAGTCCAATATATTTTAAATTGTAATATCTAATATCCAAATTACATAAAATTAAGTTAAATAAATTAGTACCAAGCGTCCCTATTTGCCACACAAATAAGATTAAACTTAAATACAAGGTATGCTTTTTTTCTACTTAATGATATAATATTTTAGACTGGCGAATTTGTCCATTTTGCTTACTTAATTTAGTACAAAATAAGTTGTTAAAACGAATTTAATATCAAATTAAGTAAGCTACATGGACAAATTATAAGTTCTAACAGAACTTATTCTTGATTCTTGAGCAATAATAATGTCTGTAGAACTTCTGCATACATTATTGCTCAAGAGTCGATTAGATAAAAACCAAAAATAGATTTTCTTCTATTATTTGGTTTTTATCAACAAGGTTAAAGAATTTATCTAAGATAATATCAATAAACAAATGTATTATGTTATTTATTATTGATATATGTATATATTATTATTATATACTTTATCTTTTTGTAATATATGACATCTTGATCTTGTGCTTTACTTGTTAAAAAAGGTTAATACTTATTTATTTCATTTTTTTATATTATTTAAATATTATATGATTAATATATATATTTGAATTGTATTTATGAAATTATTATTGTATATATTATATGACTTTTATTGCTATTGTTATTATGTACAATATAAAACAGGTTAATAACGCGGATTTGTTCAATGTTTTCCCCACAAAATGATGATTATGATGCTATTGTATTTGAAACTGCATTATACTTATCTTTCAATGTTGACAACCTTCCAATATGTAAAGTAAGTTTCTCTCAAATATAGCATTGTTTTTTTAAAAAATTGTTTCATGATTTAGATCAAAGTTATAGCAACACCAGAAAATCTTGTTGCCAAAACAGTTGGCGACTCACCATGTAAGACTTGTGTTAAAAGTATGTGATTTAAGATAATCATTTAATAATCATATTATTATTTAAGTTTTTATTTGTTTCTTTTTAGTTAAATTTGGTGTCGCTAGCTATTATTGGAGAAAATATCGACTTATTCATTAGATAAAGTTTGATGCATGCTCTTACCCGGTTTTCTTCTTCACGTTTCAATCATGTATATTTTAGGTGACTTCGTCCAGGTTACAATTTTACTTGATTGAAGCATGAAAGTTACGTTGCCAAAATATTGTGTACTTTGGATCTTTTTTTATTCTCAATAAAAACCTATGATTAGAAACTTGGAAAGATATTCTTTATTTTATTTACTATTTTTTTATAATTGAGTTTCAGGGATTATTTTTTTTGGGATATTCCCGGAATACCGGATATTTTTCTGAAATTTATCTTTTTCCAAATATCCGAAAAGTTTTCCATACATGCAAGTTAAAGTATATATTATTGTCATCAACTTGGCTGAATGCAAAATTAAGGGAAAAATTAGGGGGAAAATATTCTGAATTTTTTAAAGATATTTTCTGCAAACAATTTTCAAAATTTTTAAAATATAATGATTATATGAAATATGTAGTTTATATATTCATTATTGTAATTACTTTTTATTATACTTTTATAATAATATAATTATTTTGCATTGCAGTTTTATAATAATAAAAAGAGTATCAGGGTATAAGATATCTTATAACATCGCAATGCATTTTTGACAAAAATAAAATGTCACATATATAGTATTTTATCTAAACATATTATATTATTTTATATCTAAGTTTTATCAATTTAGGTTTAATAAATATATTACAAAGCTTAGTTCAAAATCGTGTAACGTTATGACAGATAATTCTCATATTGCAACATGCAAAAGATCAAACCTTAATACAAGGTATACTTTTTTATCTACCCTATTATATAATATTTTAGACTGTCAAATTTGTCGATGTAATTAATTTAATAATAAATAAGTTATTATACCTTATTTAATATTAAATTTATTAAACTACATGGCAAATGATAAGTTCTGTATAAAATATTATTGACTAGGAAGATCCAATGATATTGTTATGTTATTGCCTAGGAATATCATTCTGTAGTAAGACACAATAACCTTTTAACTTTTAAAGTTTGAGAAAATTCACTTTTCCCTCTCTTCGTCTTTTTTTGTGATCACACCCTGTAGCAAGAATTTAATTTAGTTCATATCTTGTTGGAGAATGCAACTTGATTCTGAGTTGAATTTTCAGCACTTGGTATTTATTGGTGACCTAATTTGACAATACTTTATTATACATACTTTTAGTTTTATACTTAATATTGTATATAATTAGGGGTAGATGAGGCTCCTTAGCCGTGGTGAATGTTTCCACAGCAAAAGGAGCCTCTAGATAAAAATCTCACCATGGTTAGGAAAATCATGATATAAAATCCCCACTATAATGTTGTGTGGTTATGTGGTAACTATTACATTTTTAAAAATTGTTATAATTTTTCTGTGTGCATTCTAAAATTACATCTAATGTTCAAAACTTTGTAGTTTACTCATTTAAAGCAACTTCGTGGTCACCTTTGCATCTAGTGAGTTAATGTATGAACAAGTTAATGCAGAAACAAGTGCAAATATAAAAAGATGGAAAACAAAGAAAATAAATTATTTAATCAGATGTTATCGCATAAGGTGAGTACAGGTCTTTTTCTAATCACGTGCATCAGTTATTAACTTTATATATAGATATATATTTATCCATAGACAGATATTAGATATAGATATATATATAGATAAACAATATTTTTTTAGACTTTTATTTATTATTTTGTACTTCTTTTTTTTATTTATCTGTCGACTTTTTTGTTATGTCTTTTTTTATTAAATCCTTATATATTTTTTAGCAATAAGAGTATAAAATTAGAAGGCAAATGACTTTTTTTATTTTTCTACATTGTATGTAGTATTGTTTTCTTAAAATTATTTAATGATTTAGATATAAGAAAACAACTAGAAAATCTTGTTGCCAAAATGGTTGGCAACTTACCAAGTAAGATTTGTTTTAAAAGTTTTTGATTTAAGATAGTTATTAAATAATCATATTATTATTTAAGATTTTATTCGTTTCTTTTCAGCTAAATCTGATTCATTAGATAAAGTTTGATGCGTACTCTTATAGGAGAAAATATCGACTGATTCGTTAGATTATGTTTGAAGCGTGCTTTTTTGGGAGAATATATCGAATGGTTCGTTAGATTAAGTTTGAAGTGCGCTCTTTGTGGATCGAAGCGTGCTCTTCGTAAGTTGCAGATCTATGACTTTGTACTTATTATTTATTGGATATAAGGAGGATATTTTAACAAAAGTGCAGCTTTTATTACAAATTCAAAATGTTTATGTCAAGAACTAATATACTGACTAATAAAACCATGTAATTTAATACGTATTAAATATTTCCTCGACGATGAGTTTTTTTTCTTTACATGAATCCAAACACTTCGTTTTTATAAAGCATAGTTATTGCTTAAATATTACGTGCCAAAATTAACGTAAAAAGCACGTCTTTTAGACAGTTCATGGGGACCAAAAAGTCACCTAAATATCACGTGCCAAAAGTAATGTGAAAAACACGTCCATAAATCACGTGAATTGGTCATTTCATGGGGACCAAAAAGTCACCTAAATGTCATGTGCCAAAATAACGTGAAATTCACGTTTTTGTCACGTCGCTGTGCCAACTGGGGCGCTCCAAGGTCAAAGTATTTCGGCAGCAGAAGGACAGAATTTAGCATCTCAAGTTGTTAATGTTCTGGAAAAATCCGGAAGCAGCAGAATTTACAAACTGTTTTGGGAACGTACTATGAAATGGAAAATCCAGCTTGGTATCGCTGACCCTAAACTCGAGAAAAAGCAAAATGGCAGATTATTTAAAAACAACTCTTAACCCACAAAAAACCTATCATTTCCATGGTTACCTATCATTTCCGTGATTCATCAAAAGGACATTATCGCCCATTGTGTTTTGAAGCTTTCAATCTTAGTATCAGTTTTATAAAACAGAGGTTTAATCAACCTGATTATAAGGTATATATTGAGAAAGTTCTTTTCATGTCAATAAAAATGGAAAGTTGGGATAATCATTTGCAATCAGTTTGTCACTTTTATTGTCAAGACATTAACCAACCTTTAGCTAAAACACAAATTACCCTTCTCCCGAGCATTGCAACATCATAAGGTTACGACACCAAAAAGGTCACTATCTTGTTTTTCAAGAGCTTAGATCACTCTAAATAAGTTTTACCTAAAAAAATTGTAGATTGCCAAGCTAATTCGTGTCATGCCAGCTACTAATACTCTTTTTTCCATTTACCCTTGGTTAAGCCAATATATTGTTTATCAGCGTTGTTTTGCGAGGAAACAATACATTTGTAATTAATATTTTTTGATAAACGTTATGCCAACCACAGACAATCTTTTAAACATAAAAAATATTCAAAAGAAACTATGCTTTAAAAATATATTTGGCAATCGAAAGAAAAAAATATTAATTTTAAATTAAACTGGTCTATTCTAAAAACTGCGCTTGCCTATAATAACATTTCCAAAAAATAAATACTATGTTTACAAGAAAAATTTGAAGTTATTACTAATTTAGATCAAGAAAATTTACTGAATAAAAAATCTGAATTAATTTTTAAATGCTGACATAAAAAAAAAGTTTCTTTTAAAAAATTATTAAAAAAAATGACCAGTCCAAAATTATCCTAATTCTAAATAATTCTTTTCATGATTTTTAATTATCTTATGTAGTTAATGCAACTTCCAGGTTGCAAAATACTGCAATTATTACATAATTAATTATAACAATTCCCAACTTCCTGTGAAACAATTTTTCTATAATTTGAACTTTTTGATGTTTAGACATTCTTCCTGATGAACCTACTGATAGAGAAACATGCTGTTGAAGACAACTAAAAATTAGCTAAGTGACTTCACTAATTTATATATATATATATATATATATATATATATATATATATATATATATATATATATATATATATATATATATATATATATATATATATATATATATATATATATATATATAATGTATAAATCAGAGTTGTTAATAAGGCCAAAAGTAGCAAGGCTAAGGTCTAGGCCAAGAGTTTTAAGGTCAAGGCCAAGATTAAGAGTTTTAAGGCCTAGGCCTACACAAACATTTTCAAGACCAAGGAGTTCAATTTTTCTCTTACGTTAAGGTCAATTTTTTTTTTTTTTTTTAACATCTTCGCTTCCAACAAGGCTGCAAGCAGCCACTAATTAAAGTTGGAAGTTACTGAAAGAGAAAAGATGAAGATTGTAGAGCAAGATAACGATTGACGGATGACTTAAAAGATTGCAAATTATATGAATCAGGAAAGCAAGATGAAGGAAGCGAATTCCAAAGAGCTGATGTTCGAGGAAAAAAACTAGACAAATAAGGGTTTTTGGATCACTTAGGAACAGTCACAGAAAATAGATGACACTTAATTGAATGACGAGTAACATGAGAATGAATTTTAGTAGATGGCACAAGAGACGCTAGCTCTTCAGAGCAGTGCCCATCATAGTAATTGTAGAAAAGAGAAAGAGAAGCAACATTACGACGATGTGATAATGGTTGGAGGTTGGCTGCAAGAGCAGGTCCAACTATGTTTACAATGCGTTTTTGCACCTTGTCTAAAAGAGAAAGGGCATCATTAGAAGATCCGCCCCAGATATGGCAATAGTTTTCCATACAAGGCCGGATTTGAGATTTATAGAGATAGAGAATAGAATCCGAAGTAAGAAAGTGACGAGCTTGATAAAGAGATGCAACCTTAGCAGATGCTAATTTTGCAACTGATTTGAGATATGGTTTCCAAGAAAGATTGGAAGTAAGAGTTATTCCTAGAGGATGAAGAGTAGGTGGCTCATCGAGTACATCACCGTTCATAAATATAGGAAGATCTAAATTATTGCGATAACGATTGGCTGAAAAAAATTGAGTTTTGTCTGAATTAAAGTTCATCAGCCACTGTGAGCCCCATGCTGTAGCAGAAGTGAGATCCTTTTCAAGCTCAAATGCCCCCTCCAAGCAATCAGAGGGTGTTGGTTTCTTATCACGACAAGAATAAATGGAAGTATCATCAGCAAACAATGCCACCTTAGATGTGAGAATATCTGGAAGATCGTTAATGTAAATTAAAAAGAGTATAGGGCCAAGGATAAAACCTTGAGGAACCCCTGAAGTTACAGAATAAGAAGAAGAGTGTTGTCCATCGAGGACAACTTTTATGCTACGATTGGAAAGAAAGGATTCAATGATCTTAAAGATGTTGCCGGATACACCATAAGAAGAAAGCTTATGGAGAAAACCAGCACGCCAAACTTTGTCAAAAGCTTTTGAAATGTCAAGAGCGATGGCCTTAACCTCTCCACCTTCATCTAATGCACGATAAAACCTGTCAGTTGTTACTGTTAGCAAATCAGCTGTAAAACGAGAAGATTGAAATCCATATTGATGGTCAGAAAGTAAGTTATTAGATTCAAGATGAGAAATTAAGTGTTTGTTAATTAAAGATTCAAAAACCTTGCTTATGATTGGAAGAAGACTTATGGGACGGTAGTTAGACGAATCAGATCGCTCTCCTGAATTTTTGAAGATAGGGATAAAAGATGCCGCTTTCCACTAGGCTGGAAGACAAGACTCTGATAAATATAAACTTGTTGAATAGTTTTGAGAGTTTAAACGACAGCTCCGGAGAACACTTCTGCAAGATAATACAGGTATGTTGTCCGGGCCACAAACTGTAGAAGAGTCTAGGCAGGAAATCACTTTAGATACAGATGCTGGAGTGATATGAATGTCAAGCAATGGATCAACCTGTTTGTTGGCCGTATTAGGTAGAGCGCAACTAGTGGAATCAAGATATGATATTGATGAAAAGTTTTCAGCAAACAATTCGGCTTCGTCTTTAGGTGAGGTGACAAAGTCTGAACCATACAAGAGAGATGGAATTAAAGATTTACCCTTATTATTGATATTATTAAAGATTCTCCAGAAGTCACGAGAGCCTAATTTTTGAGATGAGATACGAGATTTCATGACCTGAGAATAGCGGGTTTTGGCGTTAGAAAAAACTATTCACAATTGTTTTTAGCAGTAATAAATAGACGTCTGTTTTCTGGAGAATTGTTTTGCTGATAAATGTGGAAGTTACGGTTTCGATTGGCAATCGCAGCAGCACAGTGTGAAGAAAACCATGGAGGAGTGTGAGGCTTGACCTGGAATCGTCGAGAGGGAACAAAAGATTCCATGCCAGCCTGAATCCACGAAGTTATGTAAGAAGCACATTTGTCGACATGAAGACGATAGATTTCTGCCCAAGGGCCATCACGAAGAAAATCACGGAAAGAATCCCAATACTGTAGTTGTAAGAGGTTCGATAGTAGGGGGATTCAGGTGATGAAGAAGAGTGAGATATTAGTTTTAGAGAGATCAAACTGTGATCAGAAGCACCTAAGGGTGAATGTGGAGAAACTGAGCACTGACTAGGATAAGAAACAAGATAAGCCGAGTAGAGAAGGTAGATGATTCGGGTTGTCAGGAAAGCGAGTTGGAAAGTTGACTATTTGAGTTAAGGATTGAGAAAGGCAAAAGTTGTAGACTTTAATGCCTGCAGAGTCACTGACACTAGAGCCAAGCCATTCGGAGTGGTGAGCATTAAAGTCACCGACAACAACTATATTAGCTGATGGATAAAGAGAGAGGGCTTGGTCAATATGATCAGAAATAACGTCAAAAAGAGTGCAGTCTTGAGATGAAGGAGAGCGATATAGAACAAATAGAAAAGCAATAGAGTGAAGTGGTGCTAAACGAAAGCACATGAAAGAATAGTCTCTGGATTCAAACCTAGTTTCACGACAAATGGGTAAGTTCTTACGAATGTAAATGCCCAGGCCAAGCATGTGACTATTGGAGTCTTTACGAATTAAAGAAAGATAACCATCAACACTAAGATCACAAGATGAGACAGCCGAACTCAAATTAGTCTCACAAAGAGCAAGTCGGTCTGGTGAACTTTGCAAGAGATAAGACTCAACAGAAGAAAAGTTACTTCGAAGACCACGAATATTAGTGAGTGATAGGTTTAGAGAAATTGGTGATGATGATAGTTTTTTGTGTTTTATAGTTTTTGGTACTTTATTCATTTTTAAATTTGATTGAAGAACTTGACTCAAAGCATAGATAGTACTCAGAACACTGTTTAATAGCCCAAGCAATTGCCTCATTACTACTAATAAACCCTAAGCCGTAACAAAGGGCTCCAAATGTGTCCTACGCTTTGCACACCTAAAGTACAAACAGGGACACCATCCATGCGCAACATTGCACTGTTAATACTTTGATATTTTTCAGTTGTTGATGGAATCAGCTTCTCTGAGAGCTACCACAGAGTTCGGGAAACCTGACTACCAGCCGGCCTCAAAACCATAAAACTGAGTTTTAGAGCTGTACCCTCATTAGGAGATAATAGAATGAGTTGCCTAGTCATAAAAACAGAGACACAAGCAAAACCTATGCATTGAGTCAAGAAGATCCAGCATTCAACATCCTAAACTGGAAACAATGTATTAAAAATACATCTGCGCCAGTCTAATAGATGAAGAAGGGGTGCAAGGCTGGTCAACAGATAGAATCTGTTTACCCCTTAAGTCTTTGCCTAGGAGGCCTTCTACAAGACAGTAGCCGGGTGCATTTAACATCTGCCCAAGATGAGTATTTTTATCGAGACACCATCTCTAGCCTTTACTCAACCAAGAGACCCAAGGCAGGGGGTGTTTTAAATCGGAGTTGGCATCTCCTAGCCTTTGCCTAAAAAGGCGTATCCTACAAGGCAGCAGGACATAAAGCTGATTGTACTGGGTTACCTGATCTGACTGACAATTATTAACAAAACTGTAAGTAGCAAGTGCTGTGACAATAAAACCACATTTTGTAAAAATAGACCGAGGTTATGCGCAGAATTCAACAAAATCAATAAGAAAGTATGTATTGTTTTTTTAAGGCTAAGGCCAAAACAATCAAGGCCACGGCAAACAGTTTCAAGGACAACGCCTCAATTTTTGGCCTTAAGGCAAGGCCAAGGATTAACAACTCTGGTATAAATAACTATATAAACAATGTTAAATAACAAAACATGGAGTCTTTCAATAATCATTACTAATAATATCAAAATTGCATTATTAAATTACAACTTTCTGCAAGCAGAATAAAAAATAAACAAAAAAACTTTAATTAACTGTTATTCATAAATCGAAACTATATTTTACATAACTTGTAAATTGTTATTTACAAATGTCAAATAAAATAATATATATGAATAATTTGTAATTATTAACACTTTTAAATAAAATATAATAAAAAAGCAAAATCCGCTGGGCGACTTGTCATTTTTATTCCAAAATACCTTATAACAATCTACCTCAATATCAAATATAAAGTAAAAAAAAAAAAAAAATCAAATCTTGCTTAGACGTTGATACGATATCGTTTGCTTGCTGGGGTGTGTCTAAAAAAGGTGGCGTCATTTTAACTAATCACTTAAAAGCGCTTGCGTTTTTGAATTTTATTTTACAAAAAGTAGAAATGTTCTCATTCAAAGTTATTTATTCTTACTATTGGTATAACAAAATTACATTAATGTAACAACAACTTTTTTTTATTGGTAAACTTCGGAAAATAAAAAGAAAACATTTAACAGCTGCTTTTTTTGTTGAAAAGTACTGTTTTTGAAAAACCCTAACAAAGTAATATCGCATTTTGTTTGAAATTCGATAAAGATAAACTTATAGTGGACGTAAACTTGTAAACTTTTAAAATGTATTATAAAATTAAATAACCAAAATTAATCTTCAACACAAATTATTATGGATAAAAATTTCTTAATCGCAAGTTTTGCAACACTTACGAATTTGAGCTTAGGATTAGTTTTAAATGGAATAGGATTGCATATTTTGTTGAAATTTAAAAATTGGTTTAATTCAACACAACGTTTAATACTAATACAGATGTGTATCAATAACTTGATTTTAAGCATTACCTCTATTCAACTAGTGTTAAACATTTTATATTTAATAAAATATCCGCATTCATCCAAATTATATTTTTTTTACTTTGCTATTATTATTACAGTTCTCTCTATTTCATCGACATCTTCTCAATTTTTACTAAGTTGGTTGGTTTTTGACAGATATCTCCATATAAAACTTAACATGAAATACGCCACATTCTGGTCGAACAAAAAATCTATATTTATAACGATAATTTTGTGGAGTATAGCTAGCCTAATTGGAATTTCAGTTCCGATTTTTGTTAAAGTCAATAATATGGACTTTTTAACTATAATATACTGTTGTTCAAGGTTATTTTGTAATTTTATTTTATTAAGTTTATCATGTTTTGTTTACATTTTTGCATTAATAATTTTTCATAAACAAAAATCAAATGTCAGTTCCAACCAACAAAACAAAAGAAACTATAAAGGGTTGTTAGTTTCAAGCATGATGGTAATAATACTAACTACTTTGATTATACTACCTGAATTATTATTTACAGTTTCATTTTTTAACAACAACTGGAATATGCGAAATATAATATTTTATTACATGTTAGCATTTAGTATAAATGTTTGGCTTGATCCTATAGTATACGTGTTTGCTACACCAAAAGTCAGATTTGTCCTTATGAAGAAAATAAGCTTTGTTTGCAAAATAAAAAAATCTAAAAACCTGTAACAATACTGATTAAATTTAGTAAACAAAAATTAAAAATTCATAAACTAGTTCATTGTGTAAAACACTAAATGTACAAGATTATAGTAAACGGAGATTTTGGAAACTTGCAACGTGAAAGAAATTTTTATGGAACCATTTGTTTAACTACTGGATAATAAATTGTTTTTCTTGTTCTTTATTACATTGTAAACAGAAATTCGTTATAAAGTTTATAAGGTAAAATATAAAAATATAATAAACATTGCAAATAAGGATTGCAAATAAGGAAAAAAGGAACCCAGGGACTCGCAGAAGATATTTAAACGGAGATTTTTATAGGAAATCTTAAACTTCGAAAAAATGGTATTAAATAATCGCTATAACAAATAGAAAATGTTATATCTGGAAGAAAAGTTACCAAATAGTTTGATACAATTAGTTTTAAGATGGAAAGATGTATAGTTTTTTTTTGAAAATTACAACATAGTTGGGTGGGGTATTGTGTGCCGTTAATATGCGTTGTTCCGTCAAAAATCTAATACTTATACAGCAATAAATCCTTTCAAAATAAAAATTAGTTTAAACAAACCGTCTGGTTTTGTTTCAGGATTCATTTTTCTGGAGTCACGGATTAGTTAGATGACCATTAAAGATGTAATAATACAATAATTTTCATAGTTACTAGTAGATAACTCAGTGTAGCAATTTTGAAGTTTTAGTTTTTAGCTCATTAAAATGTTGTTAATTTAAACATGACGTTTTTGTAGAATAATGAATCTCTAATATATAGAGGAGAAGGAGGAAGTTTAGGACAGGGATAGTTTAGGATAATGCGAAATTTTAAAATTATACAAACTTATCAACCAAGTTAAATATATTAGTCAATTGGAAATACTTTCGCACGTAATCGTCATAGGATTTTTTTAGGAATACATTTAGGTATTATAGACGTATTGCTTTTCTGCAAACGTTTTATAATTTTTGGTAGTTTTTCCAATTTTTTTAGTTTTTGAACGTAAGAATTTATTGAGGAAATTTTTTCTCCAAGAAATTAATTTTTTACATTTTTAGTGATAATAAAAAATTCAATTACAAAACATTAAATTTTTACAAAAATTTTGTGGAATATATTTTGAAGTTAGAGTTGAGGCAGCATTGGACAATTCTCATGCGGCACACTTGGAAGTACTGCAGGTTTGTTAACAATCTTATTGGCAAATTACATTATGAAATTAAAAAGTTAAAGAAAGGTTAAAAATGTAATAAGGTTATATTAACATACTTAAAACAAAATACGAGTTAAAAACTCCTTCGTTATGATACTATACAACAACAACATCAAAAGGGTTTACTTTCTTAGTAGCTACAACAGGTTTCTCAAGATAAAAGATGCGTGAAATTATCAGAAAAACTATGGATAAATTTATCGTTAACAATAATAGCAACTTTATTATACTACTTAACGCCTGAAACTGAGCATGGGACCCTCTCTCAGCAGTTAGTTATCTTTTTTTATTATGCTTTTTTTAACATATGCGGAGTTACCCCGCGTTCGTCATTACCCTACTTGTATTAGTACATACTTAGGTCTTATAAAAACGTAAGCAATAGTTTCCCAAAATTTAATCTATTAGTCAATATTTGCAATGAAACCTTTTACATTTTTTAATACAGAAATATTTAATTTTTTGAAGAATTTCATAAATTTAGCTTTTTATAAAAAGCATAAATACATTTTAATAGTTTTAAATTAGTTTGAAAGTTAACTTCCAAATGAAAGCACATTATATGCTTCTTTTTGTTTCATACAGAATGTTTTTCTCTTTTGTAGTAAACTTTATTTTTTAAATGCTTTCTTTCTTTATTATTTATCATTTTCATTCTTTTTTAGTATTGAACTTGAATCGCCATATGCCGGTAAATTCTAAAAGAAAATTTTTTTAACTAAATCCTTTAAGTAATTTGCAATTTTTATGACGTAGGGTCATGGCACCCCCTACCGTGAAGAAGCACCTACCGTGGTTTTTGAAAAAATTAATAAATTTTTTAATGTTTTTTTTTTTAAATTTATCTTTTTAGTATTGTTTTATACAAAACTAACTTATTTCACTAATAAATAATTAAAAAATATATATATTTTTAAAGATTTGAGATGTTTTTTTTACCCGCAAATGATTTTTTATTGCTTTCTTAAGAAAATCTTTAGCAGTAAAAAAAAGTTTGTCTAGTTTTTTTACGGCTTAAAACTTAAATAATTTTTTTGATAAAAGTTTAAACTAGTTGTAAAAACATTGAATATTTTAAATTTTATAAAACAATATTACTTTTTTTTGTATAACATTGTTTAATCTTTTACATGGTAGGTGATTACGAAAATTATAATAGTTAGCACATACCGTTTATAAAAATATTTTTTCTGACGTGTTTTATTTTGTGAAATTTTCTCTCTAAAAAACCATTTCAGTTCAACTCAATTACCAATTAAAGGTAATTTAACCCTAGGGAGTATTTATTTGATATGTTTTTTATACTTTATTTATTATGTAAAATGAATCCGATTACAAAGATGCAAGGTTCAAAAAAAAATATATATATATTCGAGAAAAGCTTTTGTATTCAGAAGAACAACTGCATGTAACACTTAGAGCTTTAAATAAAGGTGAAAAAATTTTATGTGTCAGCAAAAAGTTTAATGTTCATGAAAGTACCTTACGCGACAAATTATCTGGTAAAAGCCAACCCAAACGGCAAAACTCTGGCTTTCAATCATATCTTGGAGAAGAAATAGAAAATGAATTGGTTGCTTTGTTAATGTAGTGCGCTAACATGGGTTTTGCGATAACAAAAAAGTTATTAAGATAGTACAAAAAATAGTTATAGGGCGAGGTATAAAAACACCATTTAAAGATGATATCCCAAGTAAAAACTGGTTTTATAAATTTATGCGTCGTCATAAGGAATTATCGCAAAAACGACCAAAGCATATTAGTCGAGCTAGAGCTCTTATAACTGAAGAATCGATAAGAAAATGGTTTAATGAAGTGTATGAATTATTAGGCGATGATGCGCATTACCCTAATAATCCATCTCGTGTTTTTAATTTAGACGAAACTGGTTTTGAGTTAGCACCAAAAAGCTGTAAAAGAAATTGGCATTATAGGAAGAAGTGTTTATGAAGACTGCAACAACAGAGATAAGGAAAACCTTACAACTCTATTTTGCTTAAATGCAAATGGTGAATTTGCACCATCATTAACATTATACAAGTATGCTCGAATGCCAAAAACTATTGCTGCTGCTGCACCACCAGGTTGGGGACTCGGTAAAAGTGACAGTGGCTGGATGACCACCGAATGCTTTTATGAGTACTTCACAAATGTGTTACCATATTTGAAATCTATTAATACACAATTACCTATATATATGTTCATGGATGGATATCGCTCGCATCTGTCTAAAGAGCTCAGCATGTATTGCTCTTCGGAAAGAATTCATTTGATTTTATTGTTTCCTAATGTTACGCACATTTTACAACCATTAGATGTGTTAGACCAATGAAAAAAAAGTGGCAGAACATTTGTCGGCAATTTAAATTGGATAACGATTTTAATGAAATTCGCAAAGAAAATATACCAATGTTGTTGAATAATTTTGTTATGGGTCCAAATATGAAAAAAAAAATTATTAACGGAATTAGGTTGACAGGAATGTTCCCATTTAATACGAACAATGTTGATTATAAAAAAGTAATTCAATGTGTTAAATTGAATTCCACAATTGATAATAATCAAACAAATCTTCCCAGCCATAATAACGCGGGAAACATATTTGAAAACAACGTTGCACCTGAAGTATTGCTACAGTTTGAAAAAACTGGAAATAAAGAATGGGGGAGGGGGGGAGGGAAACTGACTTCAGAGAATTATTTAATTTTTGGAAAAAAATTAAATTTAGCGATAGCTCCAAACAAACCATAAATTTAATAGAAGCCAACTATAATGTATTGAACAATAAAATCAATAAAGAATCGTATATAGATATTAGCAGTATGCAAAATGAAATCGTATCTAGTAATGTTAGCGAACTTGGAAAAAACGTAATAATTGATGAATCCGGTAAAAGTAAATAAGCATCAGATCCATCAGATTCAAATAAACAAATAATAAAAGATGTAAACCCATTACACGACTTTCTTTTATGGCCAAAACAACCAATCACGAAAAAAATGCTGAAACAAGTTGAACGATTACCGAGCGTTGTAACTTCATGCAAATGGTTAGAGATTCAGATAACTAGAGAAAATGCAAAGGAAAAGAAGATATCAAAAAATTGAACGTAAAAATAAAGCTGAAAAAAAAGAATTGAAAGAAAAAGAAAAACAAGAAAAATCTAAAAGAAAACAAGCTGTAACAAAAGACAAAAAAAAGAAAAGACAAAAAAAAACATTAGAAAAAAAAATTTAAAAACAAGAAAAATCTAAAAGAAATCAAGCTGTTACAAAAGAAAATTAAAATAAAAGACAAAAAAAAAAACATAAAAAAAAAAATTTAAAAAGAAAAAAAGTTTAAATTCAGAAAAAAGCTTTGGTGAATAATTTTATAACCAATGTCTTCTTTGTTTTGTAATCATATTAAATTTATGTGTTTGTTTCTCGATTTATACCCAGTTCACACTAAATTCTGTTTTAAATAAACATGTTTTAATGTAAACATAGTTTTATAATAAACATGTTTTCAGTTTTCTTGCGTTCAGATTGAACGTTCTTTAGTATTTATATTAACGTTCGAAAATGGCGCTCTCAAAGAAAAACTTGATCTCGAAGTTACGAGTATTATTGTACATATCAAGGAAAAAAAGAAGACTGCAATTGCAGCACATACTGATAAACTGTATTACTGCTTATAATTTTGCGGTTTACAGAAAAATTTGGACTAAACCTCGCAGTCAAAGCTTTTGGTACGAAACAATGGTAAACTGTTGGAACGAAGATGATTGGATAAAAAACATAAGAATGTCTAAAGCAGCCTTTAATTATCTGTGCAAGGAAGTTTCACCTTTTATGCCTATACAAGGCACTAACTTTCGTAAATCTTTGCCTTTAGAAATGAAGTTAGCTGTGACACTTTACTTTTTAAGTGGATCTGCAGATTACCGAACAATAGCCAATTTATTTGGCTTAGGAAAATCAACTGTTTGTACAATAGTTCACAGAATTTGTAAACATTTTGTTGATAACTTAATGAAGAAATACATTTCCTTACCCTCAAGGGAAGAAACAATGGAGATTATAGTAAGTTTTGAAAAATTATATGGTTTTCCACAAGTAGTTGGAGCAGTTGATGGATGTCACATAAGAATAAAGGCTCCTCATAAAAATTCAGAGGACTATATAAACAGAAAAGAATATCACTCCATTATTTTACAGGGATTGGTAGACAGCAAGTATTTATTTAGAGATATTTTTGTAGGGTGGACTGGCAAATCACACGATTCAAGGGTTTTTAAAAATTCTCCCTTATATAAAGAGTGTCTGGCTAGAACCTTTTTACCTACAAACTTATCTAAAATAATTGATAATATTGAAATTGGTCCTCTTATCCTTGGTGATTCAGCATATCCCCTTATAAATTGGCTTATGAAACCTTACTCAGATCGTGGAAATCTTAGTATAGAAGAAGCAAAGTTTAACGTTTCTCTTAGTAAATGTCGTGTGGTGGTGGAGAATGGATTTGGAAGATTAAAAGGTCGATTTCAATGTCTTTTAAAGAGATTAGATACAACAGTTGAACACACAGTCAATATTGTTACAACATGTTGTATACTACATAACTTCTGTACTTTGACAAAGCAAAAGTATTTAAATGAATGGATTGAACAAACAGAAATTGACTTAGTAAACCCTATATTAAACCACAGTTGCATTGAACTTGACAATAAAGCTGAGTTTATTAGAAATTCCATAAAAAAACATTATTTTACAACTGTTTAGTTGTAAATGATTTTTTTCAAACAATGTTGTAAAAGGCATGGTTTATTTTATTTTGAGAAAAAAATAACAAAACAAAGAAATTGCTTCACATTTTTTTAATCATAATTAAAAACTCTATCTCAGTCCCACTTTTAAGACGTTTAACATCCTTATCATTTCGGATAAGTACATTTGGTAACTTGGTAATCAATAAAGATGCATTATCTTGAACTGAAAATTCCTCTTTTATTGTGCAAGTAAGTTTTTCTAGTGTCAAATCTGCCAATGAAAGTTCTATTTCAATAAAATATAAATCTTCAACTTGACGAACTTTTAATATAACACATGATTCTTCTTGTTTGTGGTTTTCTAAAATACTTTCTAAAATTTTATGATCAATATCAGCCTGAGAGGTCATAAATTTATTAACAGTGGCATTTAATTGTTCAAACATTACCTCACTTCTTGATTTTTTCTTTTTGGATTTTTTAAAGTAAAAACTATTATCTTTTTTTACCAACTCTTCAGATTTAGAACTTGACGGAGTAGTTTCAATGTCTATATGTTCACAGTTTACTAACTCATTAACACAATTATTAAAATTATTCACTTCTGCAGTTTTTTCAATAATAACATTCATGCCTGAGGAACTTTTCAAAAAAGTTGGTAATGTGGTTGGTTTGTCACTAAGAACCTTATCAATTTCATCAAAGCAGGATGGTTTTTTGGAAGGACCAGTCCCACTTGTATTTCGTTTATTATCAATATAATTGCGATATGCACTTGTCAATGTGTGAATTCTTGTTTTACACATCTCTTTATCTCTGTCTTCATATCCAGAAGCTTGCAAGAATAGCAAAATTTCCTCCCAAATTTTTCCTTTTCTAAAATCCAAAAAATATGAAGTTATATATATATATATATATATATATATATATATATATATATATATATATATATATATATATATTGTGCTAACTATCAAAGAGAAATAAATATCTTGTTGTAAAATGTACAATTTATAAACATTCATTTCCTTGTTTATTCAATATTAATGTAATTCGTAATCACTTCTTGTCTATTTGTGATTTATTTAAACTATTTAGTAACGAGTGGTTTGATTTTATTTAACAAGTTATTTCAATTTGATCCAACTTAACTGAAAAAAACAAAACAAAACCTTGTGCATGACTTCAACTTTTCTTGGATATTATCTTCTGACCATTTACTAATTAGTATTTTTGTTTCCTCATCATCCCAATGTCTAGCTCTCTTTCTAGATTTAACTTTTTCTTCAGCAACAGCTTTTTCCTCCGCCATTTAAAAACAGTTCAGGGTAATAAAACGCAATTAAAACAACCTCGCGACGTTGTTTTATTAAAACAACTTTTAACGTTGCGTGTTTTAATTAAAACCAATTTTAAATTTGATGAGAATAGTAAAATGTAAAACGCGTTTAAAATACGACAATTAAAACGTGTTTTATCGTCAGTATGAACGGGGTATTATATATATAAAAGTAAAATTAAAATATACGGTTTTTTTCATACGCGGTAGGTGGAGAATCGATTACGGTAGGTGGTGCTTTAGCGCGGTAGGTGAAGAAACGTACTAGATCTTACAAAAAATTAAAAATGACATTAAAAAAATAACTTTACTCAAATTCAAATTATATAATTTAGTTAATAATTGAGTATAAAATATTAATTCGAAAACCCTAAATAAAATTCTATTATGGTTTTGGAGTTAAGAAGTTTTGAAGTTAAAAGTTTTCTTAAAGTCGCAGTAGGTGGTGCCATGACCCTACGTACAAAATTATAAAAAACTATTTTTCATCTTATGCTAAACGGATGACAAAACTTTTGTTTTACTTTCAAAAATTTTACTTTTAATTTTAAAGTCATTTTTTAATAAGTTTATTTAATTCTCATACCGTAAAATCACCTTAATTCGATCACTTAAGCTTTGAACAATAGGGTTATGACTTTTTGACTTTTTAAAAAAAAAAATTTCCTGTGTCATAAATCGATGAACTTTTGTTAGAAAACATTGAAAACATGTTCAATTCCTCTGGGTTGTAAAAAAAGTTCACCCCGCTATTAAAATTACGAATCGTCATTTATTTAATCTTGTTACTGCTACTACTAATACGTGTGGCTTTGCTGAAAATAATTTAAAACTCGTATAGGTTAGTGTTTAGAACTTTAGAACATTTTGGAAAATTCCAAATATTTTAGTTAACTTTAAAGCATTCTGAAACAGTTTAGAACATTCTGGAACAGTTAAGAATATTCTAGAACAATTTAGAATATTCTAGAACAATTTAGAACATATGTAGGGGAGACCGGGGCTAGTTGGCCGCAGGGGTAAGTTGACGAACTGCGTTTATCTTCAGAGCCTTTCATCAGATAGTGACAAAAATTACACAGGACCTTCCTAATTGACCATTTCATCTTTCACTATAGTATTGTCTCGATTTGCGCTTGCGCATGGGAGATATTAAGATTTATGCATTTTTTGAACAAAAACGTAACATTTGGAACATCGCTTTCTTTTTACTTTACGAAGAAAATAGTTAGTCGTATGAAAAAAAATTTATTGTAAAAGTTCCAGTCACAATTGGTTTACTATATCCAATCAAACTTTTTTTTCAAAGTTGCTGTTTTTTAGGATCTATAGACTGTTCATTGAATAAAAGACTTTCGGGGTAAGTTAGCAAAATTTTCACGGGGTAAGTTGGCTCATAGCATTAACAGTAGAGAAAAAAAAAAATTTTTATTAAGTTAATTTTTTTTTTTTTTTTAATTTTAACAATATTGAAAAAATTTATTCTTACAAAAAAATTAAAAAAAAATTTTTTTAAGTTTTTTTTTCACAGATAAAAAGTGGGCTACTGTTTTGGCTATTATACGGACTAATATTTGGTACCAGCTAAAAGTAATATTAAATTTTGGGATAAAACTGTTGCCAAAATTAATAGTAAAAAAATTTCTATTAATTTTGCACTTAATAGTACATTAATAATTATTTTTATAGTTTGCGCCAACTTACCCCGTGGTGGGGTAAATAGGCGCAATTTTTTATTTTTTTTGAGGGCCCGAAAAGGCCCCAAGAATTCTTTTTTGCAAATAAATGCAAATTTTATAAGTTACCCAAATTCATATTCTTTAAGACTACAGTTTATTATTTTCAAAAAAATATCATGTTAGGGTTACAGAGCTCATAGAGTAAAAACCGAGTCAACTAGCCCCGGTCTCCCCTATATATATAGCTGCTTATCTAATTTTATAGTTATCACAGAAAGCAACATATGGCGACGTACAAGTCTAGCGATAGTAGCATTCTGAAGAACAAAAATTTCGCGACCAATAATTTGGTAAAATTTGAAGACTCTCATAAAAGAAGAAGAATGGCCCCTTTGGAAGAATATTCACTGGAAAAAAGTGCAGAATTGTCTCCAAAAGCAAATTATCGGACGCTACCATTTCCTTGGACCAAAAATCAAAGGAAGAAAGGAGCGAATAGCAGAAATTTCCAGAGAAGTCTCCAAATTGTGGAAGAATAAGCTGAATTTTCCTCATGTGTCTGATCAAGTTATACGAGCAAAACTTGATAAAATACTGAAATGTTATGATGAATTTGTCGAGCGGGGGAGCTACGAACCCCTTGATGATATTTTTGATATTACTAAAGTGGACGGGACATGGCTATCTTACGAGGACAAGTCATTGTATCATGTCCAAGCGGAGAGCAAGGGAAGAGTGGGATGCTCTGCAGGCCAAGCGGCCAGTAAAGAAACGATTCATCCCTCTAAAAGACAAAAACGTTCTAATAGGTCTTCCAACTCATTATCTACTATCCTGGTTTTAGTGATTCTGACTCTGAGGCTAACGACAGTGAATATGAAACAATGAAAATGAAGAAGATGAGACTACTACACATAGCAGAAAACATCATAAAAGCAAAATTGCAATCAACTTGGTGACCTACACAAGAGTATCAACAAACAAAGCTGCTAACATATGCAAGCAATTAGCTCGTGAAGGCAATGACATCCCAACTCCATGTCAATCACTTATTTACAAGTCAACAATCAAAGAGGCAATCAAGCTGAAAAAAGAAATGATTGAAAAGTTGCACATGGAAAGTTAGTCCTTACACTTTGATGGCAAGCACACCAACAGAATCGATTATCAAGTGATCGTCTTTAAAAATGAAAGAAGAGAAATCAAATTGGATGTCCTGGACTTGGTAGATGGCAGGGGAAAAATTATTTGCTCAAGTAATTTCTGAAGTCCTTGATGAATTTCACCTATGGAATTTAATGCAGATGATTGTTACTACTGGAAAAAAAATGGTGTTGTAATATTGCACAGAGTAACGCATCAACAAACCGCAGTCTATCAGTTGTCAACACCATGTATTAGATAGAATCCTCCGTTTGGTGATAGATGAAGAGCTTGGAAATAAACACAATCGCCGAACATCAAGCTCTCAAAAACATCAAGCTGGTGAGATGATATGAAATTTTTATTTCGTCTTACTCGAGTGTTCCAATTTTTTGAAAAAAAAAGGACATTTTCCATTGATCAGGTTTCAGAAATTACCCAACATCAGCAATACAAGATGGAATTCCAGAGCTGTACTAGCGACTCTGGCCTTCATTTTAATTCTTTCAACAAGGACAGTTCTGTAGAGAGTAAGCCAATTTATATCGTATGGTTGAGCAGACCGTTGATTTACAGACCAACTGTACAACAAAAATGGCTTTAATAACTTGGCTGAAGTACTGAATCCATACAAAAAGGCTTTAAGCTAAAAATTACTGGAAGCGAGAGCCATTCATACTACAGATCCCCAGAAGTAATCAATGCGCAGAGCGCGCAATCGAAGTAATGAAGATGAATTTCACCTTCTATTCCTTCTATGCAACAAGCAAGACCAAGATTAAAAATTTATTGTACTACATGACTTTCTAAATACATTTGAATAGTAGTACTTATGTCAAAATCGATTTTTCAATGGCGGGGTGAACTTTTTCAAAAGATATGCAAATAATAGTTCATTTCGTGCTTTTTAGGTAAAAGTTCGTCAAACTGCAGTACAAGAGCATGGATTTGAAAAAATGTCATAACCCTTATAAACATATATCAGATAAATGTCTACCAACACCTAAACATTATGTATAAATATACCAACAATCCTTCTAAAAAAACTCCTGAAATCTTTATAAGTAAATTTAATAAAAATCTAAACGAGAAGTATTTCTTAAGAATAAATCAAAGTAACACATATAAATTACCTAAAAAAGTAATCAAGAATAGAACTCTTTTCTCAAAGACAATTTAGATATAGGAAAATAATGAAATTCATTGCAGTATCAAACAAAAACTTTTTGAATCTAACGGAATAATTTATAATTTTTATTTTGGTTTGCAAATTATTTATAATTTTTATTTTGGTTTGCAAAAAGAATAATTTTTTTAAGCTTTATATCTTCTTATTTAAGTGTTTGTATTTTTAAATATTATATGTAATTTTTATATATTATATGTTGTATATGATATTATATATTTAATCGGAAATTTGTATTTAAATATCATCTTTTATGAATTTTTGTGAGTACTTATTAATATTAAATCTTCTTTTTAACTATTTGTATATATATATATATATATATATATATATATATATATATATATATATATATATATATATATATATATATATATATATATATATATATATATATTTTCTTATTTTTAAACGCTGTAATAAATAAAAAATAGCAAATTTTTTTATTTATTACAGCGTTTAAAAATAAGAAAAAAAGTAATTTTTTCAAAAAACCAAAAACCAAAGCAGTTGGTTTTTTTGGCAAAAAAAACGAGTTTTTTTGCAATAAAACAAGAATAAAAAACGAATCACATCTCTATTCTTACTACTGGTTCTGTTCTCTACCTCAATATATATCTTATTTTTAGTGTAGTGTCATATATGTTCTAATTTTTTAAACCAATTTTCTGTTAACTCCCCAAGGTAATTAAAGTTTTCTTGCCACCTCGTTGGAGTTAAATTATTTATTGTAAATAAAAACTTTAACAAGAAAAATGAATAATATCAACCTTGTGTCCAACATACACGCTTTACTAAAAACCGGATATTATATATAATAATTTACCAATGCTATTTTTATGTTAATCAACTGTGACGTATTAGTTAGAGCCTTGAACTAGTTAGAACTTAACATGAACATGTTCAATCCCTGTGTTTTTTATTAAATTACCTAATTTTTAAAATAAGGAAAATAATAATAAAAAAAAATTATAAACTAATAAAAATACAAAAGTAGATGTTGTTGTTTTTGTAACACCTTTTAATATATTATTGTGAGTAAATATTTTAAAGTTTAAAATTCAGATGTATTATTTCAAAACATTTACTTAAAATGCTTTATTCAAAGTGTTTTTTCCCTTCTAAAAATACTCTGCCTCTATTGGTGCCGATGTATTTTTTTTTTATTTCACCCTCAAATCGACGCTTTTTAACTTCTTCAAGTTGACTTTCTCGAGCACGATCTTGAAACTTTTAAGTCTCGTTTACGCATTTGCTCAAGCTTTTTTTTGAAGTCTGACTTGACTAAGTCAAAGTTCTTCATAAGAAACTTATATTTATTACTTATTTAATATTTATTCAAAAGAATAAATGAGTAACAATGAGTAACTATACATCGAATGTGAAAACTAGACATAGTTTAGCAACTAAATTGTCTACTTTTGTTGGAAAAGGTAAAGAGTTTGTTTTGTCGAAGGTACCCACAAAAAGATCAGTAATTCAAATGGGTATTCTTCTAAAGGTTAGCTTTTATTTATTTTTTCAACTTCTAAAATATTTTCAAAAAATATTATATCAAAAATATATATTGACTTAATATAAATTATTTGTGATAAATAACTAAATCTATATCTACCTTTTAGGAAAGAAAAGAAATAGAATTTGAATGTAGAAAAAGTAATTTTGCTACAAAAGAACTAAGCAGAGAACTTGCTAAACTGGTGACAGCTCAATGGTTCAAAGCAAATAGTATGTTTAAACCACCAGTTACAATTTCGAAAAAATCACTAGCAGAAAAAATAAGTAGACTATGGTTTAAAATATCCAGGTTTTTAAAAAACACCATCCAAAGAAGCAACCAACAAAATAACTAAACCATCCAAAGAAGCAACCAACAAAATAACTTATGAGTTTGATAGTCTCTTTGATATCATATCATGTACTCATACAATCATTATATGCACAGAGGCAGCATCATTTTGCAATAATCCCAAAAACTGCAAATTAGGTGCACATGTTTATTGTTCATGCCCTCTATTACAAAAAGTTCCTGTACTTGATCTTCTTTGGCTTCGTAATCAGAGGCTTAAAAAAAAAGAGATTTCTACTATGCAAATTGGTTTATGTGATTATAAAGAATCGGTTCGCCTACGGAAAAGAGAAAATAGGAAAAACATTCAGGAAGAAGCTGCAAGAAAAAGGGAAAAAAAAGAAAATGAAAGAAAATATGAGTTTAGTAAATTTCAGGTTAGCTCAATTAGCATGAATATAATTCTTTAATTGTTTTAAAACATTTATTACCGCAATCTAAGAAAGTCTTTAAAACTAACTTTTTAATGTTTAACATATATTAAACTTTTTTAAATTTAAAATTTATATATTCTATTATATATAATATTACTTACCAATATTGGTAAGTAATAATATTATATTATAGAAACTGTATGTTTAAAAAATTTAGAATCCTGAACTTGTTTTCAATCTGCATGAAGAAAACAAAAATGGTATTGATGATACTGATGATACATACAATGTAAATACTGCACAACTAAAAAACGAAACTAAAACTTTGGTCGACAAGTTGCTTGAAGAAAAACTAAGAAAATTTACATCACTGGTTACAAGACACTTAAAAAAACCAAGTCTAAAGCAAAACAAAATGACTATAACACATGCGGCATCAGCTGCAATAAGATATAATATTTCTAATGTTGGTGGGGCTGCTATAATCACTGGTATAATAAAAGATTTTATAGCTGCAGGTTATTTTTCTACTGATATGTCATACCTTTGTGTTGACCCAAATAAAATGCAAAGGGCTAAGAATAATGTAATGAAAGAAAATACAATTATTGAAGCTAATAAATGTAGTAACGAAAATATAATTGGAATTGCTTATGATAGAAGAAAAGACTGGACCAAAACGTTAATTCCAGATAAATACGGAAAACTTCACCCTAGAGTCATAAAAGAGGAGCATATAAGTGTATCTTGGGAGCCAACTGGACGTTATCTTGCTCACATCACGCCAGAACCTGCCCTTCATCCGGAAAAACCTGCAAAAAAAATAGCTGAAGCACTCTATGATGTGCTTGAAAAAAACAATGCAACTGAGTCATGCATAATAATAGGCGGAGATTCAACTAATATCAACACAGGATGGTCAGGGGGAATTCATGCCCATCTTGAAAAAATGTTAGGACATAAATGCTATTGGGCGATTTGCATGAAACATACAAATGAACTCAAGCTACGACATTTAATTATATCCCTTGATGGTCCGACAATTAGCAAGGACGGATTTACAAGAATCAGTTTGCAAAAATCTTAAGTATGTAAATGATATGACAATAAATTATAATTTTACACCCCTGCCAGATGGAGAGGAGCTTCCAAAACTTGATGAGAAAGACATAAAAAGTTTATCTACTGATGCTTATATCAGTTACAGATATGTAAATGCTATCAACTCAGGAAAACTTTCTCCGGATCTCGCAAATCTAAAATGTGGATCACTGTCTCATTCTCGCTGGCTTACAACAAGTATGGCTTTGATGTTTTTGTGGACAAGAAATCATAACCTTAAATACAGTGAGCTGGAGATCTTGAAGATATTAGTTCAATTTTGTGTCAAAATGTATTTCAAACTTAATTTTGAAATTTCTTTCAAACATCTGCTGGAGGACGGACCAAGACACATTTTGCTTGAACTTAAAATTCTTAAGACAATGCCAGTCAATGTGGCGAATATTATTACACCTTATATACGAACTGGGGCTTGGTACAGCCATAGTGAGTGTATTCTGGTTTCACTCTTGACTAGCTCTAATAAAAATGAAAGAAAGTTTGGTGTTGATAAGGTTTTACAAATTAGAGGAAATAATGAGCTTGGAGACACTGCTGTTCGAAAAAGAATATCTCCAAAAACTAACCTTGACGCTACTATTCTTCAAGAATTAATTTCTTGGAATGTAAAAGATTGTAATGAACCAATATTTACAGGTAATCTTTCTAAAGTGGAGGTCTCCAAATTCATTGAAAATCCATTGAAAATTCCTAAATTCAGCATTCACACTCAAGCAACAGAACGCTGCGTCAAAAGCGGAAGCGTCTGCCATTGTTTACGGCCAAGAAAGAAGAGATGGATTTGTTAGAACAAGAATGATACACAGGGAAGAAATTCCTACCTTTAAATCAAAGAAATATGTTTTTGAAATAATTTAACTAAGAAATAAAACAAAATTATACATTTTGTATTTTTTTCATTTTTTATTCAAAACTTTAACCTGTAAAACTTGAAAACCGCTTCTAATGAGAAGTACTTTTTTTAATGAAATATTTAACAAAAAATAGTTTTGAAAATAGTTTTAAACCTTTTAGCAATTTAAAAAATATGAGGTTGAGTAATTTTTAGATTAAAAATTCTTTCCCCTACATTAGGGACGATGACATAAATTCATTTGTTCCGAGGTGGCTCAGGGGGTTTGGGAGGGGGAGGGTGTTCCCATGCTCTTATCACTAAGAAAAATTAATCAATTTCTGACAAAACAACGCTCTTTGACATAAGTATAAAAATAAAATAATTTAGAATTTTCACTTTTCTAAAAAAATTAAAATTGCTATAAATAATGATAAATTGCGTATCTAAAAGTGTCAATTGCCTTACCAAAACGTTTTCAAATTAAAAAACACTAAAAGGAAACTCAAGTTAAAATTTTACATAAGAAAATGAGTACGCGATTTGAAAAATAGTGATTTTCATAAATTATGGTACCAAGCGATGCACCCTACTGAGCATGCAATAATGGATTTGACTTACAGTATTTTGAAAGGACTTGATGACAACAACTTTACATTTAAAGTTCTTCTATATTTATCAAAGGCATTCGACACTGCCGATCATGAAATCCTTCTCTATAAATTGCAAAAATACGGAAATTTGAATTTCAATTTAAAATGGCCTCAGTTTATCTTCAATATTAAAAACAATGTGTTACGTATTATTTAACTAATGCACAGTTAGAAGTTATAACTTGTGATATCCCCCAAGGTTTGAACGTCTTAAATTCGCGCCTTTTAGACGTCTGAAAAACACGTCTTTATTCTGTTCAAAAATATGTCCTAAAAAGACGTCATTTGGCGTAGCTATTTTGAACCAGCTCTGGAAGTCCTAAAAAGACATCTTTTTGACATCATATGGACGTCGGCGTGCTCACTGGGCAACTGGTTTAAACCTAATAAACTTTTATAAGATAATAATAAAATTAAACACATTTTGTTCACAAAATTTTCTGATATCTTAAACTTCAAGGTTTAATAAATACCTCTTAAACCTTCAGGTTTTAAAAAAAAAAGTTTATTCAATTAATATTTTAGGTATATTATTTGATGAACTTTCAAATTGAAGAAATCATATCAAATTAATAAAAACAAAATTTTTTGTTTATGTTCAAACTTCTTCATAACATACTTCCATCATATTTTCAGTCACATTTTTCTTTAATTAATCACAGATAATTAACAAAACATTTTATTGACAATTTTTCCATCAAAGTCACTTAACGACTATTCAATTACATGTCGGGGTCGACAACCACGTGAACAATGACATAAAATCTATTAAATCTATAAAATCTATATATATCACACTTAAATCATTTAAATTGCTTTTAGGTATTTTCATCTCATGCTTATGTATTGACTGGAATATATAAAATGTACAAGATAAAGGAGCAAAATGATAAGATGTAATTCTTCTGCTTGGTCCTATCAAAATTTAAAAAAAATATTTTTATTTTTACAAGAACATAGTAAAAATATTTGTTCATAAGCGAAAAAAATTTATTGAATTCGAAAAATAATTGACTGGAAACACTTTGGACCTCTTTGCACACGAGCTGCCAGCAGAAAATAACCGAGTCTTGCAAACCTTGTCAACCACAGTAACACCAATGCCCATGTTAGCTGAAAATTTGTGAAGCAGTTTTAAACTATATAATAATAAGTCTTACTAAGCCTTTCCTACAATCATGTTTCCTACTAACTGGTGCTTTATTACTTTATGTTAGTAGCTTATTGAAAAAATGTTGTTAAAAAACATTTCTTTAGTTGTAGCCTGCAGTTCTGTGGCAAAAAGCAGCAGATTAGTTTAAAAAGCAAAATTATTAGAGTACTTTTGAACTCCTATCCGAATACATTTCCATTCCTGACGGAACATCTTAGAATTCGTGACAACAAGGGAAATGATAGTACTTCATATTTATCACTCAACATCTGTGAAAATTTTATCAAGGTGGATGAAGGTTGGTCCTGATGAAGTTGTGAAGACTATAGATAAGTTTTAATTTGTTCTAAAGAATTACTTTTTTGCTTTAAAAAATTATTTTAAATCGGACACAATCTGGTATGCAATTTTTTTGTTTCGTTTAACATATTATAAATATTATATTTAAAATGCACGTATAAATATTAAATCAACAAAGTTACTTTAAAAATAGTTAAACAAATATAAATTAATTAAAATTCCGATAAGCTCCGATAAGCACTTGTTATAGCAATAGCAATAGTTTTGAAAGTATAGACGACAGCTCCGGAGAACACTTCTGCAAGAGTACAATAGGTTTGTTGTTCGGACCACAAGCAGTAGAAGAGTCTAAGGGGCTGTTCAAAGAATAGTGATACTATTTTTTGCCGTGTTTATAAACTCCTCCTCCCCTATATGACATTATGTGTCATTTTGAAGAACCCCTACCCCCTCCCTGTGTGACGTGACAAGTAAAAGCATTTTTACAGCATTCACAACAGGAAATTGCTAAAATGTGTAAAGTTTCGCAACTTTTTGTCTATAAAATTAAACACAAAATGAAAAACGACATCACTCTTTCTCCAAATAGGAAAGGACAGAGTGGGTCAAAACGTAAAACCACTCCCAGGACAGACAGAATTATAAGAGATATTTGTCTGGAAAATATTAAAAAGTCATCCCTTTTCCTGACAAAACTTGTTCAAGAGTCTGGAATACAAGTTTCGGAGCGCACCGTAAAGAGGCGTCTGGCTGAAGATGGTTTAAAATCACACAAACCGGCTAAAAAACCATGGCTCAAACTCCAACTTTAGCAATAGGCAAAAAATCATAAGTATATGACTATTGGAGATTGGGAACATGTAAGTTTATCAATTTTGAATGAAATACTGTTAAAATATTGTTTAAATGTTGGCATTAACTTAATTACAGCCACACTAAGATGATTTTTTCGGATGTGTTTTTCAGACGAATCAACTTTTGAGATCTTGTTGGACAAAGCCACCTTCATCCGAAGAAGACCAAACAAAAAATATCATCCATATTACATTGTACAAACTAATAAACATCCAACTAAAGTTATGGTGGTAAATATCACCGAAATGCAAGAATGGTTTCCAAATAACAATACATTTATGTTTATGCATGATAGTGCTCTATGCCATAAATCTAAAAAGATCACAAACTTTCTTAAAACAAAAAATATCCCCGTTTTAGACTGGCCAGGGAGCTCTCCTTATATGAATCTGATTGAGAGTTCTCTTCCGAGGTTTCAATAAACAAAAGGGATTTGATTGAAAATTACTCTATCATTGGCACCACAATGAAAAAATTAGACAGAAGCAATAAATTATATTAAAAGTATGCCAGACCGAATAGCTAAAGTCATTTTGCGGAAAGGAGGAATGACAAAGTATTAATATTGTTTTATGACTTGCAATCGAATAGAGTAATTGTTTGTTAAATGTGTGTATATTTATTTTGAAAAATTATTTTATTATTAAGGAAACATGTTTTATTAATAAAATATAACTAATATTACAATTGTACATTTTTTATACTTTTTACAAATCCCTGAAGCTAAAACACACAAAAGTTGTCGGTGACCATAATATTGTGGCCAGGGGCTGTAACTAAATAGTTTAATATATAATAAAAATTTAAATAACTTAATATAAAATAAAAATAATAATTAAATTTTTTTATTTTCATTTGTTATGACGTGGCTCGGTTGGTTAGAGCGTCAAACATAAAGTTAAAACCCGGACTGTTGTACAATACAAGTTGAGTAGTACTGCGGTACGCAAAAATGTTGGTCAATAACGGACGCTACTTTGGATTAGTCTCAACGACTATTTGTGGTTGTTTCTATGCTAAGCCAACAATATCTTCGGATATAACATTGTATAGAAAAATATAGCATGAAAATTCAAATAAATAAAAAAATAAATGAATAAAAATATGACTCCGTTAAACAATAAACGCTACCCGCTTGTGAAGTCGTAGCTTATTATTTTTCTTGAAGATTTCCGTATTATATATAAATATCTCCGAGTTTGCAATTTTAACAAATTACGCAGAGATAAAAAATTTAATTTAAAATGTTATTTGTCATTTCACACTGTAGCAAAGCACCCTCCCTCCCCCATGTGATAAATAGTAACACCTTCCAAAACTCCCCTCCTCCCCTAAGACTGTCACGTATTATTTGAACAGCTCCTAAGCAGAAAATCACTTTAGATACAGAAGCTGGAGTGATAAAAATGTCAAACAATGGATCAACCAATTTGTCGGCTATATCAGGTTGAACGCAACTTGTGAAATCAAGAGACGATATTAATGAAAAGTTCTTAGCAAACAATTCAGCTTTGTCTTTAGGTGAGGTGAAAAAATCTGAATCGTACAAGAGAGGTGGAATAACAGATTTGACCTTATGATTGATACTGTTAAAGAATTTCTAGAAGTCACGAGAACCTAATTTTTAAGATGAAATACGAGATTTTATGGCCTAAGAATAGCGGGCTTTGGCGTTAGACAAAACCTTTTTACAATGATTTCTAGCAATAGTAAGCAGCCGTCTGTTTTCTGGAGAATTATTTTGCTGATAGATATGGAGGTACGGTTTTGATTGGAGATTGCAACAGTACAATGTGAGGTTAACCACGGAGAAGAGTAATAATAGTTAATCAGTAGTTTATACGGAAAAAAACACAAAAAACTAACAGTTCTATTTGTGTTAATAAGTTTAGAAACTCAAAAAATAAAAATTAAATTAAAATGGATATTAAGATGATTTCAGATTTACTAGAGAAACAAAAAAAGATATTTTAGAAGAAACGAGGAAGCTTTTGAAAGATCGCGAAAAAGTATTCGCATTAAGTATTCGCAACTGCAGCAAATATGAAAGTTATTACTGAGCGGCTAGATATGAATGAAAAAGTCGTAAGCGAAAACTCATATAAAATTAATAACATTGCAATGGATTTAGATGAAACGAATAAAAAAGTTATATCACTTGTATCTGATTGCAGTGATATTATGAAATCTATCCAAACTAACGATGAGATTATTTCGAATAAATTTGAAGTTGTAAAGAAAAAAACAAAAGAGTTAAGCAATAAAATTAAAGACAATAGCGAAATACTGAAAATAAAGAATAAGCTTAGAGAAATCGAAGATCGTTCACGAAGGAACAACCTCAGAATAGAAGGCCTGAAAGAAAGCGAAAACGAAAATTGGAGTGTAAGCGAATCTAAGGTACAAAAGATGTTTGAAGATACACTTGGTTTAAAAAGTATACAAATCGAGGGGGCTCACAGGACAGGATTTAGAAACACACACAAAACTCGCCCAATAGTTGTTAAGCTACTAAACTATAAAGACAAAGTAGAAATTTTAAAACAGGCGAAAAATTTAAAAGGAAAAAATATTTACATAAACGAAGACTACTGCGCCGAAACTACAATATATAAGAAACGAGCTTCGAGAACAACTGAAAAAACTAATCATTCGCGAATGGACTCCCAAAAAAAAGTAAATGTTTTTTATTTGTTATTTTATTGTTTAAATTCTTATTTTAAAATGGAAACTAATTTATTATCTAATTTTAATGCAAAAAATTACACATCCAATAATAATGGCAATAATAATGACATAAATAAACTTAAAGCTTTCCTAAGAAACAAAAATATACTTTTCGAAAATAACCCTGAATTAAACATTAGTTTTTTTAAGGATGGGGATGGAGAGGAAAATATAAGCCCTTATTATTACAACTCGAACATTTCAACGCTCATTGGCAACATTGATGTTAATGCACTATCCATTCTGCATCTAAATATAAGGAGTATACAAAAAAACTTTGATAAGTTTAAAGAATTTTTGTTTAGCGTTAAAATAAAATTTCAAATTATATGTCTAACAGAAACATGGTGCAGGAATAAAGAAATCGAAAATAACTCTAACTTTCAACTTAATAATTATAAAGTTATTCATCAAATAAGAGGATCTGAAAAAATAGGAGGTGGAGTGTGCATTTTCATACATAACTCTTTAGATTTTAAACTGCGTAAAGAAATGTGCTCAATAACAAAGGATTTTGAGTTGCTAACCTTTGAGGTCTTAAACGATGCCAGCAAAAACGTAATTCTGCACGTCATTTCACAAAAAAGCATCAATAAAAAACGTAATTCTGCACAATTTCACAAAAAAGCATCAATAAAATATCAGAAAAAAAAGAAATTAAAAAGCGAATAATTAATGATACATCCACTATGACTTTTATGAATCTGTTATCCACAACAAACTGGGAAACTATTTTAAAAACTAAAAATGCTAAGGAAGCTTATAATATTTTTCATTGCATATTTCAAGACTACTATAATGAAGCTTTCCCAATTATTAGTAAATTAATCAAAACCAAATCCCATCAGAATCCCTGGATAACGGCGGGAATAATAAAGTCATCACAAAAAAAAAAAACGTTTGTACGAAAAATTTATAAAAAAAGAACTTATAAAAATGAAACAAAATATAAAAATTACAAACGTCTTTTCGAGACAGTTATAAAGTATTCGAAAAAACAGTATTATACCAACCAATTACATAACTGCAAAAATGATGCACAAAAAATGTGGCGCATAATGAAAGAGGTTATAGGAAAAAAAACATAAGCGCTAATGAACTTCCCAAAAAACTCATTATAAATTTAGCTTCGAGTCATATTTGACCTCTAATAATGATCTCATGGAAAATAACAAGTTATCTGAACAAGAACTACTTGATGCTGTAAATTTATTAAAATCAAATAAAGGTAATGGAGTTGATGATGTAAGTAGCAATATAATATTTAAATCAATATTTTATTTAAAAACTCCGCTTTTGCACATTTTCAGTCTTTCTTTAGAACAAGGTATCTTTCCTGACAAACTAAAAGTGGCCAGGGTGATACCAGTTCTAAAATCTGGAGATGCAACTTGTGTCGCAAATTACAGACCTATTTCAATACTACCATGTTTTTCAAAAATACTAGAACATATTATGTATAAAAGATTGTACCATTTCTTAGATATTAATAACATCCTTTATAATAAACAATTCGGATTCAAAAACGGTCACTCCACTGATCAGGCAATTGCTTATCTTGTTCACGATATTCTGAAATCTTTTGATGAAAATAAATATACTTTAGGCGTGTTTATTGATCTCAGTAAGGCTTTTGACACTGTAAATCATAATATTTTATTAACCAAACTAAAAAACTATGGTATTAAACACTCGAACTTTAAATGGTTTAAAAGCTACCTGTCAAATAGACAGCAATACATTTCTCATAATTGCAGTAAAACTAACAATATGAATATAAGTTGTGGAGTACCTCAAGGCTCTATATTAGGACCGCTCTTATTTCTAATATATATCAACGACTTAAGTAAATCTTGTAATATATTAGACTCAATCTTGTTTGCAGATGATACTAATCTATTTTATGCTCACAATGACATAAAAATCTTATTTAAAACTGTAAACATAGAACTTCAATATCTTTCTAAATGGTTTAGAGCAAACAAATTATCTCTAAATGTAATAAAAACAAAATATACTTTTTTCCATCGCTATCATGAAAGAGACAAAATTCCATTAAAACTTCCAAATCTTTGTATTAACAATTATGAAATAAAAAGAGAGGTATCATAAAAATTTCTAGGCGTACTCCTGGACGAAAATGTAACTTGGAGATATCAGATAAAATATATTGAAGGTAAAATATCAAGGAACATCGGCATGCTATATAGGGCAAAACCATTTTTAAATCTAAGTTGTTTAAAACTCTTATATTTCTCCTTTATTCATTCCTATCTTAATTACGCTAGCATTGCATGGTGTAGTACCAATAAAAATAAATTGAAAAAACTCTTTAATATGCAAAAACATGCTATAAGAATTATATTCAATAAAAGCCGCTATACACCCTCTCGACCCTTATTTATTAACTTAAATATACTAAATACCTACCAAATAAATATTTATCATCTCCTAATTTTTAAGTTCAAAATTAATAAAAGTATCATTCCAAAAATATTTAACCCGTTATTCAAAATAAAGGAAAACAAATATCTAACTAGATATTCAAATAACAGATATATACAGCCCAAAAGTTATTACCCAGTGGGCACAGTACGTTTTTAAAACGTTCTTTGGACGTTTTTATTAGGTTTAAACCTTATAAAAACGTCTAAAAAACGTTTTAAAAACGTACCGTGCCCACTGGGTATGCAGCAACTGATTTTTCAATTTCAATAAGAGGACCAAAGGCATGGAATAAAATACTTTCAACTGAACTTAAAACTCTAACAATGCACAGTGGGCCAGTAGGTGGACAAAATGGGAAAAATTTTAGTTGTCTAATCTTGAAAACCTATTTAATTTTAGTATCTACATATATTAGGAGAAATCAATTGATAATTTATTTATATTAAATCCCTTAGTTACCAGGACTCTAAGCATTTGAATATTGAGATAAAATAAAAAAATAAAAAAATTATAAATAAGCAATTAACGGTGACATCAACGTTGTGTTATATTTTAATTACATCTACGTTTTTGAAACAAAAAATTAGTACATGTTATTCTAGAGTATTTAGAGATAAGAAAAACCAATGTGTGAAATAAATTTGTCATAGCATGTTATCTCAGTTATACTTTGAAAATCACAGATTAAAAAAAAAAATTTCTTAAGAAACTTATTTTTTGCCGCACAATAACTAATAATTACCACAATTTGCCATGTGTTGTATTATATTTATTTGAGCTATATGATGCTTCAATCGAGTTTTAATTGATTGCTCGTCCCCTTAAATCCCCGTTCAGATTTTATGTATGTTTTAACTTGGTTGCTATGGTACTAAATTTTGCATAGCAACAACTCATTTTTACATTAACGTTGTTTTAACAGTATTTTACTTGCGCTAAATACACAATATTGGGGGTATGTATTAAAATGAGATTCAGAATTCTTATGAGGTTAACTTTTTTTGGTTACTATGGATACCTTACTTTGCATAACATAGCAACAACATATTTTCGGTAGTTGTTAGTAATTTAATTACTAACACTGACAGTAATTTAATTACTTTTAATTTTAATTACTAACACTTGTAGTAACTTAATTACTAACAAGTATAAGTAGTCCAGGCGGCATATATATTATAACATTTTACTTTTAAATACAAAATACTTGTTACAATAATTATTTAGATATGGTTTTGTTAAACTTAGACATTCATAATTTTCTCCAAAAAAACAATCTTAGTATTTCAAAACAAAATATTACTGAAGATATATTAAAATTTATTCAGCCAAAATTTGCTGATTTTAAAGACGTTGATTTTAGACATGCTGTTCAACGATTTGTTTACTTGTATAAAAAAAAGTGGAAATCTGCAAACTATACTGTGAAAAATTTTGAAAAGAAGTTTGTGAACTGGCTTAATGAATATTTAATTGTCAGAAAAAAAGACAATGAACCAACTGCAAGTAGACGTGGTCGAAAACCAGTTGCATTTGATAATAGTTCTAATAAAACTAAAAAACGGCGTGTATCTTGTTTAATTGAATCTCATTCATCCAATGAATTATTTTTTGCTGCTAATAAAAAATTTAGTGATGAATCTGTTGTTATTGCTGCCAAGAATGTTTTAAATATATCAAATACAGATAAAGCAACTAAATATTCAGCAGACGAAGCACTGGCTTTAATAATTGATGCAAGTCTGACAAAAGCTTCGTATCAATTGATTAGAAGCGGAGCCTTGGAGAAAGAATATAACATCTACCCCGCTTACAATGATGTCAGAGATGCAAAATTGAAATGTTATCCTGCAAACATAACAGTGGAGGACTATTCAGCTTCAGTTCCTTTAAAAGATTTAATGACTCATACTTTGCAAAGAATCTGTGCAGTTCAGGAACCTGTGCTAAGGCACTTGATATTGAACGACAAAGCAATAAAAACAATGACACTAACGTGTAAGGCTGGTTTTGATGGTGCTACTGGCCAAAGCATTTATAAACAAGTTTTATCAGAACCCGACATTAACAGAGATTTAAATCGTGAAGAATCATTATTTATTACTTGTCTTGTCCCATTGGATTTGACTGGATTTAACAACAGCAACGAAAAGGTGCCTATTTGGAAAAATCAAAAGTCGTCCTCCACAGCCTATTGTAGACCCATAAGATTTGCATACAAAATGGAATCCAAGGAATCTGTTATTGAAGAAGATCAGTACATTAAAAGTGAGATAGAAAGCTTGGCTATGATTTTATTAGAGGTTTGCGGATCTTCTATTGAAGTGAATTGTATTATTGAACTTACAATGATTGATGGGAAGGTTCAAACAATATTATCTGAAAAAAATAACTCATACCAATGCTGTTCAGTGTGTGGTATCTCTCCAAAAAATATGAATAGTCTTGATATCCTTAATATAGATTATACTAACAGAGAGTTCAAATATGGTCTTTCCAGTCTTCATGCATGGATTCGATTTTTTGAGATGTTATTGCACATTGCATATAAAAAAAAAACAAGAAAGTGGCAAGCAAGATCTAAAGAACACAAAGAAAAGGCATCTGTAGCTAAACAAAAGATTCAGACTGATTTTATGAACAAAATGGGACTTGTTGTTGATTTCCCTAAAAGTGGTGGTTCTGGAACAAGTAATGATGGCAATACCTCAAGTGCTTTTGCAGCATATGAACAAACAGCTGAAATTCTGGGTATTGACCAAAACCTTATATTCAGATTTTACATTACCTTGGTAACGCTCTCTTCAGGATATGAAATAGACTGCTTAAAGTTCAAGGATTGTTGTTTTGACACTTTTAGACTATATGTGTCCCTTTATCCATGGTATTACATGGCTCAATCAGTTCACAAAGTATTGATACATGGACATGACATAATTAAAAGCCTTACATTACCCATCGGACTTATGTCAGAGGAAGCTCAAGAGGCTAGAAATAAAGACTTTAAATCTTATCGCGAAAATTTCAGCCGAAAAACATCCAGAAAAGCAACAAATACTGATCTTATCAATAGACTCCTAGTTTCCAGTAATCCTGTTATTTCATCATTGCGTAAATCAACATCACACCAAACAAATCATAAAGCATTTCCTTCAGATGTTTTACAATTACTTAAACAATCTTCAAACGATATTATTGTTTTATAATTTTTTGATGTAATTTAAAATTGATAACGTTTTCTTGCACTATTTTTTGCTTTTATTATTCCTAAAACATTATTTACCTAAATACTCAATTTTTATTCAATATAGGTGGGTCAAAAATCCGATAAGATATTCAAATATCAATTTACCACTTTGTAACTAAGGAAAGTATCCGGTAACTAAGCAATATAAGTATCCATAACAACTAAATTTAAAAAATTATCACTTTTGTAAGAAGTGTGATCTCATATTGGTACTCATGCCAAATTTAGTGAATATAGCACTTATAAAATATCTGCAGATAACGAAAGTAGGTTGTTGCTAAGCAAAATAAAGGTATCCATAGCAACGAAATAAAAAAATATTACCTTCATAAAAAGCGCAGACATCATATTAGTACTCATACTAATTTTAGTGAATATAGCTCTAATATTAAATTAGTTATGAATTTTGTCCAGTAAAAGTGCATTCTGGCCCACTGTGCAATGCTTAATGAGTTTAAGACAAAACTAAGACAGCTATTAATAAAGAATGATTTACCACAAAACTATTTCTGAAATTACATTATGATTTATCTATCAAATACATGAAAAGTATATTAATTTTAGAAAAAGTCTGAGTTAAATTTATTTATATCCTAATATATATATTTTTATTGTTTTTGTTTTTTGCTAAGCCTATAGCGCTTCTAGCTAATTTTTCACTTTCTTTTTTTTTTTTCTTTTTCTTATTAATAGATGTTTTATTTATTATTTTACCATTTTTGTACATTTGTTTATTTTATAAATTTAACGAAGTTTCTTATTTTAAAATTAAACTTTATATTTACGGAGTTTATAAAGGGGCTTGGTGATAAGACATATTAGTCTTCTTCTCGCCCCTGCTATATTTATATTGTGTTAGTAAATTACGGAATGTATATTTTTAAACGGCAAAAAGAAAAAAAAAAAAAAAAATTAGCGAGACTTGACTTGGCATCGTCGAGAGGGAATAAAAGATTCCATGTCAGCCTGAACCCAAGAATGTAAGAAACACATTTATCAGCAGGAAGACAAAAGATTTCTACCAAAGGGCCATCACGAAGAAAATCACGGAAAGAGTCCCAGTCAACTTTAAGATAGTTGTAAGAGGTACAATGATAGGGGGATTTTGATAATGAAGAAGAATCAGATGATAGTTTTAGAGAGATCGAATAATGATTAGAAACACCTAAGGGTGAATTTGGAGAAACTGAGTACTGACTAGTATCAGAAACAAGACATAAGTCGAGTAGAGAAGGTAAATGATTCGGATTGTCTGGAAAACGCGTTGGAAAGTTGACTATTTGAGTTAGAGATTGAGAAAGGAAAAAGTTGTGGGCCTCAATGCCTGCAGAGTCACTGACACTAGAGCCAAGCCATTCGGCGTGATAAGTATTAAAGTCACCAAAAACAACGTTGTTGGCTGATGGATAAAGAGAGAGGACTTGATCAATTTGATCAGAAATAATATCAAAAAGAGTGCAATCTTGAGATGAAGGAGAGCGATATAGAACAAAGAGAAAGGCGATAGAGTGAATTGGTGTTAAACGAAAGCACATAAAAGAATAATCGGTGGATTCAAACCTAGTTTCCCGACAAATGGGTGATTTCTTACGAATGTAAATGCCCAGGCCAAACATGTGACTATTGGAGTCTTTACAAATTAAAGGAAGATAACCATCAACGCTAAGATCACAAGATGAGACAGCCGAACTTAAATCACAAAGAGCAAGTAGATGTGGTGAACTTTGTAAGAGATAAGACTCAACAGAAGAAAAGTTACTTCGAAAACCACGAATATTAGTGAGTGATAGGTTTAGAGAACTTGGTGATGATGATAGTTTTTTGTGTTTTATAGTTTATAAAATGAATGTTTAAAATCTATAAAACACTTATATAATTAACAATTATAATTTATAAACGATAAACGTTACGTTTATTGTATCAACAAAATTTTTAGTTTACGTTAATTGTTTAAACGTTACGTTTATTATTTATACGAAAGTTTATAAACTATAAAACAAGTATATAAAAAAACAATTATAGTTTATAATCAATAAACTATAAAAAGTATAAATAAAACTATAGTCTGCAATTAGAATTCCGAAAGAAATACTCTACTAACCAACTACTTATAGTTATCACTGAAATCATACGCGAGGCTTCGAACAAAAACAGTTCGCTGACAGGGTGTTTTTTGATTCAGCAAATGTCAAGCATGAAATTTTATTATCAAAGCTGTATCATAATGGTGTTAGGGAAATTGCTCTCAGCTGGCTTAAGTTATATTTAAGTAATTGTCCACAAAGTGTTACTATTGGTAATATCTAATCCACTACTAAGTTCACGTCTATAGGTACTCCTCATAGTTCAACTCTGGGTTCCATTCATTATCTTATCTACATACGTGATTTAAACTCAAGTGTTAAGTACTTAAAAGTATATCATTTTGCTAATGACACCAACCTCCTAACAAACCTCCAGTTGTTAGAAATTATGACCTGGCATCACTGGTTCAATGGTTGCAATCAAACAAAGTATATTTAAATGTTAAAACAACTAAACTGGTTCTAATGAAAATCACTAAAAAACTTAATTTTAGAATTAGTGATCAAAAACTAAATATTGTTTTTAATCACTAATTCTAAAATTGTTAAATCAAACATAAAAAAAAAGGCATATTGTTGGATGAAAACTTTTTTGTTCATCCAATAATCTAAATCCATATCAAACAAACTAAGTCGAGAAAAATAGAATGATTACCTAAATAAGGCATTTTATGAAACATGAAATCCTTGTGAATATTTGGCATGCTATTTTTAATAATTCCCATCTGCGCTATGATGGACCAAGTTCATCCATTTTAAAAAACACCCTTATAAATTTCCAAAATAAATCATTAAGAATGATTCATTTTCAACCTAACAGTTTTAGTTCTGACATACTATATATAATCTCGCTAAAGTTTTAATGCTTGACGACTTTATCTACTTATTTAACTGTGTACTCGTATAGAACATTATTAAAAATAATATGCCTAGCTGCTTCACTAGCTATTTTAAATTCACAAATGATATATAGTCTCTTTATGCCTTTAAAACAAACGCATAAGTATGGCATTAGGCTAATCAAGTATCAATAAATTTACTGTCGGAACTCTCTTCCTCTATTTCTAAAACAAGAATATAAAACTTATAAAATAAAAATATAAAACTCATAAATTAAAGATATAAAACTCTAAAAATAAAACATAAAAATATATAAATATTAATTTTGTCTCAAAATCAAATACCTTCATTTTCATCATCCTATAAAGGTTTATATGACTTTAAAATTTGTGCCATTGTTATAAAACCATGTAAAATGTAATAATAAAAAAATAATCAATAAGCTATTTTCTATGCAATCGACCCCCGTGTAGTAATTCTCTATAACTAATTTTTATTTTTTTATATTTTAATGCATATTTATATTTCTAAATTATTATGCTTAAAAAACTCTGATACAAAACAAAATTTTCCTTAGACTTCTATTTCTTTAACTCTTCATTTCAAGTTGTTAACTTCTCTCCTTTATCTTTTCTCTTTTTTATCTGTTATATTATACTGTTATTGATATTATTATGGTTTTAATATTTTTTATTCTGTATTATTATTAATGATAATCACTATTTGCTACAAATGTTTTATTTTTAATGTAGTAGCAAAAATATATGTAGGTTATATTGTTTTATATTATTGTATTTAATATTGTTATTTTTTTATTATTATTATCGTTATTTTTATTGTTATATTATTATCATTATTATTATTAATGTTATTGTTATTATTATTGTTACTATTATTATTATTAATATTATTAATACTATTAGTATTAATTTTGTCTAAAACATTTCAATAAATAGTAATAAAATAAAATCATTACGATAAAAAACTGTCACGTAATAAGCAAATAGTTAAAAATTTCACAAATATACAAATACTGAGTTTTATAAAAAGAACACAAAGATTCCACGAAGATCATCAGCTCATATCATCAAGAAATGTTCGAAAATTAAACTCATATAAAAACTCCAATACATACATGGTCAAGTGTATAAATTATAAATCAAATTAAGGTACATATAAACATTAAATTGCATATATACATTAAATGATTTTTATTGATCACCCGTTGCATGCAAACCAATGGAATATTTAGAATCAACACAACACAATGGCTGAATAACAACAAAATTATGGCAGTAAACACAAAGTTTAAAAAAAATTGTTACAAGATTATAAAATTGAGTACAGATGAAATAAGAATAATTTAAAATTAAAAAGTAAATTATTATTTGAAATAATTAAACCTTTATATATTAAAGCCTGAAAACATTAACTTAGTATAAATTAAGAATATCCGTATTAAACAAAAATTGCTTTAAATTAGTAAAATAAACTTTGAAGTTAATAAGATCTTCAATGTTTTGCTTTATTAAATCATTATCAAATCAAAATCAAGTGTAGTATCTGTTTTATTGTCGGATTCTTATTGTCTTTTGACTGGTAATGAAGTTGTTTGAAGCAGGCATTGCATGTGGTCTGGTCTATGACTGAGGATAGAATTTAAAGACGGTATCGTTTTTTTCTCCTATTACGTACGGATTTCTTAAAATGATCCGTATATAATAGACGTTAAAAACTCTCTCTTGTATTTCGGTCCTTGAAAAACCTGCAACTGAGTTTCGGATCACTTGCCAAACATTACTAGAGTTTCGCCTATAGTAAACTACTAATCCTTTTTTCTGGGGCTTTGCATAACTTAATGTAACATTTGCAAATGTCTCCAATTAAAGAGATGAAGAAAAAAAAAAAGAATCTTTACATTCTTGAATGTAAATACATTTTACACTTTTTTATTAACCTAAACATATATCTATGAAAGCACAAACGTCATAGAATATTTTAGTACCGAAAAGTTTTTTGGATGTCTACAAAGTGATAGAGACAGGTGATAGACCAGTGAAACTTTTTTTCTAAAGTATAAATTGGGTCCATATAGTAATTAACACTTTAATTTGGCTGTGACATTACCTATTAAAGTAAATTATGTTGAAAAATAAGCCTGAAAATACGAAAAAAACTTTTTTGGTACAGACAAAAGCACTGAGTTCAGGAAACTCTTAATGCATTGGGTATCTTTGAATTATGATTGTCACTACCGTGCCGGCGATGCCATCCATGTACCAATAATTGGTCACAATCATTATACGAAACGTAAGCAAAAAAAGGTTTACAGTAATCGAAATTTTTATAAAAACTTCTTAATTTACTTCTTAACGTCAGTTTCCAGCGAACCTGTACACGACGCACCCAAAACTCCGTAAGGTTTGTAAAAAAAAAAGAAAAAAGAATCAATAATAACCAAAAAAATATAAAAACGATCAATTGTAATTGTCATTTATTGGTGTTTAGCCGTTGCTTTGCGAAGCATAGGCTAAACACCGGTCAAATAACAGTTGTGATGCATGGACCATGCATTAAACAGGGAGCAACTTGACTTGGTTCATGCTTGTTTGTCGATGATGGGCCGGTTGTGACACTGACAAAGGGCTATGCATTTTACAAAATTGTAAATAAGCAATTTGTTTAAACTGTGAGTAATTACAAAACACACACCTAACGTTAACTAATATATTTGATTGTTTTTAAGGTTTCAGGAAAGATATCTCCTAATATTAGGGTAAATTCGTACAGTTGTTAAGGTTTGCGCATAACTCTGAAAAGAAATTATATCTTAGCCAATTTAATCAAGGTTTGTACTCGGAAAAATATCTTTGAACAAATCTGCGTCCTGAAAAATGCAGGGATGGGTCTTACTTTGTTTTTCTTCAAGTTGAGGTCAAATCAATGTTCAGCTATTATCAAATAATAGGATGTACCAGTCAATCAACTCTTGAAGATAGAGATATTTTGAAATTTAATTAAGACATAAGGGAAAGGGGACAGTTCTCATTTTGTTAATACCATGGACAGTGGTACCCGTACCAACTATTTTTAGTATTAGGAATATACTGTAATTGAATTTTATTCCAAACAATAATGTATTTAATAAACAATACATGTTTTTGAACTTTTAGAACTTAATTTCTATTGTTAATTTGTGTTCATTATGTGAGACTTTTATGTTTTTTATAGTCATTCAAGACTGTAAATCTTTAATTTTGATGCTTAAAACCTTTTAATAACTGTTATAATAAAAACATTTATAATAATTTGTTGTTTTATAGTCAATGAAGGTTTTGCCTAGTTGTGCGCCTACTATGCATCCTGGTTAGTGATGAATATTACCATGCACTTTGAGTACACTAACACATTAAAAAATTTTTTTTAACAGTGACTCTAACCTAGGGGTGGAAAACATAGAAAATATTTAAAATAGTTAGTGTCTATTTTCAATCAAAAGGCGGATTAAATAGTCATTCATTTTCTTCAATAACAGTCAATTGATATCTGAGTTAAAAATATAACACTATTTTCTTTGCTTTAGTTGTTTAAAATAAAAAAATTTTAGTTAAAATAATCCCACTTGAAAAAAAACTTTTTTTTTTAAATCTTTTCCTTTTTAAACAAAATGTATACCTTTTTAAGAAGAAACTGAAAATATTTTAAGTACAATAGCATAATTTGATTAATTGAAACTTTTACTTCTTCGAAAGATTTTTAATATGATTATACTCTTCATCTTCCAGGTTTTAAGAGTTAAGCCCAAGAGATAAATTTGTAAACGATGTTTACAAATTTATCTCTTGGGCTATAGATAAATTTGTAAATGCGGTAATGGTAGAGCGCTCGCTTTATAAGCGAGAGGTTCAGAGTTCGATTTCCACCACGTCCCTGGTAGTGCCTCGCTCAACTTGTTTCTCCGCGCAGCGGCCTTGTTCGTCAAGGCTCGTGTTTCGAATTTATATAGTTGGGAGAGGGTTATAACCACAAGAAGCATCCTCATCTGTAGTGGTCTTCTTGGCCTTGGGGAGGTGAATTACAAAAAAAATAATAATAATAAAAACGAGTTGGATTCACATTAAGGAAAACATTTAACATAACGTGAGGTTTATTCTATTAAACATTGAACATCTGAATAAGGAAATCAAATAACTTACCGAACGTTATATATTTTCAGAAAATCTTTGATATAAAAAAAATCAGAAGAATTACTACGGGTACCCATCAGTGAAAAATGCTACCCGGGCAATAACTAACGGGTGGGCACCCGGGTGCCCGTCAACAGTCTCAACTACTTTGTAATCACACAAAAAATTTCGTATTACTTTGACACACGAAAAGTTCCATACTACTTTGTCAAACAACCAATAAGAATTTTTACCGTGTGCTGAATCCGTTAAGTCGTATTATTGAAAAATCGTTGTGAATCATTAAAACTGGACAAATACTAATTTTTTTATTGAACTTAAAGTATTATCTCAAAAACTCTAAAAAAAGATAACATATTTATGAACGAAATAAATATACTCAATAAATATACATATTAAAATCTAATTCAAAAACTGCGGGAATATTTATTTTTACAAATAGCGTAAAATATTAACTATTAACATTAACAAATTAATATTAACATTTAGAACTATTAGCGGCAAAATAACTATTTAAAATTGAATACAAATAAAATTTTTCTTTCAATTGTAAAATGGTATAAAAACAAACGCAAAAACTAGATAAAAGATATCATATACATGTGATATTTATCCTAATTAATTAAGAACTCACATATTATTATAACTTTTTTACATTAACGAAATAACAACGTCCAATTCAAACGTCGTCGCGAAAACCTTAAAATAAAAAGTGCAACAAATAAATTAACACTAGAAATATTTTAATTTACAATAAATGATTGAATAATTAAAAGCATCGAATGTGAATCGAATCGCTAATATGTTCCCTTATTGGCTTTATTGTGTTGTAATCTTTTAGAAAAGATGAAATCAGAAAATACAAACGGTATATTAGGAGTAAGAAAATTAGTTTTCAAATGAAATTTTCTTAGAAAGTTTTCTTGAGTCGATATATACACTTTTACCACTACGCTAGATTTTTATATTTTATAATTTATAGGTTATTGGTCTCAAAACCGTAAGTAATTTTTAGAGGTTTTCAATTATTGTTATTTCAGGCTTCTTAAACCAGTAAGTTGACGCTAAAAAGTCGATAAAATTATATTAAAAACCGGTTCTTTTTTTGTTTTTTGATTTTTTTTTTTAAAGCTATAAAAGCATTTTAAAATGATTTTATAACAACCTATCTTAGATTAGAAAAAATTTGCAAAAAATACATCAAATTTTAGAAGTATCCTTTTAGATTAAATTCAGTTAACAAATATCATTTGTCTGCTAACTTGTTTAAATTGAGACATCTTGTCAAAACATTGATTTATTGAATTTAAATAGTTTAATATAGAAAATACAAAATAAAAAAGTTTTGCTTTCAAATGAGCCTGCAAATAACAAAACTTCATTTGGTAAAATTTATATTTGTGGAGAATAGTTCATTGATTTAACTGATAAAAACATATGGTTCCTGGATTCAGTTTAAACATAAATTCTTATTTGACTTAGACATATTTTTTAGCCATACAATTAAATGTGTTAATTAGCCATACAATTAATAACTTTAAAAGTAAAAAAATAATTCAATTTATTTAATAAAAATAAAGCACTTAAACAAATTTACTGATACAATAAATTACAAAGATGAAGAAGTGAAGTAAAAAATATACGTCTCATTAAACATTTTTAGTACAAAGGAACTTATTGTCAAAAAAGCAATTTTTTTTTGTACAAAGAACTCGTTGCTAAAAGAGCAATTTTTCGGCAAGCATGCTAAACACATCCAGCTTTGACATTTAAAATTTTCGCATGTCAACTATTGGTTATTTTCACTTGTTGAATTTTTTTAGTCTTTTCTCCAATGCTTGTTGCTTGGATTGAAACTCCAATGGCTGATTATTTTGCATAGGCTTAAGTGAAAATCTCTCATTCTTCTGGTCTTCAGCCTGTTTGAGTATGTTTAGCGTGTAAGGTAAGGTTTAGCATGTAAGGTAAATTGAGATACAAGTCCTTCAGGTTGCTAACTATGAAATTTTACCTCTTTGTAGTGTTGACATGATCAACTTGTAACTGTTCTTTTAATGCAGATTCTAGATTTTAGAGAGATTCTAGATTCTTTCTTGAATAGCGGTTCCCATTAAATCAACATTTACTTTCGGATTTATCACAATTACTGATAAAAACTGATTGATTGAGACAAGCGTTTGGTGAAACTTGTGAACATATAAAATAGAAGTGTAAACAGCTCGTCGCGTTGGTTTGACAAGGTTCTAACTGAAATTTTTATATTAGGAGAATTTAGAAAAAAATCTTTTACCTTTTTTTAATGTTTAATAAAAACTATTTATATTATTGTTATTTTATTTGTTTTTGTTCTTATTTTAGTTGATGTGTAAAAATACATAAGTAAACAAATATACATAATCATGTAAATATTTTTATTTGACATTAAAAAAAAAAAAAAAAAAAAAAAAAAAAAAAAGAAGAAGATTTATCTGCTATTCTCCTAATATAAAAAAAATCAGTTCGAACCTTGTCAAACCAACGCAACGAACTGTTAACAGTTTGAGCAGATTTTGATGGTTAAAATATTTCTGCAATTTGCAACTTAGATTTGTATGTTTATATTTAATGCAAACAACCCAGTGTTTTGAAATCCAAAATTCCAGACACTAGACGCAGAGCTTTCATTGATGTTTGCTTAAACATAAGAAAACCAATTTTAGAAAAGTTAGTTTTGACAAAAATGATAAAATACTGTATTGCCGTCTGATTAAATTGCCAATAAATAGGTTGGTTCCTATGCCACAGAATGACACACACTAAT
>NC_088925.1:51695000-51762500 GCF_038396675.1 Hydra vulgaris
AAAAACTTGTAAAAATTTACTTTTTTTATTTCTAGTTAAAAAGCCATAGTTCTTGTGCGATTAAATCTAAAATAATAATTGTGGTATGAAATTATCATTTTTTTTTGAAATTTTTATATAATTTCGCTTTTTTTAAAACCCAACATGACATATTACGAGACCCAACATGACATACATTAGAATACCAGGTTGACCTACTTTTAAGGAACTTATGCTAAAAATGTTTACACTTATAAACCTTTGTACCAAACACTATACAAATAGTGGAACTAAGATGATGTAATTTTAGCAAACAAAAATTATCAAGAGGGAAGAGTCATGACAAATCTAAAATCTAAGTTTCAGATTTTCCGCTTGGATGAGACAATGTGTTTCATATTTTATCAATCTGTTCAATTTTTAAAAATACTATAGCATTAATACAAATATTCAAAACAAAACAGTTTAGGCAAAAGACTTGTAATTCTAAGTTTTCTTATATCCTCTATAACACATTATATATATGTATTTTTTACATTTGCATATAACATTCGTTTAATGTTAATTATGCAGCCCTCGAAATCGGAAAAAATGAGATTGGCAATTTTTCAACAACCTTAAACTATTAAAGGTCGGCATCAGGTCAGCAAAAAAACTTTGACACAAAGGTTTTACCATAAAACATAAAAACGAGGTGGGCAATATTTTGCTGAACTCAAATACTTTTAGGTCGGCCTTGCTGAATGCTGACTCTAATTCCAAGGGCTGATTATGTTATATTAGATGCTATGCAATAAAGCTGCGCTTATTTAGGAAGCTCACTTGAAAAGTGTTGATTAATTGCAATTGGTATAAGAACTCATAAATTGGTTTGTTTTACAATTACATGCATGCATTAGATAGATCAGTGGTATAATGAGCTATCATCTGTGTTGTTTTGTGACGGTTCAAACCCACCCCTTAACACAATATATTTTCAATTTTTTAAATCTGGTCATATATATTTATAGCCAAAAATTAATAAAGCAAAAAAGACTTTTTAATGGTAAAAATAATATTAGCTTTTCTAGCTACAGACTTTTTTTTTTGTGCCTCCACAGCACCTTCTGGAGCAGCAGGACTGTCTTGCTAATTTTTTTCTTTATTAAGTTTTAGACCATAATTTTTTTCAGGCCACCGGAAGCTTATTAGGACTAATTACCTGAGCACATTAATAACATAAGTATCTCCACCATGACATATGCCCAACAAAGCCACTGCCTAGAAGGTGTTTTTTTGGAAAACTACAAAGAGTCACCCTGGATTTGGTTCATTACAATATAAATAACAAGAAAAATATAAATTTAACATTGTTTAATTTATATTCATTTTGGGAAATTGGTTTAAATATTCACCTTTAATAGAATTTTTAGCCATTTTGACATTTTTTACAGTCTCGTTTATAACTTTCGTGGCCTTTTTAATTTTTATGGAATATTATTTTATCAACATTAAACAATTGGGAACATAATCAGAACAGTTTTTATTTTGCATTTTTCATAGAAAGCTGTTTTTAATTAAATCGCACAGAAAATTACAAAATTAGATATTTATTTTATAAAATCATCACATTTTTTTTACATTTCTCCTATTCTTTTCGATTTTGGTTTATTGCCAAAATGAATTCGTGTCTCTTTTTTTGACCATAAACCTGCTTAGCAGTTTCGGAGGTTAGTTTTATGACTCTCTCAATGGATTGAGAATTGTTAGGAAAATCAATTAGGTTTTTGTCCAAATTCAAATGCCTCTCTAATTTTTTCTGAAGTTGCGCTAAGTGTTGCTGGTGGCTCAATCTGAATCTCATCAACAGAAACAAGAAAAGCCCAAGAACCAGCATCAAAATTTATTTTCATCACCAATTTTGGTTCGAGCTGAGTTTTGAAAGTAATGTCTTCTTTTAATTTTATTATAAAAATTTGGTTAAGAGCTCGATTTCTTGTATGCATATTTTCATCCTGCAGTATGCAGTAAATTTTCCTGCAAACAACAGTTTGAATTTCCCTGGAGATTGGTAAAAACGATACTTTGAATCCTGCTCTCTTGAAGCTTGACCAACTGAATATTTTTATATAGAAGTAGACAAGCGTTTTTAATTGTCCAGAGTGCTTGATAGCAAACCATATTACACAGTAAACTTGCACAATATACTTAGTTACTGCTAATTGCTCAAGAGATGGCTCCTTAGTCCTAACATAAAACATCATAATTCTGAGAGCTAAAGTTAGCCATCTAACATGGCAAACATGAGTTAAATAATTTTGTGATGTGGGTCCACTCTCAGCTGTAGATGTTTGTTGATATTCTTCTTTGATTACAGCAACAATGATTGGATCTCCATTAATGTTATACCTAATAGAATGTGTTAATGTAGACTTGTCTTTTTTTCCACCAACTTCAATAACCTCTAGTTCATTAATGTCAGCTACATGTTTAGAGCTTATGATGCTGCTGATTCTTTTTTTTCCCCCAAATTTTTTTTCTGTCATTATTTGTGCTTTATTACTTTCTTTAACAATTCCATCGTCAATTAATACAGCTGTTACCAAAGCAGCTGTTGCAACATCGCTTATTTCAAACCTAATAGTGGCTTTTGCCAAGATTGTTAAATAAGTTTGATTTCTTCCAGCTGATGCGGTTATAGAAAAATCAGGATCAGTTTCTGAGTTTTATTATCTAAATCACTTTTATTATCTAAATCTTATCAATCAAATCAATTTTATTATCTAAATCACTATCCATACAACAATCACATTTAATTTCTGGAGCAAGTGAGTTGGCAGATCTTATTTGTTCATTAATTTTACGATCTTGCTGCTTTTTTATCAATTGTACCAACTTGAAATCTTCCAATAGTTCCAATCTTCAATTTTTGACCTTTCAAATATTCTCTATCTGATAGTGGTACCTAAAAAATTAAAACTTTTTAATTGTAAAACATAAAAGTTATATTGTATAGTATAACAAAATGATTTGTTGTCAAAGTCAAAGAAAAAAAATTATGTTTTTTTTCTGACATGCTTTTGATTCTGACAACTTGATGTTTAACAAACTATAGATTTAAATTAAATTAACTTTTATAATTTTAACTTATTTACCTTTTTGTTAACTTCACAGAGACAAGCAAAATGTCTTGTCTTGCAATCTGGTGGGTTCCTACACCTCACAGATCTATAAAAATGTTGAAAACATAATTTATTTCTCTCCCCAAAAAATTTAAATGAAAAGTTATACTGCAAATCCTGAAATTATTTTATAATATTTATTTTTATTTTATAATAATAATTATTTTAAAATATATTAGATAAAAATACGTCTTTCTTACCTATCATTGCAAGCTACTACTGGAAGTCCACGGTTACATGACTACAAATCAAATAAACAGTCAAAATTACAATCAAGATACTTTTGTTTTTATTTGCATTTTTGGTTACTGACTTCCCGTGTAACAGAGGCAGCTTAGGATTAACTTTATTCCACAGATTGATAAGGTCACTGGCAATTTTTAAAACAATCTTTGGAGAATTATGATTTCTGACACTGTTTATATTTTTAAAAATAAAGTAGAAATATTGAACCACTTGCCTACAAGTTGGGATATCACTAATTGGAAGCTCAGATGGCAAACCAGCTTATCTCTTGTTTTCATTACGAGTTTTTAAACTTGTTATTGTTTTGGGCATTTTCTTTAACACACACACACACACACACACACACACACACACACACACACACACACACACACACACACACACACACACACACACACATATATAAACTCCTAACTGGTTGTCAGAAAGTTTTTCCGTATTTTGTTGACAAAAAGTAAAAATTAAAATGCAAGACCAGAATTTTTTTTTTTATTACTTGATAGACTGCCTGCTAAACCAAACCCTCAGTCAATGCAGCAGCACTCCCTTGCAAGTCAGGCTATAAGATAGTCGATGTAGCAGCACTCAGTTGCACGTCAGGCTATTTGTCAGTCAATGTAGCAGCACTACATTGCGAGTCAGGCTTTAAGATAGTCGATGTAGCAACACTCCGCGCGTGATTTACAGTAACAAAAATTTAAATAAAAAAATTGTTTATATTATTAAAAACATTCAGATTGTTTTTGAAAACATTCAGATGTTTTTAAAAACATTATGGTCAATTAAACCTGCGTTTTTGCAGTTTTTTTAAAAAAAGATTAATTAAATTAATGATTTTAACTTTTTGACAACACAGAAATGTTAGACTTAAGTCAAAAGTAATTAAAAGTGATTTGTTGGCATAAGAATCATTTTTACTCCCAAATGCAACAATTTATAGAACTATATATATATATGTATAAATAAATATATATATATATATATATATATATATATATATATATATATATATATATAATATATATATATATATATATATATAGTATAAAGGTATTAAGGTATAATATAAATATAAAGGTATATAACTTTTATACCATTCATTAATTAATTTAACAGAAAAATAAAACTTTTTAAAATAAATAATAACTTTTGCTCAATCAAAACTCTAACCCTAACAAAAAAAACTGCTAAAAAGTAATAAGTATATAACTTATATCAAGTAGTTCGCAAGTAGTTTGTTCACATAATATATTATTTCTAGTGTAAAACAAAAAGTATAAAAAAACAACAATCCAGTTAAAACAAAAATTACCGCAAACTATGATTTTGTTATTATAATTATTAAACTTTGATATTATAACTTATAACACCCCTTGCCCCTGAATTATGTGAATCACAAACTTACTTAAATTGATATCCCTTAATGATTATCAACTTTTGCAAGTTTATTTTTCTTTAAGTCTATATATTTATAGTATAAGAATGAACTCCAGGGTGACTCTTTTTAAATCTTGAAGCTGGCAGTGGCTTTGAGATTTGATGATGAGATTTCTTTTAAAACACTTTTAGCAAAGTTGAACTTTTAATTTGCATTTTTTATGATAAATTAAAATCTTTTTATTCAATTTTTATGTCTTATTTTATAATCAATTGCGCCTTTTAACAATGATTGGTTTTCAAAGAACCTTTTTTGTTTGAAACCAAATTTTTTGGTTACAAAAAGCGTAAATATAAAAACTAAATATCTTGTTTTCGTTGCTGTATATGATTTTTATTGATTTTTGACAATTGATTGACGATTTTTAATTTTTATGCAAATTTGTAAATAAATTTGTAATTATTTTAATTTTATGGTTAGTTAAATGGATAAAAATATAGGAAAAAATATAAATAACATACCTTTATGACCACCTTGTCTTGCTAATCTGGAGTATTCAGAAAGCTCACCAGACCCTTTCTGCCGCCTTTCTTCAGAAAGTTCTTCATTATTATCCATACGTAATAAACCTTTTAATAATATTTCAAATATTAGTTAAAATATTATTTTTTGCTCCTACAAAAATTATGTTACAATATTGCTTTTTCCAATTAACAGCCAAGTCATATTTTAATGTTATCTATGAAAAAATATTTTTTTAATTATTTATTTTAAATTTATTTGCTTTGATATACCTAGCTATTGCTATAGAAAATTATATTGCTTAAAAATAGTTTGAAACTGCTTATATTTGTATGGGCAAATCTACAACTGCTTCACAGTTATGAATATTTGCCCATACATAACTACGTAAATGCCAGTGTTTATAAGTGCACTTATCGACATTTTTACAATGCTTTAAACATATGCAAATTCCCACTCTTAGCAGTTTGCACTTATTTTTGAAGTTATAAAACTTGCACTGATTCAGCTTAAAAAAACTATATACCCTCTATGATATAAAGACATTTCTTCTAAATAGAATTTGTCTGATGAAAAACATGGTTATTAAAGGAGACAGTAACTGACCAAGAAAGAGAACACTTCAAAGAGAAGTCCAGCTTGACAAGCTACAAGAAAGAACTAAAAACTTTTATCATTGCCTGAATCCAAAGGGTAAAATGGGAAACACAAATATCAGCAAAAAGATAACATGATCTCAGCCAGTATTAAGATAATTTTATGAAATAATGTAATAGTGATAATGATAAAAAAAATCTGATGAATGAGAAGATAGAACTAAATTAGGTAGCAAACTAATTATAAAAATAACAAACAAAACACTGTCTATTTAAATTTTGTCTTGTTGCTATGAAAACATACCATAAAAAACTATTGTATTTTGCTGATACATGGAACAAACACCTTTGAAAAATATTTTTTTCCAAAATTGTTTTTACAGCAGAATAAGCCATTCTAAGAAAAGAAAAATACAAGTAGTTTCTTCTTCTTACTATACCTTTAATGATATCAAAATGTTTTTGGTCGAGAGTTAAAACAGAGAAAATACTAAGAAATGAAAAACTAGAAAATTACCTTTTCGACCTCCATTTAATGCAAGTTTAGAGTAGTCATTTCCATAATCACGCTGTGTTTTTTGAGGTCCATATGCTACATCACTAGTGTATCCAATTGTTTGCTGCTTTTCATCTCGATTTGAATTCGAATTCATATCAGTTGTTATTTTAAATAAATCTGTTTTTTTTAAAAAAATTCAAAAAATAAATAGCAAATTTAACCACTAGTATTATTATATACATCAATTATAAATCAATAAAAATAATACAGTTTAAAGGTATAAATGAAATTAATAATTATTACATTTATAATAATAATAATACTAACAATAAAAATAATAATATAATAATAATAAAGTAGTAATAATAATAATAATAATAATAATAATAATAATAATAATAATAATAATAATATAATATTCCTATACTAATTTTAATTTGTAATAATTGACGAAAAAAAAATGATAATAATATTTATAGTAAGATTAAAAGAAAGAAATTCAATGTAGAAATAGAAGCAACTAGATTAGGACATTATTATTATTTTATAAGATTTACATATCGGATTTGTGGCATGAATGCCTGTAATCTGTCATACAAATACATTATGCATGTGGTATATTTTTTAATCTTTAATCAAGAATTATTATTTATTCTTTTAGATGATTGTCTAGTTTGTTTTCAAAATTGCTCAAGAATAACGTTTTTACAATGTCATCTGGGAGGGAGTTTCATTTGTTGATTACCCGTAAAGTGAAAATATTTTGACAAGAAGCTAGACGACAATAAGGTTTTCTAGTTTAAATGAATGTCCTCTTGTAATAGAATTTTTATTTGTTTTTGGAAAAATCGTTTGACAGTTATAGCAGTTGTTCAGCTATTTATAGACGTTATTAAATCTCCACTGATTAGTCTGTATCGTATGGTTGTCATATCAATTCTTATTAGTCTTTGGTGATATGTAAGACTTTGTAATCTATGAACTAATTTAGATGCTCTCCTGAGTATATTTCAACTTGTCGTTTGTCTTTAAGTAGACAAGGGTTATATGCAGATCCACAATATTCTAAATATGGTTGAACTAGTGCTGAAAATAGTCATTTAAAACGAAATAAATTTATATAAGAGAAGGATCTTTTTATCAAAAATAGCATTTGAATTGCTTTATTAACTTGTATGGAGGTATGTTTAGAGAATAGTAGGTTATTATTGATATGTATTCCGAGGTCAGTTTCTGAGTTAGTAGATTTGATGTCAATCGTTGTTTTCTTAACTGGATCGTACATAGAATAGACATGATGCTTGTTTGTAGCCTAGGTATAGAACTGAATATTTTTTTACATTAAATATCATTCCCCCTTTAAACTGCCCAGTCAACCAAGATATCAATATCTTTTTGAACAACGGTGTATAAATGCATATTAGTAAGAGGGTAAAATATTTTTGTATTGTCGGCAAAAAGCGCTGCATTTGATGTAATTAATTATATTGGAAATATCATTAACATATATAAATGAATAATAAAGCTGAGAGAACAGAACCTTGGGGAACTCCACTTTTTACTGGTACCCAATCAGAGTAATTACAATTTATCATTACTCTTTGTTTTTTTTTTTGCTTTAAGTTCAAAAGAAGATGCTAATGTGGGACTTGGTTGAATGCTGTTTTAAAGTAAAGGTAAACATCATCGATGGGGAGACCTTATCTAAATTGATTGACCATGCATTGATTACAGTAAAAAGATTTCACAAGAGCACCCCAGATAAAACTGTGTTGACTAGGAGTTAGCAAATTATTTTTTAACAGATGAGTAAAAAGTTTGTAATTCAATAAAGATATAAAAAAAAAATGAAAGCTAACAAAAGCTTTTCTTATTTTTATTGTTATACTTATTGATGCATAACATGAAGAATGATTTGATCGAATATAAATTGAAACTTAATTAAACAGTCTAAGTTGCAGAGAAACACTCTACACTAATTATTGCAAAGAAATAATTTTTTGATAAAATAAAAAAACTTTTATTTTATGTAAATTAATAGATATACAATTGAGTGAAAAAATAAATGAATTTTGCCACATAACTAGGGATATATGGTCTGAAATTATTCCCATAAAGGTCTGGGAATCTTGCCCAGGGGTTTAAATTTTATATGTAAGAAAGTGTTGTAAAAATCTTAACTTTAATTATCTTCACATTTATTTTGAAACTTTTTTATAGAAACATTTTATATAACTTCAAAAAAATAGACTTTCGATATAAATCAAAATTCATAAATTTGAGGAAATTGTCTATTATAAATGGATAGAAAGAATTTTGAATTCTTACTATATATTTATCAAATGCTGTAGATAAAAAAAGATTGCAAAAAAGTACTAACTTACCGTTTCCTTTCCAATCTTCTTCTCTTCTTGGTGAAAGAACAAGATCTTTACGAGGAGGTGGGCCTCTGTATGGTTTTATATCCATTAAACCTTTTTTTTTTTTTTATCTTATCTATGGGGTGTAATATAACTCTTATTTAAAACCAAAACATTGCATTGTGCATAAAAACATTTTATTAATTTATTTTGATTTTGATAGTTTCATGCAAATTATGTATTTTTATTTGTATTAGTTGAAAATTTGTACTTTGTTTAACTTCTAAAAAATGTTGCTTAAATTTTAAATAAAAGCCTGAACATGCAATGAGATTAGCGAGTTAAATTTTTTCTTTTAATTTTTTGACCTGCAGCTGAATTTATAATCAAATAGCTATATCACTCAAATTAAATAATTTGTTGGCAAGAATTATTTTTAAAAATTTGTAACAAAAATCACGTTAAGAAACTAAAATCAATAAAAATAATTGATGGCAATTAATTATATTAACAAGATAAGACAAAACAAATACCAAAAGTTTAAAAGCGCAGCTTTGTGACTAATACGGATTATAATTAATAGAGGGATTGTGTCTTATCAAAACTAACTTCTTACTTATTTATTCAAAACATTTATAATAAATTAATAAATAAATTTACATTTCAATTGAAAAATGACTTACTTTTAGAAAATACAGGATAAGAACAGTTAGCGCGAAAATAAGCAACTGTTACTGAAAAGCGGCGCCGTTTATTCAAAATATACTAACAATGAAGCATGAAACTTTTCATTCTGAATGTAGTTGAGGTACTATTCAAGAAATTGCCGTCAGTCGGTTAATAGTTTAAATAATCAAGATGTTTCCGTAAAACAAGATAAATAGTTATACCGTTTAAAGAAAAATACTAAAGTTGGACTAAAGATAGATATAAGCAATCATTTAAAATTCACTTGAAATGAAATTTGCCACAAAAGACTTTATATGCTAAATAATTTATATAATTTAATTACGATATGGAATCCTAACTTTAATTTTCAGACCTGTGTGTAATCTACAAACATGTGAGATCTCAAGTTCTTGAGTGCTATTTTTAATTGAGGACTTTGCTCGGTGCTGGAATTATTTTAACTATTGAAAAAACATTTAAACAATAGAATATTCCTCAAGGAAATAGAAGAAATTTGAGCTACAACTACAAACAATTAATTTTTTTGATTACTTTTACCTATTAAATGGAGAACATCATAACTTTGCATGAAGAAAACAATTTTTTTTTTTAGGAAACGTATGGAGTTAAACACTTCGGAAACGTTCTAGCTCTTTTGATGTATAATCACGTATAAATTATGGACGTTTTTTAATTTTATTTAAAACAATTTGAAGCTAGCTGACTGAGCAAAGTCCTAAAGTAGTTCAAAAAGTGACTTTAAATAAGTTTTAAACAAAACAAGGGAGTACTGCCTAACGGGTTTTTTTTCAATTGCACAATATGTCTAAAAAATAAAAGCTCTGTAAATAAAAAAATAAAACAACTCAAATTTTTTGAACTTTGTAAAGTTAAACAACAGAGACCGCGGCAACATTTTTTAGTGTTTTAGTATATTTTTCAGATAATTTTAGAAACTTTCTGACATGAAGCCAACAACAATCTTGGGTATGTTAAATCGAAACACTAAACGTAACGAAACAAAATACTAAACAAAAAATGTTCTCAAAATATCTCAGTAAATGAAACTTGGGAACAGATAAGACCTAAAATCTTGTGCTACCACTCCATCTAGACTCCACCACCCCATCTTAGAGTTGCGAATGATAACAGTAGCAAACAGCAAATGTTTTTGTTAGTTTAACCATAAACATTTATGAACTCAGTTAAGTTAATAATTTTTTGAATTGATCAAAATTTCTTTAGTTTTTGAAATTCTTATATTAGAAAGGCTGAAACATTTTTTTATTTTTAGAAGTAAAAAAAATTTTTAGCAGTAAAGACTTTTTTTGTTGGTTAAAACTTTTTCCGCAGAACCAATGGTAGTGTGTATCTTTTTTTTTGATAAGATTTTTTGTAAAAGTTTTAACTGCTTTTCATTCCATTCATATCATTTACGTTATTTTTTTAACTTTATTGAGACAACTGTTGAAAATTACAATTTGTACTTACTATTTCAGTGATATTTTTTTCTTGTAGTTTAAACATGGCTAGTATTTCATTTTTGAATTCCGCAAAGATATCCGTGAGCATCTTTATAAGTTTTGCAAGTGTAAAAAATTGAACCTCTTTAAAGTGAGGAGGTTTCAAACTAGAATATTCGATAAACGAGTTTTCAGTTTCTAATAATAGAAGATTTCAAACAAATACTCGGTTGAAATTCTGAAATTCAAAACGTGGTTGAAATTCTGCTAGCAGATCTTCAGTTAAATTGACACATGAGAGAAACTCTCTCATGTGTCATTATATGACTCATAAGAGAAAATTAGTTTTCAAATTTTAGCTAATATTTTTTTAAGATTATAGATTTTCAACAACTCTAAATTGGTTGTTGGAATTTTCAGATCTTAATATTTGCGATATTTTATAAATTGAATGAAGACGGTATTATGAATTGCATTGGACAAAAATACCTTTGATGATATTAGCTTCGTCAACAGCAGACATCCAATTTTACCTTTCTGCCATAATTGATTTTAACTCAGTTTAAGTTTCAACTAGTTGCTACTTGTTGAATAAGCTTAGTTAAGGGTTGCTTGTGCAACTTTACTCAAAACTTCTGGTCTTAACTATTAATTATTTTATTTTTTTAAATTTCTCCCAGGAACACTAGCTAAAATTTGTGTGATAATTAATGTATCTAAGAACCAAATCATCATAATCAGCGCACCAAAGCTTGTTGTTGATGACTTAGCTGAGGTGTATTGCTTTCATTACATTTGAACTTCTATTAGTTGTTGCCTATAGATTTTCTCTAAATTCAAGTATTTTATCAAGTAATCTAGTTTCTTGATTTTTAGCATGAGAAAAAGGATAAAGTTTTTGCTACTTTGAACGCTTAGAGAATATTGTATGAAGTTTAAAATTTTGTGACGTTAGAATAATATGGTTCTATCTCCATTTTGTAACTTTAAGAGAATTTAACTTTCGGTTTTTATTTAAAATGTTTTACAGCTTTTGTTGTTTATATATAAACAATAATATAAAAACATATATTTTACCCATATATGGATAAAATATATGTTTTTATATTATTTATGCTGTATGATTAATCTTATATTATTAATTTTATTATTTTTAGAAATGCTTGTTTACAAATTAATTGTTAATCCCTTTATTATTAAATACTTTATTAAATAAGGTTGAATTTAACAATGAAAAAAAAAACCATACGTATTTAAATATTACATAATTAATAATACATAATAATAAATAATAAGTATTATATAATTATATAAATAAAAGATTTAAAACAGAATTAAAAGATTAAAAGAAAAAGATCAAATTACATTATTTTTTTACCAAGAAAATTGGGAGACGTTATTGTTCTCATAATTAAACCTTATAACTTTCTTGAACGATATGTATAATTCTTGTACCGATCTGCAATTTTTTTCTTATACCAATTACTTAATAAATGATAAAAAAAACTGATCAATAAAAAAAAAAATTATGTTGCCGAGAAAACAATATGTTTTCCGTAGCACAGTTCACAAATATAGGTTTTAGGTATAAAATGATATGACCCCGGAAGTTTCAATGGATTTAGGTCACTAATGTCATACATTATGAGGTTCTGACTTTAAAAAAATCTAATGTGTGGCCCTTTTTGAGAAAATTAAATTTGAAAATTTGCAAAAATTTCATAAGATTTTTTTAAGATTTTAAAAGGTTTACCTTCTGTAATTAGTGTTTAAATCAACAATATGGTTGATAATACAATATTTATTATTATTTTTTGTTAAATATAACAAGACTACGATATTTTAGTTAAAAACCCAAAAAATTAGATCTGATTCCCATTATATATCAATATTTGTAGCTTTATTGCATAACTAGTCATATATATATATATATATATATATATATATATATATATATATATATATATATATATATATATATATATATATATATATATATATATATATATATATATATATATATATATATATATATGTATAAAGTATATATATATATATATATATATATATATATATATATATATATATATATATATATATATATATATATATATATATATATATATATATATGTATAAATGTGTATTAACACAATGATTCTCCAATTGCAGTCGTAGTATTTTTTATGTATTCTCGTTTTTATTATTTATTTGTTTCTATATTTTAATGGATTACTATAAAATAGTATTTCTTATAAACACTTATTCTAGTTTTTACTGTCTTCTTATGCTCACTTTCGAAACTTAAAATATAGCTAGATATATACTTATATGTTTTAAATAGATAATCTGGAAAAATAAAAAATAAAATCTACAAAACTAGTTTAACGAACCAAAAGGTTATGCCACGCCTACTCTTTAAAAAGAATAAGTATAAGAGATGTCACGAGGACAATCAGAGAATGGTTTGTGCCTGCTGCCATCTGAAAGATTTAAATTGTATACCCATAAACCTGACACTGGAGAAAATGATCAAAGAACATATCAATCCCAACTATTCAAGACATGTGTTTGAGTATCCAACAGGTAAAACTTACATTAAAACTTTAAATGCAATTGGTTAAGTATTTTAGTCAATTTAAAATTGTGTTTTGACGGTTGTTTTTTTTACGATTCAATATGTATTAAACTAATTATTTTTTTAAAGAAAACATGTCTTACAGCTCCCTCACAACAATGTACTTTGTAAAAACAGATATTATTTTTGAATTCATAACTTTAGTTTTATTCTAAGGAATTTGTTCATCATGCAAATCATACATGTACAAGCTGGCTTCCAATAATCTTATTCCAATAAATGTTACTGAAAACTGGAAGCAAGCGGACCTAATGCTTTTCAAGTCTGGAAGAGACTGTGTCATACAGTGTACAGCTGTTCTTTGGCAAAATCCATGGATCATAGGGTACAAAAGAAAACTAAAGCTAGAATTGAAAAGTCAAAGTCAGAAAAACCTCTTATTTTATGCCCTAACTGCTTTTGTAACCTTGGTAAAGGTTTACCCCACAAATGTTCTCCTGGGCAGGAGAAGGTAAATGTTTCAACCCACCTAAGTAGCAGATCATCAAAGGTACAACAGCAAGTTACTTCAACTCTGCTCAAAAACATCTATACATCTTCACAGACAAACCTTGGAGAAGAGATCACTATTTCAACAGGTTAGGTTTCCTATCTAATATACTATAAATAACATGTGAAATAACAATTTTCATGTTTTCAGTATCAGCTATTTTCAAATATGTAAGAACAGTTAATAATTTTATTACAGGAGGAGCTTTAGTTCCTGTAACCCTTGGCAAACAAATTGAACAAAAAAAGAAAGTAAAATTTGAAGAGATCCAGCCTCTAATAAACAAACTAGGACTTAGTCAGTATATGAATAAGCAGATGTTGCAGGGGCTTCGAAAATGCGGTATTAAATTTGAGTCATTCATGGAGGCAAAACTAGACGAGAGGAGCAAGATCCTTTCAGATTTTTATGCTGTTAAGACAATTCAAGCTGAAAAGAAGATAAACAATAAGCTTACAAAGGTAGTTTCAAGAGACCTTGCTTATATTAAAGACCTTACAGAGTTTCTCAGCTTTGTCATGGATTTCAGAGGGCAAAATTACTACTGTACCTTTGTCAGAGTTGGAATTGATTCAGGTAACCAAAGCTAAGAGTTAGGGACATAGAATAAAGTTTAGCATTCTTTAAATATAGTATTTAGTAAAATGTTCCCTAATGTTCAATTTAGGTGGAGGTTCATTGAAAGTAATCTGTAACATATTTGAGCCTGAAAAAGAGAGAGAGGACGACATGGGAGATAAGGGACATACTCTGGGATCAATGGTTCTGTTGTTCTTGCATATGCAGATAACTTACAAGAGACCCATCATAACTTATTGCAGATTGTCGAAAGCATAAATCTGCATGAATGCAAATATTCTCTGGCATCAGATATGAAACTCATCAATATATTCTTGGGAATTTCGGTACTATATATATATATTATAATCCAAATTTTATATTTTTTACATTACTTGAACACATATATATGTGTTAAAGTAATGTAAAAAGTAGTACATGCAAGTATATGCGTGTACTACTTGATAAAATGTAAATCATGAATCTTATATAAATTATTCTAGGCATGGAGGAAAACATTCCTGTGCCTGGTGTGAAGGTACATCAAGTATTGCTGCTGGAGATCTCAGAACTTTGAGATCTTTAGATGATTGGTATATACTATATTGCGAGGCTGGATCGCCACACAAAAGGATGCAGGACTTCAAGGTAATGTTAATAATATACATTAAAGATAATGCTTTGCCTTTAAAAGTTCTGCATTTTATCAGACTTTAACAGATATTATTTTTACATAGAATGTTGTGAAGCCATGCTTGATTAAGGAAGATAACAAATCCAAGTTGGTGTTAGATGCTATACCTTTACCAGAACTTCACTAACTGATGGGCCTTGTAAATCATATGTCATCATTCCTAACCAAATTGTGGCCCGAGTTTGAGATGTGGGTTGCAAGCTTGGGATGTTTAAGAAAAGGATATCATGGTGGAACTTATGAAGGAAATACTTCAAAACGGATCCTAGAACAGTGCGATGAGCTAGAAAATATTTTGCCAGTAGAGCTATTACCTCTATTAAAACCGCTGCAAAAGTTCCACGTGGTAGTTCAAGGAACATTCGGAAACAGTTTAGATCCCAATTACAAAGAAGACATTCACGCATTCACGCAATCTTACATGGTTACTCAAGAATACTGTAAGGAGGTAGAATATAAAATGTACTTTTTTGCTTTTAATAGTCTGTGCAAGCACATGGGTGTTTCACTATAAATGTTATACAAAAATTTTGTATAATTTTATACAAAATACTTTTCTGATAAAGATATCAGTTCAATAAACAGCATAATTTAAAAAAAATTGATTGATATTTTATTATAGTATCTTCAAAAAGATTTAACTGTCACTTGGAAAGTACATGCTATTACAGCACACCTAGAAGAATTTATCTCCAGATCTGGGCACTCTCTTGGAAGATATGCAGAGCAGGCTTCTGAATCAGCATATGCTAAAATGAAGCCTGTCATCAACAGATTCAATGTTTCCCAAATGAACAAAAAACATTTAACAAGAAGCAAGAGAATTGCAGAGGTGTTTAGTAGTAATAACCTGTAATAAAAGAACCTTGTCAAAGTTTTAATATAGTATTAAAGGATATATTTTCATTGATTTTTTAACTAAAATGTCGTAGTCTTGTTATATTTAACAAAAAAATAATAATAAATATTTTGTATTATCAACCATATTGTTGATTTAAATACTAATTACAGAAGTTACACCATTAAAAATCTTAAAAAAATATTATGAAATTTTTGCAAATTTTCAAACTTAATTTTCTCAAAAAGGGCCTCACATTAGATTTTTTTAAAGTCAGATCTTCATAATGTATGACATTAGTGACCTAAATCCATTGAAACTTACGGGGTCATATCATTTTATACCTAAAACTTATATTTGTGAACTGTGATAGAGCATTTCTCATTTTGATTTCAAATACGCAAGTCATTTTTCACCTTCGCTTCAAGTTGTAAAGAAATTTGGGTTCAAACTTTAGCATTTGGGATAAAATCCCATATATTGTCACAAAAAAAAAAAAATTATATTATATGCATTTATTTCGCATTTTCATAGAGATTTTAGAAAACAAGTATATTTTTAAGGTAGAGCGGGACATATCGGGACAGTCGGGACGTAACGGGACAGTTATGCATGAAGCCTTATATCTCAGCTAAAAATTATTTTTTTCAAAATTTTTTTTCCATAAAACATTTCAAACTATTGTGCTTTTTTTATCGTAAAAAAAAAAAAATTAATTTTAAAAGCACCAAAATGCATCAGTAAGTTTGCGAAAAACAAAACTTCTGTATTTTCTTAAGCAATACAACGACAAAAGATCTTGAACTATTGCAAATTTGCTTTATTTATAAAAAGTTTAGATTTTTCAGACAGTATTCTTTATCATCTTTTAGAATCTGTTTTTAAAAAAAATATTTGGAATTGAACTTTTTGAATAAGGGGTTGTCCATAAAGTACGTACGCTTTATTTTCGTCCACGCCCCACTCCCCTCCGCATTTTGCAATACGCTTTTATGAGTACCCACCACCTCCCTAAAAGTACTTACGCTTTTAACCTATTTATCTAACATTTTATGATATTTTTTTTAATTTAGTGTCTCCTTTCTTTTATAATCAACCCACTACCCTCCCATCTCATATACGCCATTTGCAGACCCCCTCTTTCCCTCCGACCGTAAGTACCTTATGGACGATCCCTAGTATTAATATCAGTAAAATGACTTTTGTGGACAACATGTTTATTTATCGGGACAACAAGTTATTTATATAATTGAATATATTACTACCATTTCGTGATGCTGTCTACAGTTTGATGATTTTATTTTTAATCTAAAATATTATTTTTCTTTTTAATTTTTAATTTATTTAGAAAAGCAACTTTAGTTTTAAATTTAAAGAAATTTTATTTTTATTACTTAACTTTGATTAATAATAGTGTTTAATGTAAACAAAGAAGGTAAGAAATAGTATAAGAAAGATCAATCATCCAAAATGGGATGAAATGCAGTTTTAGCTGTGATTAAAAAGGAGCTTAGAACTAGAAAAGCTGCTGATACATATGGCATATTTAAATTTGCTCTACATTGGCATATTGCTAATAAGCCAGCTCATCAAAAACGTTGCCAAATAGTTTCAGGATATTTTTTGTGTGATTTATGTAATTCATAAAATTTTTTGTTTAATTTTAAATTTAGTAATAGTTACCAATTTAATAATATATATGTTAGAATAGAGCGGAGGATTTTTATAATGAAAAACAAAAAATTAATTTTTGCTGTCATTTCTTTTTTGTGGTGTATGGGTGTAAGGGCGTGTAGTTTTTATAGGTATGCTACTTTTTTAAGAATTTGATGTCTGAACATATTTAGGTGACGGCCGTGAACATTTTAGTGAACGGACGTGTTTATTATTAAACTTAAAAATGGCTAATAAAAGTATTTCAATTACTCATTTAAAAGAAATTATGGATATTCATGAAAACACAATAATGAAGCTATTTAGCGACAGGATTGATAAACTAGAGAGTAAAATATCAGTTATGCAAGAAGAAAATAAAAATTTAAAAATGAAGTAAGTGACCTGAAAAAAAGTGTTGAATTTGTCAGTGACAAATATGAAAATTTACTATTGGAAATAGATGTTTCTAAAAAAACAGCAATGTCATCAGTATATCAACTGAACGACTCAAAAATAAATATAGAAAATAATAACGTTATTAAAGATAAGTTGGCTGAACTTGAAGATAGGAGTCGCAGAATTAATTTGAGATTCAATGGTATAGAAGAAAAAGAAATTGAAACCTGGCAAGAAACTGAAAGTAAAATAAGAGAAATTTTAAAAACTAAATTGGGTTTTAATGGTAATATCGAAATTGAGAGAGCCCATAGAGTTGGAAAAAAGGTGATGGGTGTTAAAAGAATAAATTGAACTATTGTTGTAAAATTTTTAAACTATAAAGACAAGAACGCGATTTTGGATAAGTTCGTAAAGGCAAAACTCTGGAATGAAAATTTGTTTATAAATGAAGATTTTAGCGAACGTACTATGGAAATAAGAAGAAAGTTATTCGCGGAAGCAAAGGAGCTACGAAGTAAAGGAAAGTATGCTAAGGTTACTTATAACAAATTATTCACACGCGATTTTAAGTAAATTTTTTTTTTTTTCAATTCATAGTTATAAAATTATTTAAATTCTGAAATGGATTCAAACCAACTAAATTTTGAGTCAATTTCATTTAACTTTTTTCAAATTAATGATTTTTTACTTGATAATGAATCCGATCCTGACATAAATTATTTTAGTGAAGCAAGTGCTCTGCAAAACTGCTCTTATTTTTATAACAATGAATTGAAAGATTATCTTAATAGGGGTTTTCTTAATGTTATTCATTTTAATATAAAAAGTTTAAAAAAAAACTTTGATACTTTTCATAGTAATATAGAAGAAACTTCTTATATATTTAACATAATATGCATTACAGAGACATGGTGCAGTTCTGATGATGTTAAAAACTCAAATCTCCACCTTTCAGGTTTTAATTTAATTTCTTTAGCACGTAAAAATAAAAAGCAAGGTGGTGGTATTCTTTTTTTACGTGAATGAATACTTGCGGTTTATTAACAGGCCAGACTTAAGCATTTCTGATGGCGATAAAGAGGTTTTAAGTATTGAAATTCTTACTAAAAATGCCAAAAATATAATTTTAAGTTGTTGTTATCGCCCACCAAATGGCGTAATTGAGGATTTTAATGCCTTTTTACATAATGATATAATTAAAAAAAGTTCACATGAAAAGAAATTAAACTACTTAATTGGTGATTTTAATTTAAACTGTTTTGAATACCACAATAATACTAACGTTAAAAAATTTTACAATAACATTTTCGAAATTGGAGCGATACCGTTAATAAATAAGCCTACCAGAATATCATCAACATCAGCCTCTATATTAGATAATATAATTACAACTGACGTTTTTAACTTATCTTTAAAAAAAGGTATTATTAAAAGTGACGTCTCTGATCACTTTCCCATTTTTTTCTCCATAAACACAAACATCAAAAAAATTCTACACCATAATAAACCTTTCATCAAACGTTTTTTTACGGAAGCGAATTGCTCTGCTTTTAAGGAACAATTATCTTTACTTCATTGGAAACATATAGATTCTAATGATGCTAATAATTTAGCTTATAATTCGTTTTTAAAAACATTTTTTGAAATTTATGATATTAATTTTCCTAAACATAAAATACTAAAAAAAAAAAAATATTTCACGTCACCATGGATTAGCAAAGATCTCAGAAAAAGTTCTAAAGTTAACCAAAAGTTGTATATAAAGTATTTAAAAACGAGAACATTAGAAAGTAAAACAATTTATAAGAATTACGCTAAAAAATTTGAAATGCAAAGAAAAAATTTAAAAAAAAGATACTACATAAATTTACTAGAAAAATATAAAGATAATTCAAAGCAAACATGGCAAGTTTTAAGAGAAATTACAGGCAGTAAGAAATTGAAAGCTAGCTCTTTACCTAAAGCTAATAAAATTGATAATAAAATATTTGATGATCCAGGAGTGGTAGCTAATAAAATGAATGAATTCTTTACTTCAGTTGGACCAAATTTAGCAAAAAAAATTTCAAACATAAACAAAACAATAAACAGATGTAGTTTTCCTTTAATATCTTATCTAAATTCTTTTGAATTGTCTTTTGATGAATTTGATAGAGCTTTTAAAATGCTAAAGTTAAATAGAGCAGTCGGTCCTGATGATATCAATCGAAACATTGTCATTGATTCATATGATATCATAAAAAATATCCTTTTTAAAATATTTAAATGTTCAATTCAACAAGGAATTTTTCCTGATGAATTAAAAATAGCTAGAGTTTCACCAATATTTAAACGTGGAGATTTACTTAATGTTAGTAATTACCGTCCAATATCTGTTCTCTCTGTTTTATCAAAGATTATAGAGAGAATTCTTTATAATAAAATTTTTAATCATCTTTCTCAAAATAATATCCTATACAAAAATCAATATGGGTTTAAAAAAAATAACTCCACTGAACACGTTAGTACTCCAAATAACACAATATATTACTGAATCATTTGAAAGTTCCAAATTTACTTTAGGCATTTTTATTGACTTGTCTAAAGCCTTTGATACGATAGATCATAAATTCTTTTTACAAAACTTAAATATTATGGAATCTCTGGCAATGTTTTGAAGCTTTTAAAAAGTTATTTAAGTAATAGAAAGCAATTTATTCACTATGACGTATCATCGAAATCAAACTTGTTAGATGTAACATGCGGAGTTCCTCAAGGGTCTGTCCTAGGACCTCTCCTATTTCTCATTTACATAAACGATCTTCATGAAGCATCTAATTTAATGAAAATTATGTTTGCTGACGACACGAATTTTTTTCTATCTCATAGTAACATAATTACCCTATTTCAAAGTATGAACATAGAATTAATTAAAATTTCAGAATGGTTTAAATTAAATAAGCTTTCTCTTAACATTGAAAAAACAAAATCATCCATACTACAAAAAACATCTTCTACCAAGTGAATTGCCTGCTCTTTTTATAGATGACATTCAAATTAAAAGAGTAACGGCTACAAATTTTTTAGGGGTTTTTATTGATGAAAATCTGACATGGAAAAAACACATTGAAAACTTATCCTCTAAAATTTCCAAAAGTATAGGAATACTATTTAAAATAAGAAGCATGTTAAATAAACATACTTTAATTCAGCTTTACCACTCTTTTATTCATTGCCATCTAAACTATGCTAATGTGGCTTGGGGTAGTGTAAGTAAAACTAAATTAGAACCACTTTATTGCCAACAGAAACATGTTGCACGACTTATTAATTTTAAACATCGATTTTATCATGCTAAGCCTCTTTTAAACGAAATGAATATTCTTAATATATATCAACTTAATATTTTTAATGTATTGTGTTTTATGTTTAAATGTAAGTCTCGCACATCTCCAATTTCTTTTCACAATTTATATTCTTTAAAAGTTAAAAATAAATACAATTTGCGTAATGAAAATTTTATTCTTCAACCAGTTTTCAAAACTAATTTTGGTAAATTTTGTATTTCATTTAGAAGAGCATTTTTATGGAACAAAATAGTGTTAAAACTTTTTGATTTCTCTCATGAATGGAACTTTTTCTTATTTAAAAGAAAATTGAAAGAAATTCTTTCCTCAGTTAAAAACATTCTGATATATTTTTAAGTTTGTTTAGTTTTTTATTAATACTCTTAGGAAATATTTTATCGTAATTTATTTATACAAAATCTTTTATCTTAACTTATATATATATATATATATATATATATATTAGGGATATGACTTTTTTGCAACCTACTAGGCCTGTATCGTAATTCAATGAACTTTTATGTAAAAAGAACGAATAGATGTTTCATTTTGACATATTTTGAAAAAAGGTCACCCCAAAACCAAAAAATCGAATTTTCAATAGGTACACTTTTGTACAGTAAATGAATATTAAAGGCTGAAGATGTTGTAAGAGTCATACTCCTGTTGTTATTTTATTTATTTATGCAACATGTACTGTGATATAACAAAAAACATTATGTGATATATAATTATACAAGTATTACACAATTAACAGTATCAAAGCGTCTAGTACAACAATATACATAACTGTCTGTGTCTATAGGCCTACTGTGTTTAGTACATGGGTCACATGATGCTCACGTCTCATAAAGAGTCTAGCGCTTATTACTTAGAATGAATCGAAGTTGCAGTTTGTCTTTCTTTCTGCAGGAAGCATACAGGTCTTGCATCACCTTGATTGCACGTTCAGCTATCTGATTACTTCGTGGTATGTCGATGACGGATGGCTCTTTCTTCCAGTGATTTTTGAATGACTGCACTGCCTTTTTGTAAGGCTTCAATACATCAGATAAATTCTTGAAGTCATTGTCATTGTACTTTTGACTACTAAACCAATGTTCTGCCCACTCATATGAAATGAACCTGCAAACCTTCTCCAAATTCTTTCTCGCTTCAGGCATAAGAATGAACGCCAGAATGGCGAGAATGGCTCTTGAGTTCCATCTGGCATTGCTCATATTAGGAATGTTCTGAAAGTGAATCAGAGGGAAGTTTCTTTGTTCTTCATAAAACCTAAACACTCTTGTTAAATGGTACAAAAACTTCATATCGTCTCTCCACCCTGATTTATCAAGAATTTCTACAGTTCCATTCACAAACTTATCCTTCAGTTCATCATACTTATTCAACAGTTCAGACACAAATGGGTATTCAATGTTTGGAGATTTGGTATCACCCCCAAGTTCTTCGTCCATCACCAGACGGAGAATCCTGTCTAGTGCGTGATGCTGACAACCGATAAATTGTGGTATTGTGACACCCTTTAATTTAAACATACGTTGCAACTTCACAACAACTCCATTTCTCTTCCCAGTATTGACGTTTGTTGTATCAGTAATGATCATCTTAATTGAATTCCACAAATTGTATTCATCAATAAGTTTGGCAATTTTTTCAGCAACAGTTTCAGCTTTGCCATCTTTGAAAAGCAGTGCATCAAGTTTCACGTCAGTTCTTTCATTCTGAAGTACAACTACCTGATATTCCTTATCATCTATTCGTTTGCCGTCAAAGTGTAAGGACCACTGTTCCATTTTAAGTTGTTGTATCATTTCTTTTTTTAATTTACCTGCCTCTTTGAATATGGACTTGTAAATTGCTGATTGACTTGGAGTTGGAATATCAATACCTTGTTGTGATAATACATTGCATATTTTAGCAGCTTTCTTTGTGGAAACTCCACTTGATGTAACCATACTTACAGCAAATTTACTTTTGTAGTGCTTTCTAGTTTTTTTCTGAGTGTCCTCATCATCGTCTTTATCACCGTCGTCGTCTTCATCATCTTCACTCTTACTTTTGCAGTTTTCAGATTCAGTACCACTGTCTGTGGTAGACAGGACTTGTGATGTGGAAGGTATTGCTGTTCCAGACTGGACTTTCCTTCTCTTGGAAGGGTGAATGGTTTCTTTACTTGCCGCTTGTCCTGTTGAGTACCCCACCTGTCCTTTACTTTCTTTTTGTAGGTGGTATAGACGTTTATCTTCCGAGGATAACCACTGGCCATTCACTTTCGTGATGTCAAATAATGCATTGAGAACATCATATTTTCCACGCTTGACACATTCATCATAGACCTTCAGCACCTTCATAAGCTTTGCTCTTATCACTTGATCAGACACACGTGGAAAATTCAGTTTATTGTCCCACAATTTTGTAATTTCCTTAGAAATTTGGTCTATTCGTTCTTTTCTTCCTTTAACATATGCTCCGAGAAACTGGTATCTTCCTACGATCTGCAATTGAAGTGGTATTCTGGATTTTTCATCGAGTGAATGTTCTTCTACAGCCACGCTTCCTCTTCTTCTGTGTGACTCTTGAAATCTCACCAAATTTTTAGTCCAAGTCTTCTTGTTCTTTGTTACTGTGGTATGACTTTTCTTGTGAGACATCATATAATATTGTTACGACTTTACGGATAGCTGAGCGTAAATATCCGTTTAATAAAGTCGTTTAATTAATAAAATACTTTAACTGTATAGTAATCCAATTATAGTTCGATAATCCAGTCAATGTTGATAACAGTTCGATAATCCAGTCCGTATCCTAACGATAATGCTACAACTACTTATACTTCGTACACTTACAGCGTCTTTAGTTCGCTACAGTAGTTCCTTATTAGCTCAGTTACACGCAGAGTACTTCATAGAACTATTCACATTATCAACACTGAGCTCTGACAGCAGCTCGCTTATATAAGTATTTAGAGCTTCCAGAATGTTCTACTAAGTTCTATAATCTTCTACAGTCTGTTACAGTCGTCTATATCACCGTGGTAACACAATGACGTCATCACATAACAATTCCAAGTATTTGCCGGCACACGGCCGTTTCGTTGCCATGGTAACGTGTGGCGTTATATTTATAAATTCATAACAAAATAATGAAATAAATAGAATTAAGCTGAGAATTAAGCTTAAGATTAAAACATCGGTCAAAAATGAATGTATAAAAATGGTAAATCAAATTTTTATTTTGGGGGTGACCTTTTTTTGTTGCAGAAAGCTATTTGGGCCTTTTTTCATGATTTTAGGTAAAAGTTCATCGATTTATGATACAGGAAACATTTTATTTGAAAAAAAATTAAAAAGTCATATCCCTAATATATATATATATATATATATATATATATATATATATATATATATATATATATATATATATATATATATATATATATATATATATATATGTATATATATATATATATATATATATATATGTATATATGTATGTGTATTTGTGCGTATTATTTGTATGTGTATATATATATATTGATGTGTAAGTATATTTATTTACATGTTTGTATGTTTAAATATGTATAAATAATTATATTTGTATTTATGTGTGAATATTTGTCTATGAATTATTAAAGGATTATTTGTTATTTAAAATCTGTTTAGGCGGTTCTAGATGACAAGATCTTATGATCTTCTGCGAGTATCCGCGTTCTTGTTGTAACGTTAACAAAATTGTAATTTTGACTATACGTATTTTATTCATTCTTATATTGTAAAACTTATTTTGAATAAATAAAAAGAACAAAAAAAAAAAAAGATGATAGATAGCCTTCATTTTTTTATCATTTTTAAAGCTTTACAATTGAAGAATAACTGCTGCTTTGTTTTTTCATTTTATATCAATGAATTTTAGAAAATTTATAAAATACAGTGTTAACTATGATTAGTTTATCCGCAACTAGCATTTGTTTCTTAAGTGTTCCTATATGCCCCGCTCTACACTACTTAAAATTGAATTACAAAAAAGTATTGTGAAAAAATGCTCAAGACTCTTAAAAGACCTTTAATAAAATCTTTTTTAGCAATAATATTAAAAGTATTCATTTTTATCAAAAAGATTATTTTTGATATTGTTACGAAAATACGCTTATTTTTATACGCTTATTTTCTTAAATAATATATTTTTTTGACAATATTAGGGATTTCAAATGCAAAAGATTTGAACCCTAATATCTCTACACATTGACGTGACAGTGAAAAATGATTTGCATATCTGAAATCAGAATGAGAAATGCTCTACAAAAAACATATTGTTTGCTCGGCAACATAAATTTTTTTTTTGTTAACCTCTGTAATGTGTGTTCTAAGCAATTAATTTAACAAATTTGTTATATTTATTGTTTAACTTTATGAATTTAACAAACTTCTACTTTTAATTTTAAAAATTAAAGAGAATATAACAAAGTTTTTTTAATTCTCTCAACATAACAAAAAAGGAGATAGAATCCTGTTATTCTAACGTAACGGTTTGTCAATGAATAAAAACTTGAGAATTATGTAAATATAGTTGAGAATGATATAAAAAAAAGTTTTATCAACAAGGAGGTGGGGAGGGGGGGGGGGGGAGGGGAAAGAGTGAACGTTAGGGTTATGATTTTTTTAACTTTTGTCACAGTTTTAATTGACCATAGTTTTAAAACCTGAGAAATTGATAGTTAATATTAAAATTTCATGGTAATACTGAATATAGTTAAAAAATGTCCCCCACCCACAATTAAGTTATGCTATAAAAATATTGTTGTTTTTATGACTATTATGGAAGTATTTGATTTTTAAATTCGCTATAAAGCATAAAACACACCTAAGTAAAAACTATTTTATGTGCTTGTGTAATATGTTAATCTGAACTGAAATATTACACACGTACAGAAAATAGTTAATACTAATGCGTTTTATGTTTTACACATTTCTTTTGTCTTTACCCATTTCAATGTCTTTTTTAATTAATTTTATATTTATACAGTAAATTTTTAAAGAAAAGTATTTTTATTAAAATATTATTAAAACATAGAATATTATTAATATATATTATCCATGCATTTTAGATTTTTCTAATATGTCAAATAAATATAACAAAAATGTTGTTGACAAATATTCAAGAGTATGGACAAAAATATAGTTTTGTTTAAAAAACGTATAACATCAAGAATTGATCTACCCTTTATTGAAAAACCATTGGATTCATTTAATAGAATGCTAAAAAAAACTTTTATTATTGGACTTTACAACTACCTGGCATCAATTGAAAAAAGCAGAAAAGAAAGAGTAAAGTTAATTGCTGTCGAAATAAGTAAATTATGGAACAAACTCAACTTTCCAAGTATTTCTAAAAAATCAGTTGTGAGAAAAATTGAAAAGGTTATAGAAAAACATGAAAAGTAGCTTAAAAAGCCTGGCAAAAAGGAAGAATGCTCTGTTTTTGGAGATCTTTTTGATATCACCAATACTAAGAGCATATGGCTTCTACAAGCAAAGCAAATAATTGTCCAGTTAGCAGTTCAACTGCATCAGAAGAAAGTGGTTCAGATTTAGATTCACAAGACAATTATGAACCAGTGGAATTAAAAAAATCAAGAAAGAGAGTATATAATGGAACAAAGTTAGCATCTAATCTTGTGATATCTGAATCTTTAAGTGCAAATAAATCAGTTAGAATTTGTAGAAAGTTATTTGAAAAAGGTATTGAAATAGAAACTCCAAGTCAGACAGGAATATGGAGATCAACTATAAAGCAAGGGGAAAGCATGAAGAAAATTGTTGCTAAAATGGTACAAGAAGAACAATTATGCCTACATTTTAATGGAAAGAAAATAAACAAGACTGAATACCAAGTTGTGATACTTCAAAATGAGAAAAGGAAAGTTAACTTAGGAATTGTTAAATGTGAAAGTGGAAAATCAAATGATACTTTTGAAGCTTTTAAAAAGTTGCTAAATGATTTTGATGCATGGAAATTTATTTCAATGATTATATGTGACACAACAGAAGTAAACACAGGAAGATTAAATGGTATAGTTGTAAAAATACAAAATGAAATGGAAACCAGAGGCTTTACTAAACCACAATATTTAGGATGTCAGCATCATATACTGGATCTCCTTTTAAAACACGTTTTGGATCATTTTGTAAATTGTAAATCAACAAGTCCTGGTTTTGATTATAAATTTGTGAAGGACTTAACCAAAATTATGAAAATCTTCAAAAAAATTATACATATGATGCTGAGCCTAATTATTACATAAACTTGTGATGGCAAGATAACTTCAAATTCCTTTATGAGTTATGTGAAGCTTTTACTTACTTCAAGAATCATAAAAAATTACCAAAAATTAAGTTGCACAATCTTCCTCCATTGCACAGTTCTAGATGGAACTCTAGAGCATCATATGTTTTTCTTGCCTATTTTCTTATACCAACATGGAGGTGTGAACTTGAAAGTGCAGCAACTTTTATTGCAAATCAATGGAAAAAACTTTGGTTCAGCAAACAATTATTTGATGATAAATCATATGACTTTATGCTTGGTGCATTGACTGAAATTAAGTGTACAGCTGCTTTAAAGTGCTTTATGAAACACTGGAGCAAAGGAGATAGTGTAGTTCATATTCCAAGAACAAACATAATTGCTGAACGAGGTGTTAAATTGATGGAAGATCTCCTTCAAAATTCAAAAAAATGGGAATATGCAAATGTGAAATTTTTCGGAAAGAATGACCTGTGAAGCGTTAAAACTTGCTGAAAATTTATTTTTCAACTTTTATTGATCTACTTCAATGATAGTTTTTAAATATAATTTACAATTAGTTTTATTTATTTTTGTGGCTGTTCAAAAATGGGTAGGAAATAAGCTTTATGTGTCCTCATGTAATCTATGAAAAATCACGTTATTATGAAAGGGGGGGGGGTGATATTTTTGCAACTAGACTACCATTAAACCAGTTTTTTATCAATTACTCAACATTTCTCAGGTTATAAAAGTATGGCCACAACAGATTCAAAAAATGTCATAACCCTAGTAAACGTATTAGAAGTTTTTCGTTCCTATGCTCGAATCATCTTATTTGACAAAAATTTAAAGATAAAAATGTTTGGAGTTTGTCCCATGTCTGGAGTATCTTATTTTAAACACCAAACTACGCTAAACCCGCCCCTGGAATGCTCCAAACACCACATTAACAAGGTAAAGATACATAAATGATACAATTTTTTGTGAACAATTGGCATTTGAGATAGTGGATAGTGAATATTTTTATGAAACAACGAACCAAGCACAAGGACCTCTTCTTTTTCTCATTTACATAAACGACCTCTATGAAGCATCCAATTTGATGACAATTATGTTTGCTGATGACACAAATTTTTTTTATCTCATAGCGACATAACGACACTATTTTCTTGAATGGACAATGAACTAATGAAAGTTTCTCAATTGTTTAAGTCAAAAAAACTTTCTCTGAACATAGAAAAAACAAAATGGTCTCTTTTTCATTCTAACTCTAAAAAACGCCTACTTCCAATCGAGCTTCCTCCTTTTTTTATTGATGGCGTTCCAATTAAAAGAGCAACATGTACAAACTTTTTATGGGTTTCAATTGATGAAAATCTCACATGGAAAAAACATATCGAAAACATTACCTGCAAAATTTCGAAAAGTATAGGTATATTATATAAAGCAAGAAGCATGTTATATAAACATGTTTTAACTCATCTATACCACTCATTCATTCATTCCCACATAAACTATGCGAATATGGCTTGGGGTAGTGTTAATAAAAGTAAATTAGAACCTCTTGATTGCCAACAGAAACATGCTGCACGTCTTATTAATCTTAAACACCGTTTTTCACATGTTAAGCCTCTTTTTATTGAAATGAATATTTTAAATATAATACTAAATATTTTTAATGTACTGTGTTTTATGTTTAAATGTAAAACTCAAACAGCTTCGGTTTCTTTCACAACTTATATTCCTTAAAAGAAAAAAAAATAAATATAATTTACGAAATAATAACTTCCTTCTTTAACCAGTTTTCAGAACCAATTTAGGCAAGTTTTGTATTTCTTTTCGAGGGGCGTTTCTATGGAACAATATAGTTTTGAAACATTTTGATTTTTCTCAAGACTGGAACTTTTTCATTTAAAAGGAAATTAAAAAATATCATTCTCTCTATTGAAGACATACTTACATATTTTTTAATTTAATTATTTTGATTTTTTGATAATGTTTGTACAAATTCTTATATAAAAAAATATTTATTTGACTATACACTTGTATATTTAAATTTTGTTTTGTTAATTTTATTTTTGTGTACAATGTTAATTTAATTTATACATTTTATACCTTTCAAGTCTTGTATTTTAAGCATTTATATAAAACGTTAATTTTTACTTCTAACTTTCGTTTTATAAACTTTATTTGACTGCCTTATTTATTTTATACACATTACGAAATTGTTTTAAACACGTAATGATTGTAAGCAATTCTTGATGACAAGATCATCTGATCTTCTGCAATTATCCGCGTTCTTATTTTATATGTAACAAAATTTGTAATTTTTTATTTATATGCATTCTTCTTTCATTTATTTTATTGTAATAGTTATTATGAAGAAATAAAAGAACATAAAAAAAAAAAAAATAAAGCAGCAAAGAGAAAGTATAAACTTATTTAATCAAAATTATTTTTTTGTGGCCATATATGACAATTGCTTGTTAACCGTATATTTACCACTCTTTTTTATGGGATGGCGTTGGTGCGGCTCATATGTGGCTATAATGCTTATACAATTAAAACCACACTAAATAATCGCAAACGACACACCTCATTTGTGCGCAATTTTCATGTGGCCCACGTGTGGGAAGCATATGTTAGCCATATGTGTACCACTCCTCTTAATGGGATGGTGTTGGTGCGGCCCACGTTTTATTATAATGCTTTTATCGTTCACAACCAAACTAAACAAGAACGAAAGTCACACAATACTTTTACAGGAAAATTTAACGTGGGCACGGTGTGAAAAAAACCTATATAAAAAAGTCATTATGGTGACGTATATATGTAAGTACATACATACATATATATATATATATATATATATATATATATATATATATATATATATATATATATATATATATATATATATATATATATATATATATATATATATATATATATATATATATATATATATATATATGTATATATATATGTATATATATATATATATATATATATATATATATATATATATATAAATTTTCCTGTAAAAGTATAGTGTGGCTTTCGTTCTCTTTTAGTGTGTTTGTTTCTCTGTGTGTTAGCTTTAAGTGCAAAATAATATAATTAAAACTTTATTCACAAACACATACTTATACAAAAACATTTCATTAAATTTATTTATTCGCTCTTCTCTCAATGCATATGTCTACCACCACGATCTGCTGAGTTATGCAGTGAAGCAGTGATGGCTTCGTTTACATCTTTGTCTGTAGCAGTTTTGCAATGCCTTTGAACAACAACTAAAAATAGTTTATTAATATATATTCTTTAGTTGATATAAAGAATATGTTCATTTATTTTGGGGTAGTGTGAATTTTGTTAATAAAAATAATGTATGATCTTTGAAAAATGATGCACTCTAATGTAATAGTAACTATACTTGCTTGCAATAAACTTTACAAACGCCACAATGGAATATTTGTTTGACCGTTTCCGAAAGCGACAACAATTCATCTGTAATTCATCAGTCATGAAGAAATTCAAAATGTTTCGTACTATGTCCGATATGTATTTTCCACCTGCTGTTGCTAGCCAGTTAATCTATATACAGAAAACTAAACTATTTATAATAGTTGAGTTACATTTAAACTATATTATAAATCAAAAGTAATTAAACAATACTAAAAACACAAAACTGTATAAATATATACATGTATATAATTACTAATAAATATGATTATATAACTTATTAGTAACTATTTAATAAATATTATATAATATTTATAATTTAATTTTTAAAATTTTTCTATAAATTTTCAATTGAATTTCAATGAAAGAGAGTGGAAGTTTTACTTAAAAGTTACAAAAACATTTTGTTAACATTTTAATAATATTTGAGTAAAACTTACTAACAGTGAGGCCATTTTATCATCCTGACATTACAACAACATGATTTAACTCTTCAACGTTACTTGCTTTCTTAAATAAACTTTCATCATTATGACCAATTGGCATACGTTCTATCAGATGCTTTACTTCTTTTCTTGTAGAAGCTACAGATTTTACTAAACCTAATCAAATATAAATAATTCTAAGTATTAAAAAGAGAGGTAAACTAATATATGTATTTGAACAGATTTCTCACCTTTAAGTAGGTTTTCAATGGAGGTCAATCCGTATTCAATTGACTGTGTGATTGGTGTGAGGGTGTGAGTAGATTTTTTGGTGTGAGCAATGTGAGGGGGTGGCGAAAACTCCTGAGATGACTACAACAAAAACACAAAAAATTTTAGAAAATATATAATTTTCTAGTTTATTACATTTATAAAAATATTTATAATTTAATTATCTTTAATTATAGTTATACTACTTAACAACAAACAAATAAAGCTTACTGAAGGTAAATTTGTTTCTTCGGGATCTTTTAGTAATGACATAGAGCTTTCACTAGAATTTTCTTGTTGTTGTATCTCTCTCAAAACATTCTAGCGATTTTTCAAATTTTTATATCTAATATTAATATTAACATATTTTAACTTAAATTATTTTTATCAAGAAACACGTTTTATACTTTAATATAAATAATTAATTTTCGCGAAAAAACGCCGATATTCGGCAATATTTCTTCTAAATTTCTCCTCTTTAAATTTTCGCTAAAAAACCACTTAAATTAAAAAGGGTGCGACGTCATGAAATAATCTAGCGATTTTCACAATAGAATAAAATAGTATTACTTTAAAATTTAAAATGTGGTCTTATGCAGCAAGATAATGTGTTTTATATGAATAGCCCATATGATAACCACATCTATTTTTGCACTTATTTATTTAAAGAGTATACCACATTAGGTGAAATGATTATGTGGAACGCATTATGTGTTCCGCATGTGGGCCGCACCAATCATAAATTTATATATCGATAATCATCTAGAATATAGTTTTATTCCACTTATAAGCTCTATGGCCACATGTGGACCATATATCCCTTTTTTTTTCGGGGATCCTATAGATGATTAAAAAGGTTTAATGAAGCAACAGCTTCGGTGACAAAATTTTGTATTCTTTTCGTTGAAGAGCACTCATACAAAATGTAGTGACAACAATTTCCTTGTTGCAATCAATACATTTTGTATGAGTCCTCTTGAGTCATCTTGAAGAAATCTCAAATACAAGATTTTCTGGGTATTATGAGATGGATGAACGAAAAAAGTTTTTAAAAAACGCAGTTTGCACCTGAAAAAAATAATATAACATATATATGAAACATTGGTAGAATATTATTAGTTTAAATTAAAAAAAAAATTTGTTTGGAAAAAATAGTATTTGGTGGGAACAAATAATGTTTGTTAGGAACAAATAATATTTGTTAGGAACAAAAAAATTTTGTTAGAACAAATAATCAGTTAAGAGTAATGCTGATTAAATGTTCACTGGATATGTTCAGAAATGTTCACTGGATGGTTATTTAGTACAATATCTAATTCAAACTTTGTGGGGAAAAAAGGTTCGAATAAGACAGATTTAAAAAATTGTGAAAGTTGACTTTTTACAGTGACATGTCACGGTAATTTAGCATTTAATCGAATTATGGAGATTTTTGAATTAAAGAGAGATTGTGCTGTACTTGTGAAAAATAATTAAATGCTTAATTAATATTTAACTAATTTAATAATAATAAACAACCGGATACCCACCAGTTGGTTGCTGCCCGAAAACTGCCCATTATTAAATAATATATAATTTTCTAAATTTATAATTCATTTTTTTCATTCTTTTTTAATTTATTTTTAATATTAATTGTAGTATAACAATTTAACATTACTAACTTGGTTTGTGGAGGAAGATCTTGAAGATCTTTCTGTTAAAAATTTCAATTGTTACGATTTCTTTATCGTTATTCAACATAACGTTTTTTATTTTTAAATTTTATTGTTAGTAATTTTAGGTGCTTCGAGAAGTCCAAGCGAAATAACATTTTACCAAGAAGTTCATGCATCCTTCTTTACCAATGTTGCTTATATGGCCAGAGCCGGTTTCGAACCACGGAACTTCTGTTCTAAAGCTAGAACTCTAACCACTTTACAATAGGTGCAACGTTTAGAAAGCTTCTGATTCAGATATTAACTTGTTCCTTTATTATGATCAATTTTATTACTATTTCCAATGTTTTACATTACGCTTCAGTGCCATCATATAACGTTTTCTTGATTGCTTGGCATGTCGTCAATCGACGGCGTTGTTTGGCAACCGAAGCAACGGACATGCTTGTATTTCTAAACTGTAATTGGGATTTGTGTAAACACTTAAAGTGAATAAAATTTTCTAAACTAGAATTGGGACTTGGGCACTTAAAGTGAAATAAAATTTAGATATAAGTGAATAAGAAAAACTTTAAATAAATGACACTTTTGAATGATAGGTTTTTATTGACTGTTTATAAGAACAGCTTTTATAAAAAATATTTTACATTCGGTACCCGCCGTTTAACAAATATCGATATAAGAATATTTTCGTACACTGCGGATAAATAAACGAATATTTTTGACAAGTATTTGTAAACGAATAACTTAAACAAATATTTTCTAAAGAATGTTTGTAGTGTAGAGTGGGGCATATAGGGACACTCAAGAAAGAAATGCTAATTGCGGTAAACTAATCATAGTTTACACAGTTTTTTTTATAAGTTTCCTAAAATTCATTCATATAAGAAAACGAAAAAACAAAAAAAGTTTCTTTTTTAAATAAGCTAGGATAACTATAGTAACGAAACTTTAGATTAGCAAAATTTCTACATTTTGCAAGTGGGTGGGGCAAAGCGGGACAGTGAAAAAGTAGTCGTTATTCATTAATTATAAAGCTTTAAAAGTGATTAAAAATGAATAAATATATGAATAACATACCCATGCAAATTACACGCCCATACACTCATAAACCGCAAAAAAAAGGAATAACAACTACAATAAAAAAACTTTTTGTGTTTCAATATATAATACTGTTAAATAAACAAACTTAAGAAGTTGTTCTAAAATTTAAGTAGGGCAAAACTAGTATATATTATTAAACTGGTAACTAATACTAAATTTAAAATTAAACAAAAGATATTATGGATTACATAAATCACACAAAAAATATCCAAAAATGTTACCTGGTAATAAATATATTATTTGGCAACATTTTTGTTGAGCGGCGTTTTAGCATGATTTGCCAATGTAGAGCAAATTTAAATATGCCATATGCCTCAACAGCTTTTTGAATTCTAAGTTTCTTTCTGTTTACAGCTAAAACTGCATTACATCTTATTTTGAATGATTGATCTTTCTTATATCTTTATTATATATTATTTCTTATATTATATATAACTTCTTACCATCGTTGTTTACATTAAACGCTATTAATAACCGAAGTTAAGTTATAAAAATAACAGTTTCTTTGAATTTATAGCTAATATTTATATTTATATAAATTTAAATTTATAGCTAATATTGCTTTTCTAAAGAATGAAAATAATATTTTAGAATTAAAATAAAAGCATCAAACTGTAAACAAAATGGTAGTAATATAGTCAATTATATAGATAACTTGGTGTCCCGATATGCCTCACTAAAGTCTGAAAATTACCCACAAAAGTTACTGAAATTAAAACTATTCAAAAAGTTCAATTCCAGATTTTTTATTAAAACCAGATTCTAAAAGAGGATAAAAAATACTGTCTGAAAAATGTAAACTTTTTATAAATAAAGCAAGTTAGCAATAGTTTAAGCCTTTGGTCGTTGTATCGCTTAAGAAAATAAGCAAATTTTGATTTTGGCAAACTTACTGATGTATTTCGGTACTTTTAAAATTATTTTCGGTACTTCTAAAATTATTTTTTTTTTACAATTAAAAAGCACAATAATTAAAAATGTTTATCAAAAAAATTTTTGGAAAAAAAATAATTTTTAGCTGAGATGTAAGGTTTCGCGCATAACTATCCCGTTATGTCCCACAGTCCTAGTATGCCCCGCTCTACCCTACATCGATAAAAGAATATTTGGTTTCGAAGCAGAAGGGCACAATCGTCAATTTCTAAAAAAGTCTATATTTTTTTGGAAAAAAAACAACTTCTTTTAGAAAAAAAGTCTATACTTTTTTGGAAAAAAAATAACTTAAAACTCTTTAAAAAAAAGTCTTTTCTCTCCCCCCCCCCCCCCCGTGTCGTTAACCCAGAAGTATAAACATGCTTGTTGTATTGCATTTGGAACTAATAGAGCAGAACCATTCGAACTTTCTCAGCGTCTACTTGAAGCTTTAAGTATTTATAAACTCAGTTTACAGCAAGTTTTAATTTTTAGAGAACAACTTTATTGCTCCACGATATAGTTTAAAATTGAGCTCATGCTCAATTAAGTATATAAAAAATTTTCTAATAAATTTGAAATATTTCTATTAATTATATCTATATTTATATTTATATTTATTTACAATTTATGTTAAATTCTATTAAGTTTTTGCCGTTTTTAATCGTCCTGAATCACCGTGCGTCGCACAGTAAGTCAAAATCCATAAAAAACGGCAAAAAAAAACCCATAAAAAACTATTGCTAAAAAATAATTAAATTATAATGTTATTAAATACGACTAAAAGACAATAACTAATTTTTTTGAGATTAGTTTTTAAGACTTCACCAATTTATACAACTTTTTCCGAGACTTATTTTATTTTATTTATTGGAAAGCTTGTTCAGAAAAGTCTCGCTTTAGTGTCTCTCTTATAAGGTTATGGGTAAAAACAGTTCAAAGTTTAATTTGAAGTAAAATGTTTAAGATGTTTGGTAACTATTAACAACCTTTTTGATAACAAATTTTAATTTGAGATTTTCATTACTGAGATCTCAAAAATCATAAATTGATTTTTTTAAATAAGTTTAGTTAAGAGTTTAGTTAAAAAACTAAAAGATTCCACTAGATTCCATGGTAGTTTAAAGATTTCCCCATTGATAGGTATATATATGAAAGCAGAAAAAAATATAAATTATTTGCCCCAACTGGCCCAAATAAAATGGGACCTTTTAAGTACTGCGTTCTTGGTATGCTTTTTCCGTTTTTAATTAAAACTTGCGTATAAAGTAGCGAACAATAGTTCATTGCTTACATTCATCACAAAAATAATACATTTAGTTCCTATTAGTAAAAAAAACTTATGTAGATGGTGCTAATTAAACCAAAATATGCAAGATTTGATAGCATAGCGCATGTTTTAAAATTAAAACTTGCGTATAAAGCAACTAGCAACAGTTCATTGCTTATATTCATCATGAAAAGAATACATTTAGTTCCTATAATAATAAGTAAGGAATTAATCATGATAGTTTATTCCAGGCTCTTCTACGTGAGTTTTGTAGACTGGAGGTTCTATACAATGAAAGTATTGACAAACCTGAAATGATAAATCTAAAGAAAACTCTAAACGTAATGTAAATTCCGATCAAAACTTCTGGAACACGAGCGAACTTGGTTGGACAAAAAAGAAACAGTTGACAAAAAGAAATATTGCAGCAGGTCCAGGTAGAAAGTGCAAGGAATGAGAAGATTTAGGTCATAGAAGCAGAAGATCTAAGGTACTAATAAATCAATTAAATTCAATCCAGTTTAAAAAATAGTTCACAGGCTTAAATATTAAATATTACCTTGTTTAAGATTTGCCAATACTTTCAGCATTATTTTGCCAATACAGCATATACTGCCAATACTTCAGCAGGATATTCAGCCAAATTGGCTGAACATCCTGCTGAAGTATTGGCATTAGCTTTAATTAAAAAAAGCCACTATAGATCCTAACAAAAAAGGCTTCGTTGTTCTCATGAAAAGTGCTACAAATTCTAAAAAAGTTAAAAGCACGGAGATAAGTTTTACAATAAAAATGAAAACCGAAGATGCCTTGAGCTTAAAAATTCAGTGTGACCTTTCTGATGAACAGTATTAAACTATTAGAAATTTATCGATAATACATAATGCAAGTATATATCCTTCACTTCACGAAATTAAGTATGAGAGACACAAATGTTATCCTGAGGGTTTAACCGTGACAGAAACATCTGCTTCAACTCCTCTACAGGGTATGTTTAATCTTACTCTGACAAGGATATTGACTTTTATGGAATGCCAAGATTCTATGATAATGTTTGCTGAAAGTGGGGGATGTTTAAAGGTCAACTTCACTTTAAAGGTGGTTTTGATGGTGCCTCTAGTCAAAGTGTCTATAAAAAATATATACTGATTCAAATATTGGCGAGGCCCAAGTTAACGAGCAAAGTCTTTTCCAGACAGATAATGTTGCTTTTAAATTGAAATAAGAATGAAAATATATAGTTAAATAAGAACCTCTCTAGTACACATTACTGTAGACCAATATCAAAAAGAAACGGAAGAACTAATAAGAAATGAATATAAACTTTTAAAATCAGAAATCAATAGACTAGTCAAGTTTGAGGTAAAGTTAGACGTAGAGGAAGACAAACCGGATACGACTATCACATTTAAGTTCAAACTAGATTTAACCATGTTTGATGGTAAAGTGGTTAATACTCTCACTAACACTCTATCCTCCAAATCATGTAATGTTTGCTGAGCTATGCCCAGTGAACTTAATAACCCAGCATTGATCAGATCTAAACCAGTTGATATAACAAAACAGGGTTTTTGCAACACTAACGATGTTAACACTGCTAGAAGGGCATTTGAAAATGCAGAAACTTTTGCTGATATAACGGGAGTGGCAGTAGATGTAATTATTAGATTGAGGACAATCAATATGCTCTTGTTTCAAGTTGAACTCTGAAAGTTTTTACCAGTATTGCTTTGAAACTACAGCACTTATACTCAAAAACTATTGCTGGTATATGATTCCCCCAGCTTTTTATAAGCTCTTCGAACATGGTGTGCAGATATCTGAGGCATTAGAATTGTCAATTGGTTACTACTCTGAAGAGTCACTACAGCCTCTGAATAAAGAAATTCGCAAAGCTAGATATATCAAATATCATCAATAATATCAAACAATTGTTTCAAAAAATGCAAGTTTAAATATTTTTTTATATAATATTATATCCAAAGATATTGTTGTCTTGGCACAGGAACAGCTACAAATAGTCATTAAGGACTAATCCAAAGTAGTATCCATTATTGACCAACAATTTTGCGTACAGAAGTACTACTCAAGCGCTGAGTTGGCAGAGATAGGATTTTAACCTTTATCGTACAACAGTCGGGGTTTTAACTTAAGTTTTAGCCACATTAAAATTAGGTTTTCTTTTTTTGTTTTCTTGAAAGAAAAATTAGATAAGATAAATATTTATTTTGTATTTAATATATTTTAATATTATTATAATATTTAAATGTATTTTGATATTTTGAATATAATTTTTTTTTTAATTAGTAAATGTTTTGGTTGAAGAACCTAATTTTTTTAAATTGAGTCAGTCTTTGTGCGCGTAAAAGACTTTAACACGTATACGCGTGTGTAGTGCACGCCTTAGGCATAGATAAAATTTATATTAAAAATATATGGTATTCTATTTTATGGTATTTTGGATCAAGGAATCTGATTTTTTCATTTAAATCACATTTTGCTCGCGTAAATGACACTTACACGCGTAGGCGCGTTGTACGCGTCATAGATATGCGTAAAAGTTATTTTAAACAGCAAATTTAAATTTTTTGACCCAAAATAGTATTGATGTATCATGTATGTATGATCTATCACATGTTTATATATGGTAGTTATTTAATATTTGCCATTTTTTTACATTTCTGACTCACTGTGCGTCGCATGAAAATTATAAGGCTCTATATGCTTTTTTTTATGTTGCGAGTACTTGACTTTTGATATTTAATTATTAAAATGTTTTAATGCTGTTATAATATATAATTATTTATAGTTATAAAATATAAGTTTATGTTACTTATGTTTCCTTATTAAAAATATATTATTATTTATATCATTATTTGAGTTGTTTACTTTTATTAATAATTATTAAAACTTTAATTGTTAAATTCTTTTATTAAAATAAAAGGTAGATAAAACCCTATAATTAAGGATAGATAACAAGTTAGGTTATGTTGTTATGCTTATAACAACATAATCTATTACTAACATTCATAATGTTAGTATTATTATTTTATTATTTTAAAACACAGCAAGACTTTTTAGTCTTGAAAAGCTGGTTTTATAAAATTTTAAATGGTTATAATATTTGAACGCTGAGGGTTAATACTAGGAAACTTAAAATTTATCGATGAATATAAGTCTAGTTGAGAATAGTACAAAAAATATTTTATCAAATTTTTCACGTTTGGGGGAGGGGGATAAAGTTTAAGGGCTTTTTCGTTCCCAGCCTCCAACGATTGCAATTTTTTTGCAAAGCATCATTGTTTGACATAGGTATAAACATACAAATGTTTGGAGTTTGCTCCATGTCTAGGAAGTTAGCAGAATTTTTTTGCTGTTATCTCAAACACCAAAAATTCTTGATCCGACACTGCATATAAATAATATATCTAATAAGATTGATATATTTAAAGTTATATAATTTTGAACATAAAAATAATGTATTAAATAAAAACAAAAAATTAAGTTGACTTACTATGAATATTGGGAGGTAGAACCTTATAATTTTCATGTACCAATATGCTATTTTGTAAAATGCCAGTTTCATATTACTTAATAAAAAATGCATTACTTAATAAAATATACATTTGAATATTTTATAAGAATTATTTTATAAAATTATGGAAATATACTTTGCTAACATTTTGCTATATATCTCTTTTTTATATAACGAAATATCAAGCCACAACCAAAACAAACATAAATAATGCATGTTTAATCAGATGCAAATTATCAAGAAGTCTCATATATCATTAGCATTACTAATTCATCAAAGTGGTGGAAGTATGTATGTGTAAGTACCTATATTCAACTATTATATATCCATGTAAATATGTAATATGTTTATATGTTTATGCTAAAATACAAAACAAATATATTTAATTCTGTTACAAGTTTACTATAACGCCGTGCAAACGTAAAATATAACGTTAAATCAACTTAAAATACAACATTTCCATAATGTAAAATACGACATTGTGCCAACATAAAATACAACGTTGAATTAACGTAAAACACATACGTTTTATCAACATATGTGTGCTAGCTAGAGAGTATAACAAACTCTTGTTAAATTCTCTCAATATTAAAAATAGGAGAACCCTATTATTCTAACGAATTTATTATTCTAACTTTCATGAACAGATGCTATAGTCATTTCTCATTTGTGAATGTTGAATCTACTACTTCATCTGGTAAGAAGTTTCATTTGTTTGCAATTCTGTTGTTGAAAAAAATTCTGTAGTCTTTGACCGCAGTTTTTTATTAGTTCTCTAACAAAATATTCCGTGTCCGCAGCGGCGGATCGAGGTTTAGCTTCTTTGGGGAGTCATGGGAATGAGTAGGGGCGACAAGAGTTGGAGGTAGCACATTACCCCTAGAAATGGATTTTTTGGATGGATTTGTAATAAATATATTTTATCGATGCTTTTATGTGCCTTTTATTATAACTATTAAGTACGTCTAAGACAATCTAAAGTTTGAGTGTGCTAAGTTTACTTTGGTTAACTTAGCAAACTCAAACTGATAATTATTATTATGATAAATATTATAACTATTAAGTACGACTAAGACACTAAACAATCTAAAGTTTGAGTGTGCTAAGTTTACTTTGGTTAACTTAGCAAACTCAAACTGATAATTATTATTATGATAAATATTATAACTATTAAGTACGACTAAGACACTAAACAATCTAAAGTTTGAGTGTGCTAAGTTTACTTTGGTTAACTTAGCAAACTCAAACTGATAATTATTATTATGATAAATATTATAACTATTAAGTACGACTAAGACACTAAACAATCTAAAGTTTGAGTGTGCTAAGTTTACTTTGGTTAACTTAGCAAACTCAAACTGATAATTATTATTATGATAAATATTATAACTATTAAGTACGACTAAGACACTAAACAATCTAAAGTTTGAGTGTGCTAAGTTTACTTTGGTTAACTTAGCAAACTCAAACTGATAATTAGGTTACTCTCAATTATCGTTAAATAAAAAATTAAAAGATATATTTACACAATACATATTACTGAAAGCAAGCCTTAAGAAAGAAATTTACTCTCCTGCTAGTTTAAACAATTTTTTTTCTACGATAACATCATAAGGACAAGTGACATGCAAAAGGCGTTGTATAGACGTCATACGGAGGTCTGTGGCCGTTGGGTTGAAGCAAAATGATTGTCAATGCTCTCAGCAAGCTCAGATTCAATTAAAATTAATGTCAAAACAAAAAGACATTGTTTTGTCATTGTTTAGTCTACTGAATTTTGATCTTTAGTCTACTGAAACTTCTCTCATCATATACATATGCAAAAGAAAGAGTCAAGTTGATTTTGTAGAGTATAGACAAGTTAGGAAAAAATGATGCCATCTATTTCTCTATTGAGAATGGATGTACGTCGTTCATTTATAGTTCATTCGTCACTGCTGGAGATATTGATGCATACATATCTTTGAAAGAGGGCCGGCGCGAGTAGGTTTTAAGTGGGGAGGGAATGCGGTATGGGTTTTTGCAAAAAACATTTTAAAAATATAAAAACAAATCTGAATTGCTCCACAATGTTGAAATCAGTTAATTAAAAATTTTTTGTTTTTCTCCTTTTTACATTTGTTATAATACACCAAGTCACAGTGTTTTGATACTATGTTAAAAATCCATTGAATGTGTACATTAAAATTATAAGTGATATTTTCTTAGAACAAAACGTTTCTGTTTTGTTTTCTGCCACAGACAAATTTGTAAATGGTTTGTAGTTACCTGGTTTTCTATTTCCATTTAAATAAATGCAAAATTTTGATATGAGTAATTTATACTTTAGGGGGCGCCAGTTGACTGACTTTAGAAGCACGGCGGAGGAGGGGGCTGCTTACCCCCTTCCCCCCCCCCTCCCTATGCTGAATCCGCCCCTGTGTGTCCGTCTCTTGCTGTTAAATATACTTGTTTTTTGTGCGAAAGTATTTTATGAAAACTATGCTCAAGTTTAATCTTTTGAATAAAATCGCTTTTAATTTGTCTTAAAATTAGTGATGTTAAACCTAAACGAGTGCATTGTTCTTCATAAGCAAAATATTTTATTTCGGGAATCTTAGCAGCTCTTTTCAATTTTTTCGAGATCTTTAAAGTCACTCTTTAAATATGGATTCCTTACAGATATTTAAAATTTTATTTGTGATCTATAGACTACAACTGTAATTATCATTCATCAACAAAGTTAGTAAATCTGCTCTATAGTTTTTTTAGGTTTTTATATGGTTTGCTTTAGAGCGGATTTACTAACTTTGTTTTTTGGTTTTAAATTATTTGAAATTTGGATACCAAGATTGAGTTCTCATTAAATTTTACATAACACAGAAGGTTTTTTGTTTACATTTCAAATTTATTTAATGTTTGGATTTCCGCAACTGATATGCATAATTTTGCATTTAACTATCTTATTAGCCATGTCATTTTAATGTCCACTTTATCAATATTTTATTGTAATTTTGTTGCATCGGATATCACATTAATTTTATCGTTTCTAAAAAGTATTTTTGTGTTGTCTGCGTGCAACATTGAATTGTATGGTCTCAGGTTTTATAATTTATAAATTTAATACTCAAAATAGGCTTTAAAACAGATCTTTGGGGATTCAGGTTTAGACTCACTAGTAGCAGTTATCTTTTTAGATTCATTTTCTCCCATTAAAGCTCTTTTTTTTCTATTAGACTATAATGACCGTATTCATCTAAGTAGCTGGTTAAAAACAACGTGTTTTCTAAGTTTTTATGCTAATTTCTTATGGGATACTATATCAAAGGCTATTTGACTAATAGGAAGCAGTATATAGTATATGATGAAGGAAAACTAATTATGAGACAATTAAATATGATTTTACTCAAGGATCAATTTTAGCACCACTTCTATTTCTTATTTATATAAACGATTTAAAATTTTTTTTACCATTTTAAATACAATTTTGTTTGCAGATGATACAAGCTTGTTTTATTCTAATAAAGATATCAATATATTATTTCAAACAGTAAACAAAGAACTAGACAAACTAACCCAATGGTTTAAATCAAACAAAGTAACTAAACAAAATACACTTTATTCCATCGTCAACATAAAAAATCAGATATTCTCTTAGAACTTCCGGACCTTTTTATTAATAATAATTCCGGACCTTTTTATTAATAAAGATAGAACAATCAATAAAGTTTTTAGGCGTGTTTCTAGACGAAATGGTAACCTGCAAGAGGGAACATATAGGTGTAGCTGAAGATAAAATATCGAAAAATTTAGGTATAAGGTACAAAGTTGAGCAGTTATTAAATCAATCTTGTTTAAAAACATTTACTATTCTTTTATTCATTGCAACTTAAGTTATGCGAACATTGCTTGGTGCAGCACTAACGCGACGAAAATAAAAAAATTGCTTAGCAAACAAAAAACAGGCTGTAAGGATAGTTTCAAACGTATATCGATTCTCACACACACAAACGATATTTAATGAACTCAATATCCTAAATGTATATAAGCTAAACCTCTATCATGTTCTTATTTTCATGTTCAATCTTGATAAAAATATATTACCAATCTTATTTCATAAATTTTTTGAAAAAGTAAATCACATATACCCAACTAGATTTTTAAAATACAACTACATTCAATCCAAAACTTATTATTCCGCAATTAAAATCTCTATTGTAAACCGAGGACCGAAGTTGTAGAGCGGAATATTAAATAATGTGCTGAAAACTAATTATTCTCTAAACCAATTCAAAACAAAACTTAAGCAATTACTTTCGTTAAATGAAAATGAATTAAATTTCTTTTAATAAATTTAAATTAGAAGTCAATAACTAATAGTTAATTAGTTAATTAATTACTTTTGATTATTAATACAGAATTAAAAAACATATGTACTTAGATTTTATTATTTTAAATGATAATTATCTTTTTGAGATATTTATTTTTATTTTTGCGTTGTTTATTAATCCTTTACTATTACTTTTTACTGTTTATTTACTTTTACTCAATCGGCGATAAAAAGTATTATAAATTTTATTAAATAAGTTAAGCTATAAATTGCTTTAACAAGAAAATGTGTTATAAAATCATATCTTCTTATTTTTTCAAACCAATTCTTAAATGTTATTTTTGTCATTTTAATATGTTATTAAATTTTGTTTCTTTTATTTTACAAAACAATTCTTAAATCTTATTCTTTGAAAAACTATAAATTCTAAAAGCTAAGCGATGTATTTACATTTTCTTTTATATTATTAATTCAGAGATATACATTGAAACTATATTTTATTGTTAAACTATATTATATCTAGTAATGACACATTTTTTGGGGCTTGGTGATAAGACTAAATTTGTTTTCTTCTAGCCCCGGTCATGTAATTATTTTTTATAATTTACGACTGTAAAATATTTTTTTATTGGCACAAAAAAAAAAAAAAAAAAAAGGCCTTCGCATAATCCAAAAGTATAATATAGATCCAAGATTTCTCGAACGCAATTTTTGTTATACAATTCATACTCTCGAGCAAGTTCGTTGAATTTTTTTATAAAAACCATGTTGATGATTAGACATAAAACCTTTAATAAATCTTTATTAAATCAGGAAAGACATTATTTACTTCTTGACAAAATTTTCTAAAACTTTGCACGGATGTTATACTAATTGATCTATAATTTGCAGCATCAACAATCCTACCAATTTTTAATATCAGTCTAGTGCTACTCTTTTTTATTATTAATATTTTGTTGTTTAATCTTGATTCTTTATTCGAGCATAATTTTATTATTATAAAAAAACATTAAAAACCAAGCATTGCATAATTTATAAGTAAGAAGAACCGTTTAAATTATTCTAGAGTGGTTTGCTTTTTATTAACAATATCTAAAAATATTTCCAACTAGGACGCGCAGCTTCGACGCGTACAATGCGCGTCTACGCGTTTATGCGCTCGTTTAAGTATACTATACGCGTACAAAATAATTTTTATTAAGTTTTAGAATCTTTAAGACAAACACATTATCTTGATACGTTACTCTACTTGATTTTTTTACAAAAATGATTTTTAAAGAATGTTGACACAGAAAAAAACTGTATTTTATTACATTTATTTTATTATTTACATTACAATTAACTTATTAACTTTGTCTGGTAATGGTTTTCCTTAATAACTCTTTTTTTCTAAAAGATATGCTTGATACTTCTGGATCTAATCTTACTAGAAGGTAGTGCATCTTATTCATCATAGTGTTTAATCTTGATATTTTTACCGTTTTTTAAGTCTAAAGTTTTTTATCTGTTTATTCAAACTCTCCAGTGCATCTTCCAAATATAACCCGATTAGAAAAAGTAGTTTATATGATATAGAAGAACTATGCAGTAGCAGTTTATGTACAGTAGGAGGGATAACATACCCGTCGTACAAACTCACTATACATTTAGCTGTTTTAGTGCAGTATAAATCTAGTTCATCGATACTAATAGGATATCCACAAAATATGGTTATGAAAATATTATGCAATCTTTTACTTATATCACAATCAACTTTAGTATTTTCCAAAAAACCTTCTTTTGGCAGTGTTGCCATCATTGATTTTGCCAAAACCAGCTTCAGGCATGTTAACATATAGGCTTAACCGTTCTCTGAACAGTAACTGAATCTCTTTCTTTCTTAAGTTTACAGATAAACTCTCAATTGTTTTTGGTTTATATTTTTAATTTTCATTTTATAACTCAAATAATAATAATAAGCCTTTAATAAGCCTTGGATAAAGTGATTGGAATAAATTCCAATCACTTTATCCAAGGGTTATTAAAGGCTGACTCATTTTCAGCTTTTGTTTTTACTAAATCAATATTGTTCATTTTGTTGGGTTTTGCATTACACACATTGCAGGATTGAGTGGACTTTTTGTCTGTAAGTACATTAACTACTTTATTATCAAACATTGTAAGATCAATCATATAGTTGATATTAAAGGTCATCATATTTCCTGCAATATTAAAAACTTTGCAAAACGTCCTTAAGGTATTTATTTCATTTTTTACATCTGATTATTCTTCTCTGGATATTATTGGACTCTCTTTTTATATTGTAGATGAAGAAGTCTGCAAAATCGACAACTCGAAGGATTTTCATTTTTCTAAATTTTGCTATCTAATAAATAAAGACACAAAAGCTGTACTGAAAAGATTTTCTACATGCATAAGTTTTTTTAAAGTTTTTTTTTAAAAACTTAAGCATTTAAACAAAACAGAATTAATAGACAAATATATTTTACTAATTCTATTTACAAGCTGAGAGGGAACTTAAAAAGTTTTTTATTTCATTGCAGAAATTTCAAAAAAACCTATATTTTCAGGATAGGATTTAAAATTTTCCACTTAAATATTGTGTAAGGTAGGATAAATATGCACATTATGTACAAAAGCTGAGTTTCTGATCACTTAATATTGTTTATCGCTGAGATCAATGTTCATTTTTATGCATGAGCTCTCTCTATACTCATATCAATGGAAAAGGTTTTATAAAAAGTGTCAACTTTTTTGATCTCAAAAACATTAGACATTTTATTTTTTAAAACAGAGGCTTTTTTTTTCTCCAGAAATTTTTGCACTTTTGCAGAAGCTAAAGATAGAGCTTCTATATAAAAGAACTAGCTACTGAACATATGATGTTCAGTGGCTAGTTCTATTATCTTTTTTCTTTTGATTTGCTCTCCAAGAACACTCCATTGTTTATAAGGCCTTCCAGAATCAAAGTGGCTATTTGTATTGGTCATAAGATTTCTTTCAAGCCAATGATACTCTTTTTCTTTAAATGTATCATAATTTTGGCCACATTGTTTTACTTTTTCCTTTACCTTTGAAATAAATATAACTAAAGCAACCTTTACTATCTTTTAATTTTCTATGCGAATTTCTTCATTATTTTTTATTTTGTTAAGTAAATCCATCCATAATCTTAATTTATCCACTCCTAATTCACGTATATTCGGGATAAGATCTAATCTTTTCATTGTTATTGTTTTTAAGAACCATCAATATAATAAAGTCTTCAATATATTATATAGAAATATTTTTAATTACTATATATAATTTTTACTTTGTACTGTTTAAAATTTTATGTTATTTTTACATTAACAATTATCACATTAGATTTCCTGTAATTATATTATATTACTAAGTTACTTTTATATTACAGAAGATGCAATAAATATTTATAAATAATATAAATTTATAAATATTATAACAATAATTATATACAATAAATATAATAACAAACTTCTATATAGTAGGCTTGTAGGAACAAAAGCTATGTTTGGGGGGGGGGGGGCAGTACTACCCCAATATACTTTTATTTAATTTTTTTTATTTATTCAGTCAATTTCTTCAAAATTATTTATTTGAAAAATTATTCGGGAACTAATCCCCCTGCTGCCCCCCTTCTCCCATTTGCTACGGGCCTGTATAGTATATAATGACAAAAGCACGTTTCTTGAAATTATTTTTAATATTAATAATTTAAATACCATATTAGAACAACTCAAATTAGTAAAAACTCAAATTCAAGTTTCCCGTCATTTTCATTTGTTTTGGTATAATAAAATACTTTAAAAATGGCGGAGAACAAGGATTTTATGGGTTCATTAATATTTGAGACACAGGTAATCCCTTTATATTCTAAAAGTTGAAATGCTAATTAACTGGAAAAAATATATATATTCTTAGAACTCGATTGAACATTTTTTTAGCTGATATATAAACCAAAAAATGCAATTATTTGTTACTTTTTTTTTTCCTTTAGATTTAAACATACTTCCCAGCAGAATTCTATCAGGAATGCTGGGGTGTTTACGGAGAAGAACTTACCATTCTTATGAACGCTAGTGCCTTCGAAGTAAATAACGAGCTGTCATGATCCTGGAGAACGGCGCTGATAAGTCTCCTTCCTAATGACAGAGACCTAATGCAGAACTCGCGGCCTATATCTCTGATCTGCGCGGACTACAAAATAGCCACAAAAGCCCTCGTCTTGAGGCTATCAAAGGTACTCAATATTATCCTCGGATCATTGCAAACGTGCTCAGTACCGGGAAGAAATATATTCTCGAACATTTGTCCGGTTAGAGACCTAATGCAATAAACTAACAAGAAAAATATTGATAGTGTATTGATTACAATTGGCCAGGAAAAAGCCTTTGATAAAATAGACAGGAATTCCCTCGTCAAAACACTTACAAAATTTAGTTTAGGCAAAAAATCTATTACCGCCATAGAAGAATCAATGAAAAACACGCAATCCCTCATTTTAAATAACGGCTACATGAGAAAGACGTTATCAGACATCAGAAACAATCATGATGTGGATGGCATTCATCTACCAGGAAAAAAAAGTTGAAGGTCTCACAATACGCTGATGACACCACGATGTTCTTGAGGAACCCTAAGTCTAACTAAAGAAACCCATTAGTTATCATTTTCAAAGTTCTTAGTGGAGATCCCAAAAAGTTGAAACGTTTCTGTGAGGAAATCTTTCTCTAACTTGGACTCCTTATCAAGGCTGCTATATCCAGTTCAGAGAAGAAAATTTAATTATTTTTTTGTATTTTAAATTAAGTTTGATGATTTTAGTCTTGATGCCCTGAAATCGCAAATTCCCTATTAATTATCAAAAAAAACAATAATTTTTGATATCAAGCAAGAATTTTTAGTATTTGTACAAACACCACTTTTTTAAACAAGATCCTCGGATTTTGATTTTAACTTGCAACCAACTCGCGAAAGATAAACTAATGATTAACCCAACGTCTAAGACCCTAAGTTCGAAAGCGTTTTAAAAACGCAAGACGATTTTGAGGAAGCCTCAGGTTTAAACATTAACAAAAATAAAACAAAAGGCATTGCGTTGGGTGGTTTTAATCACATCCACTACGAAAGCACAGCCAGAGTGTTAAATCAAAAATGTTTTAACGTTAACTGGTGCAACGCTACAGGCTTTAAAATTCTAGGGATAACCTTCCACACCGACCTAGCTTACACCGCTAGCGTGAATTGGAAGAAAGCTTTAGAAAAAAAAAAAAAAACTTTAAATACAGAAATATATCTCTGAGATGTATCTCAGATATATATTTCTGTATTTAAAGTTTTTGTAAAAGAGATGTAAGGGTGTATTTGTAAACACTCTTGCCCTCTCAAAGGTATGGTTTGTGGCCATCAGCTTCCCAATCAACGAAAAAATTTCAAAACAAATAAAGATATATCCGCGTACCTCTGGCAAAGCGAATACGCGCAACCATTAAAATATGACATCTTAAACATACCCATTGATAGAGGAGGACTAGGCATTCTTGACACAAAAATGCAGTGCTTAGCCATCAGATAATGTTTTTAAATAAGATAGTAAGGACTACTTGGGGCACCTAAATAAAGTTAGCAATCTCTTAGGAGACAATATGATTAAATTAAAGATCTTCCTTTTTAGCGTCCGTGGCGCAGTGGTTAGAGCGCTTGCTTTAGAAGCAGGATATCCAGGTTTGAAACTAACTCTGGATATGTTTTCGCGTCACGGTAAGGAAGGAGGTGTGAACTTCCTAGTTAAATGCACTTCCGCGGTGCTCTGTGACAAGACCGTTAGGTCCTCTTGGGGCGCCTATATAACAAAATAATATATGACGACATAACCAGTAATGTTTTCATATATTATATGTATTACCATATATTACAAGTAATGTCGTCATACATTTGGATATGACGACATTACTAGTAATGCAGCTATGCTATGGATAGCTATATATGTTATGGATGGTATTAGTAAATCATTATTTTATTTAATAGCATTTTCATTTGAGAATAGTATATTTCCTGATAAATTAAAATCATTCAAAATTCACTCAGTTTTTAAAAATGGTGATAGTTCTTCTGTTTGCAACTACCGCCCTATATTACTACTCCCTGTCTATTCAAAAATATTTGAAAGTGTAATTTTTAAGAGAACTTATGATTACACGACATAAAATACGCTTTTATACAAAAATCAATTTGGATTTCAGAGATACCGCTTTTCTGAACATGCTATTATTGAACTTTCCAATAAAATATCTATGTCCTTTGATAAAGAGGAACAAGTACTAGGAATATTTATTGATCTCTCTAAGGCATTCGATATCGATGTTCACGGAATTTTGCTTTCAAAGTTAAAGCATTTCGGCATTAAAGGCCTAACATATAAGTGGGGTTTAAAGTTATCTTTTTTAAAAGAAAACAGTTTGTTGTCCTGGAGGAGTCAGAAGCTTTAATTCTTATTGTAAAGGGGTTCTATGAAAAGATTGTGGTGACACCAGTCATCCGTATCTTCTTTGAGCCCCTATCTGTTTTATATATATTCTTATTGTAAGGTAAAAATTTCATATTGGTTAGCTGCCGAATTATGGACAACAATGATAAGATATGTTTTTTTTTAAAGTTATTAATTTAAAAAAAATATTTAGTTATTAAGAAGTACTTGTTAATTGTGATAAATTAGAAAATGAAGTACGTACTTTTAAATTGAACTCTCCCCCTTTCCATACGCTTTCGTACGCTATTTGAAGATCCCCAACTTCCCCCTATGAGCGTACGTACTTTATGGACGACCACTTAGCTGTTCGTCAATACCCCACTCTCCTCTAAGTTTTTAGATATTTAAGTGTTAATGGTCTTTATGTGGGCTGCCTAAGAAACATTTTTGTCAATGGCCATTCCAATAAATTTAATTATTTGAGTTCGTCTAATTTTTTGCAATTGATACTTAGTGAGAGAAGAATTGATGAAAGAGCATATTTTTGTTGCTTTGAGTAAAATAATATATAATTTGTTTTTTGTACGTCTAATAGTTAGAAACATTTATTTCGTCATTTATAAACATTTTACAACGATCTTGTTGTACAATTTTTATCAAAAATATTTAAATAAAAAATAAAAAAATTAATAACGACAATATATTTAGGTGAATTAAAATTATGGATCGAGCACCTCGTTAAGCATTTATGATTAATTTTCAGAAATCGGTTATTAAAGAATTTTTGAAGCATGTCATTTTGATATTTAAACATGAATAACAAGTTTTGGAACACGTTTAACTCATAGACATTGAGAGCTTTTATTTCCCGGAGTCACGGCTTGGAGTTGGCGTATTTATGCACATTACATATAATTCTACTGGCTTGTATTTGCTTAATATATATATATTTTTTAATGCTGAACGGCAAGTACTTGCCCAAGTAATATTACAATAGCTTATTTTCAACTAACGTAATATGATTTTTCCAATTGAGATGTTCATCAAATATTATTCCTAAAATTTTAAGTGATGAAACTCTGTTTACTATTTTGTTATTTATTATTAGCTAAGGAAGTTGCAGAGGCAAGTCATCGGATTTAGATTAGTTTTACTGATATTCAAAGAGAGTTTGTTTGATTTAAACCAGTCATTTAGGTTTTCCAGCTCACGATTTACAGTAAAGAAAATTGTTTTTATATTGGAATGGGTATAAAAAAGATTAGTTTCATCAGCAAAAAGAACAATACTAAGCATGTTTGAAGATAGGTAAACATCATTTACGTAAACCAGAAATAGTAAGGGTCCAAGAATAGATCATTGAGGAACTCCGCAGCTTATTGTTAATGATAACTTAAAGCTCTGAACCATGTTTTAAGTTGTTGAAGGTCAAAGTTGTCTCTATCAAAATGGTCGTCGATAGACGTAAAATAATAAAACAGATTTGTATCATCTGCAAACAAATTAAAATTTATGAAAGCTTTAAGAAGATTACTAATGTAAATAAGGAATAACAAAGGGTCAATAATTGATTCTTGGGTGACACTATATATTAAAATTTAAGAGTTTTAAATTAGAGACACCGTCAATTATAATACATTGTTGTCTATTATTTAAATAAATAGAGAACTATTTAATGATTTTGTTTTTTGTACTATATTTTATCATTTTGGGCAGAGCTTTATGATTGATAGTATTGAAAGCTTTTGTAAAACCAATAAAGACTTCCAATACAAACTTCTCTTTATCAAAAAATGAGCTGATGTTGTTTATGAGGTATAAGATTGCATGTTCCGTTAAATGATTTGTTAGAAAACCGTACTAATATTTACTTAAAATTTTAATTTCTGCTAGATATTTTTGTTTGTAGCAGATTATTCTTTGCATAACCTTGGAAAATAATTAAAGAATTGAGAAAGGCTTATAATTGGTTAGGAATGTCGTGTCTCTAGTTTTAAATATTGGTAAAACTTTCACTATTTTTAATTTGCCTTGAACAACTCCTAGTTGTCTGGGAGTTGTTCCAGGTAATTTGTCCAAGTAAGTGAGCAAGTATAGTCAGTAAAATATTAAACAACTTGCTTGAATCATTTCTTTGCTAGGTTGTAGGTAGGTAGGTGATGCTAGGTTTGGGCCAATATTTATAAAAAAATTGTTAAGATTTTCTTTATATGTATACTCAATTTCATTTTCCTTGATTCTAGAGGATTAAGTTCTAGACTTTAATTTAGTTTTACCAATAATTTTGTTCGTGTATTTTTCAATACTACCATTATTTTTTCTGATTTGTTTATTGAGGTTGAGTTTTGTGCAAGTAAAAATCTATTTTAAATATTCCTGTTTTTAGAAATGTATTTTGAAATGGGCTTGTCAATATATTACATATGGCAAAAATTGAAGTTAAAGTAGGTTTTATTAATGAGAATATACCGTGAAAATTATCAAAAAAGATTTTTTTGTTGACGTGGTGTTCGTTGTATTTTAAACAGCCTATGGTCACGTCTCATAAACAAAATAAACTTTTTTATTTTTGGTTTTAATAAAAATCTAGTTTAAATAATTAAAAAATTTAATTGAGAATTTAAATTGGAAAAACAGATGCGGTAGTTCTGAAGTCGCAGTGTTGTAGCTCGCCTTATAAGCGAGAATTTACGAGTTCGATCCCCATCACAATCCAGGTACCGCGCTCAACTTATTTCTCCACGCAGTGGCCTTGTTCGTCAAGGTTCGTGTTTTAGAGTTATAGAGTTACGAGTGTCTGTAATACATATTTTTTTGGTTAAAAACCCGCATAGAAAATTTCTTTCTCAACAGCTGGTTGTCTATACAAGGCCGGAAGAAGGATACTTGATGTTTCAAGTACTTTCGCAAATTGCAAAATATTTTCTGCATCTTCCCTAACTGTGAGGGCAAAGAATTAATATAATAAGTTTTTTTTACTTTCATATACTAACTTTAAACTCATCACCGGGTTTTTAATTTCATCTAATAACCTTTTACTGTTCAAAACTTATGAGTTTCCACCTTTCCCAAATTGAGGGGTTGTTCTTAAAAAAGAAATTCTTCCGCCGAACCTTTTATAAATAGCATTGATGATAATGTTTTAAGTAACTAATAAAAATTATTTTAACAAATAAGCACTGACTGTATGTTTTGTTTACATGGAGATCATTAGGTTAAATAAAGTCCACAGAGTTGTGAACATATAGGTATAAACAATTCACATTGTAACACTAATGCTGACGATGTCATTCTTAGTTATAGGTATGCAAAGGATCATTAAGATTTTATATAAAAATGATTTAAGATTTTTATATAAAAATGGTTAAGTAAAAATAATAAACTACCTTTGCACATAAATTTAATATTGGCAGTTAAATTTTTTAAATTTGAACTCTATGACTCAAAACAAGATTTTGATTTTTCAAAAAATGGAGACCAGTAATCACACTGATTTAGGGAGAAATGTAAGAAAGTGCTGCTACATATTATTATTATTAACTTTTATTTCGCATTTTATTATTATTAACTTTTATTATGTATATATATGTATATATATATATTTTATTATTATTAACTTTTATTATGTATATGTATATGTATATGTATATGTATGTATATATATATATATATATATATATATATATATATATATATATATATATATATATATATATATATATATATATATATATATATATGTATATATATGTACTTTTATAATCAGTCAGGGACTCAAAGAAGGTAAGGATGATTTAGGGAAAACATACAACTGAATGCTGCTTTATTGACTGAGAGTTTGGTTTGGGGCAAGAAGTATAAATCAGTCGATGTAGCAGCACTCTCTTACATTTCTCCTTAAATCAGTTTGATACCATTGATGGTTTCCATTTTTTTGAAAAATCAACACCTCATTTTGAGTTATAGTAATAAATAATAAATTTTAAAAATTTTAAATGTTTGTTAGATGAAGTCAACCGTGATTAAAAAATAATTTATTACAGTAGCTTTGTGTGAGCGCATTTTCCATCAATGGTGCTCAAACCACGGCCAATCCCAGCATCGCACATTTGATGAACTGAAAAATAATTCGATAACACAAAATTAATTTTTTTCATTAGTTTAAACCAGGTTTCTGTAAAAAATCTTTTAATTACGGTTAAATTCATCCAATAAACATTTGGTTCTAGGAAAATATCCCCCGCAAAAAATAAAATTTTTCAAAAAATATTGCTTTGAAATTGATAGATTGCCTGCCCAAACCAAAACTCTCAGTCAATGTAACGGTGCTCCTTGCATGCTCTATCTATTTGTCAATGATGTAGTAAAAAAAAACAGCTATTACACTGATATATCGTTTATTTTATGCGCTGTAAAAAAAAATTTAGGGGGATTTTTTCATGCTACCAAACATTTTTATTAATTTTATTTAGGTGCCCCCAAGAAGTCCTTACGTTCTTATCACAGAGCACTGCGAATGAGCATTTAACTGGAAGTTTACGCCTCCTTCCTAACCCATGGCGCAAAACTTTCGCAGAGGTAGGATTTGAACCTCAAATCCTTTGTTTCTGAGGCAAGTGCTCACTGCGCCACGGCTGCTCAAACATTTAAAGTTTTTAAAATTTATTAGTATCACTAAGGATGGCATTTTTCAGCATTAATATCATACAAGAAATTGTTTATACCTATATTTCAAAATGTTATAATAAAACTAGAAAAATAAACTAATGTAAATAAAAATAAGCGTCGTCTAAAAGAAATAAAAAATATTTAATTTTTTTTTGAAGTCCAATCGCGAACGATAAATTCATCTTAATATATATAAAGGGCAATGTGTGTGTGCTTGTTTGTTCTCTATAGAAATCCGAACCGCCGGACCGATCTCGATGAAATTTGGCAGCTAAGAACCTTCTCCCCCTCTTTTTCCTTGAGGGGGAGAAGGTTCTTAGCTGGGTTTTGACCCCGTACCCCGACCCCCGGGGTCAAGGGGGCCTGAAAATGGGCCCCCCTGACCCCGGGGTTAGGGGGGACCATTTTTGTGTACAGATATCAGGTAAGCCAGTTTAAATATTGGCCCGGGCAACGCCGGGTAACTCCAGCTATCTTATCTTCTTATCTTATCTTAATCTTCTTAATATATATAAAGGGCAATGTGTGTTTGTTTGTTTGTTCTCTATAGAAATCCACCGATCTCGATGAAATTTGGCATGGGGGTAGTCCTCGAGGGGGAGAAGGTTCTTAGCTGGGTTTTGACCCCGTACCCCGGGGTCAGGGGGGACCATTTTTGTGTACAGATATCAGGTAAGCCAGTTTAAATATTGGCCCGGGCAACGGGCCAATATTTAAACTGGCAGATCTGGATCAGTTTTATTTAGGGGTGTACCGAGATGGAAATTTTAAATTCCGGGCGGAACCGGATTTGTTAACTAAATTACGGCAATTGTTGACAAGAATTATACTTCTGTAATTTTTTACCTTCAAGATTAAAAGTGAATGCCTGCACTTCAGCATCGCGGATAAATAATATATATTTATAAATATATATTATTTATAATATATATATATATTATTTATAATATATATATATTATTTATAATATATATATATTATTTATAATATATATATATTATTTATAATATATTAATAGATATATATTATTTATAATATATTAATAGATATATATTATTTATATATATATATATATATATATATATATAAATATATATACATATATATATATATATACTACTGTGATCAAAAAGTAAGGTGAATTTTTTTATAAAATGAAAAATCTTTATTTATTTTCCCAAATCTGTATCGTCCCCCTCAAAATAATCCCCCCCGGCCCCAATGCACTTTTGCCAACGTTTTTTCCAGTCTTCGAAGCATGCCGAAAAGTCCTCGCTAGGGATAGCCTTCAATGCGTGTGCCGATTCACGTTGGATCTCTTCAATGGACTCAAAACGATGGGAACAGCCAGAAGTCACACGGTGCTAAGTCGGGCGAATACGGTGGTTGTGGAGCAACATGGGTAGAGTTTTTGGCGAAAAACTCACGAAGAACCAGTGCTGTGTGCGAAGGCGCATTATCGTGGTGCAAAATCCAAGAGTTATTGGCCCATAATTCCGGTCTCTTTTTGCGAATAGCTTCACGCAAACGTCGCATAACGCTTAAATAATTTTCCTTGTTGACAGTTTGGCCAGTTGGAAGGAATTCGTAGTGCACGACACCACTAATCAAAGAAAACAGTCAACATGACCTTGATTTTTGAGCGACTTTGACGTGGTTGCTTCGGTCTCGGCTCGCCTTTTTCACGGTATTCACTCAATTGGTCGGTTGTTTCAGGGTCGTATGCGTAGACCCAAGTCTCATCGCCAGTAATAATTTGTTTGTAGACGTCTTGATAGTCAGAAAGCATTGCTTCACACGTTTTAACGCGACGCTCTTTTTCAAAGAAATTGAGAAATTTGGGCACCAAACGTGATTTAAGTCTTCTGAGGCCCAAATGATCCTTCAAAATCGCTTGCACCGACCTAAATGATATTCCAACCATGTCAACAAGGTCTCGAATGGTTAACCGACGATTTGCAAGCACCAATTCTTTGATTTTGTTGATGTGGCGATCATCAATCGAAGTCGATGGTCGTCCGGAGCGTTCCAAGTCATCACCACGTTCTCGGCCTTCTTTGAAGTCTTTGTACCACTTGTAAACATTTTTTTGAGACATAGTTTCTTCACCGAAGGCCTTTTGCAACATTCGATACGTTTCAGCAGCAGAAATATCATTCCGCAAACAAAATTTAATAGCACTTCTTTGCTCAACAAAATTAGACATCGTGAAAATCGCCGAATGCACTTTTGGTACTTCAGAAACAAGCGTAAACAAAAAAAAATAATTATGAGTTTGACATGTAATTTGGCGCAAATGTTTATGACATTCCTACCAACTTAAAAATAAAAAAGATTGGACGATTCGAATAAGGCGGGAAGTTTAAATTAAAAATTCATCTTACTTTTTGATCACAGTAATATATATTATACAATTATAGTATATATATATATATATATATATATATATATATATATATATATATATATATATATATATATATATATATATATATATATATATATATATATATATATATATATATATATATATATATATATATATATATATATATATATATACACACACACACACACAACCTACTTTATTAATTTGATTTTCGTTTAATTCAAATCTAATATGTCGTTTTAATAATTTTATGCATTGAATTAGCTTAAAATTGAAATATTTACTGTATAGACATACTATATTTTTAAACTATTTTAAGTATTATTTTATGAAACTGTTCTCAGAGGTAGGTAACATTTTCAATGAAAAAAGAGCTAGTTTGTTGTCTAAAACTAGATAGCAACTCATTTTACACCACAATATTCCTAAACTTTTAGAAATCCTTACATAATTGATTTTTGCAAATAAAATTACATTGTGTTAGTTTAGAAATTTGTATTTTTTACCTAGGTTTACATATGGTTCTTCATTGCCCTGCAGAACAATGATTTTTTGATTTAATTTACACAGTCTGTGTTACATGTCTTAAAAAATTAAGGTAAAAAAACAAATTCCGGACGGAACCGGTATAATTTTTTAAGTACGTATTATTTTTTTGAAAAGATTTATCTCAAAAAGCCTAGCTTTTCTGCATTTTTAAAATGAAACAAAAATACTGAAATTAATTTACCGTGTCTTAATTAATTTTCAATTTAAAAAAATGTCGATAAATTATAGATGTATTTTTAAAATAAGAAAACTATTTCTATATTAGGTGTTATAAATATATATTTTTTACAACCAACGCCGTCTCAGTAAAATAACGATACTTAGCAACCACAAAATTTCAAAGTTTTTATGTTTATTATTATACTACTTTATTTATAATTTTTTACAAAACTCTCTATAAATACGTAGTTGATGTTAAATACAATGTTAGAAAATAGAAATCAATTATTAAGCTGTATACTTAACTAAAACCTAATTTAGAAAAATACCGAATGGTTAGCACATTTAAAATATAGATAATAACTGCTTATAGTTTCTTCTTACCAGCGGAATATCGGGCAATATACTAAAAACGTAATTAAAAAAATTACACTCCTTAAAACATTATGGTCATGGGTTAAACGGAGCTACCTAAAGATAATATTCCTTACCTCATCATACCCGTTCATTTCTTGGAGTTGTTTCATTGTGAATAAATTTCCTTCGAATGCGAGCACACTAAATTTTGAGTTTTTCAAAATATTTTCAGTAAACGCGTCTACACCTAAACAGTTCTCCTCAACTCTTAAAACTTTTAAACGCTCGCATTTTGTGAGTTCATCTGAAAGGCAATTCAACTTGTTCTTATTTAGATTCAATTCTATAGCTTTCAGGTTTCCGATATTTGTAGGCAAACTAGATATGAAGTTATTAGATATATCGACAACGTCAATATTTGGTAAAAGACAAAGACACTCAGGAAATTCCTTTAGTTTGTTGTTATTTATGTTAATGGTTTTGAGATTGTTCATTTTAGATGCTGAGCTCAAAGTAAACGTGTTCAAAATGTTCGCAGATAATGATAAGTTTTCAAGCTTTAAAAAACCGTTGAGTTCAAGGGGCAGTTTCTCTAAAAATGATGCGTTTAAAAAAAATATGGAGCATGATACTTTTCTAAAAACGAAGCATGGTATTTAAAACAAATATTTTAATAACTTAAAAAACAAAAAAGTTACAAAACATCATTTGCTACTTACTGAGTTGATTATGATTCACAGACAAAGATTTAAGCGAAGTAAACTGACCAATTAATGGGCCGAGCGCTTTTAACTGATTATGCGACAAGTCCAATGTGCGTAGAGAACTTGGCAGTTTAGTAATTTCAAGTGGTAGCTAAATATATAAAAGCTAAACAAAAAAACAACAAAAAAAAATATCCAAGACTACTAACAAAAGAGGACAGATGGGAGAAACGGAACAACTTTGTAAAATCAAATCAAATAAACAAAAATGTAATCATAAGGGAACAGATGGGAGAGACAGAACAACTTTGTAAAATCAAATCGGATAAACAAAAATGTTCCAATACTTTATAAATAAACATAATGCATAATTTAAAAATTTATAAATAATAAATAGCTTTTCCAATCTTCTTTCAATTTATCAAAAAAGGTGTTAATAAATGTGAATATGTACACATATTCAATGCTTTTCATGCATGACTTGGCAACTACTAAACTATAATCTTTCAAAAAATTTTTTAATTAAAAAAAAAATGTTCATAATAGTTTTATTGGTGAAATTTTGTAATACTTAAATACTCTTTAACAATATTATTTTTATAATACCAATATTACCTTTATCATAGTTTACAACTGATGGAGATTCCCATCTCCATAGTTAACAACTCACGGACAGTCCCATTATCATAGTTTACAACTCATGGCAGTCCCATCATCATAGTTTTGGATTAATGGATAATCCTATCATTATAATTTTTAACTCAAGGATTTTTGTTCTTATAATATTAAAATTACTCCATTATTATATAAAGTTTGATTTATAGTCAGTTTCTCCCTAATTTTCCTTATCTCCCTAATTTTCCATAAATCTCAATAAAAACAAAAACAATCAATAAAACAAAATAAACAATAAGCTTAAATCAACCCATTTACTCCATTCATTTACTCTCAACGATATTAACGCTACATTCCCAGAGTCAAAACTGCTGCTTTGGACTATTTATTACTTTAAAACCATGCGATGTCTAAAATAATAAGCGAATCTCTTTGAAAACTCAGCCTCATAAGATATATTGTGATTTTTACATATCACAATATATTTTTTGAAATAAGACTTTGACACTTGGGATTCTCACAGAGGTATCCCAAGGTTAGTTATGATCCGCTGTGTGGGTAACAGAGAGTAAGAGGGTTAAAAGCTTAAAAAATCGATACATATTATTATGACATATTATGACAAAATCAAAAACATAAATAATAATACAATTCTAATAACAACAACAACTTTCATAACTGCTCTAGCTACAAATGTAGTGATATAAGAATCAAAATTAGTAATAAAAGAGTCAAAACTAGTGATAAGTGAGTCAAAAGTAATGATATGAGAGTCAAATGTAATGATATGAGAATAAAAAGCAGTCAATGCAAAAGTAATTCTAAATTGTATAATTTAAGCAATTCTGTATGATTTATATTAATAAACCAAGGAGATCATATAATATATTTTATTGCATCTCACAAAATGACACAGGATATCTAATATACATTCATATATATATATTAGACCATTTTAAAATCGTATATAAAAAAAATAATTTTTGAACTTTATTTGGGCTACCCTTTGATTTGATGTGGTTTGTGGTCAGGAAAATTAGTTCAAAATTGCAAACTTAAATAATGTGTTTTAGGGACAGCTCAATTAACTTTACTTTTTAACAGGTCCCTATTATTTTGAAAAAAGAAGTTTTTTCAAAAGTGTGTCATGTTGGGTCTTAAAATTAGCGAAATTATATAAAAATTAAAAAAAAAATGATAATTTCATACTACAATTATTATTTTAGATTTAATTGCACAAAAACTATGGTTTTTTAACTAGAAATAAAAAAAGTACATTTTTACAAGTTTTTAATAAAAAAAAAAATTTTTAATTTATTTTTTATAAAACAATTATTATTTTTGAAATTTATGTATTATTTTGCTTCTTTAGAGTACCAGGTTGACCTACTTTTAAGGAACTTTTTTTTTTAAATTTTAGGACCCCATTGAAAAGTAAACTTAATTGAGCTGTTACTAAATATTGGAATAATGCTTTGAAACTTTAAAGCTTTACTTTTTTTCATCAATTAACAACATTTAAACATCTAGCCACTTAATTATTAAAAAATTTTATTTTTGAACTGGTCTTATATATATGTATAGATGCAATAAAATATATATATATATATATATATAAATATATATATATATATATATATATATAATATATATATATAATATATATATATATATATATATATATATATATATATATATATATATATATATATATATATATATATATATATATATATATATATATATATATATATACTGCATATATCTACACTATACTAGTATATTGCACACAAACCCGCGCGCACGCACAAACACATACACACAAAAAGGCAAAAATTATATATATATATTAATGAATAAAAACCTGTGATACTTATTTAAGATATACCTCTTTAAGCTTCATATCTTTAAGTGAGCAGATACCTGTTTTTCTAGCATTTTCTATATGAGGACTTATCGAGTTACCCATACTGATATTTTACCATAAGATTACTAATTCTTTAAAGATATTATTTGACGAAGATTAAAAAATAATTAACTGTAATATTTAAATTAATTTAAAAAGAATATATTATATAATAATATATCTTTATATTGTTATTTAACAGCTTCATTAGTGGTTTTATCTCATAACTTTTTGTTTAATGTTTCTTTATAATAGATACATTTTAAATTGATTTCTAAGACTAACTTAATTACTTCTTAACAAGAAAGATTAAAAAAAAATACAATTATAACTTTTTAAAATCTTTTTAAAATAAAATTTGAGAAAATTTTATTTTGAAAAAAAAATTCAAAATAAGTTATGAGCTATTTCTAAATATTCATTAAGCATTTTTTTAGATAATATTAGATCAAATAAATTAAATAATAAATAATTAGAGACATTTATAAGATAAAAAAAATAATAAATGAAACTTTATTCTAAAATAACCATTAAACTTGTTCAATATCAAATGAAATCTTTTTGATTTTAATTACAGAAAGATCCTGACGATGACCATGCCATCTTTTATAGTTCTTTCTACGCTTTTTTTTAAATGCAATTTTTTTTTCACCTTTGGTCTTTTCAACTACAACACCTTCAACAGTCGCCAAGTCACGTTTTAGAAGGGGCTGACCAATAAGAGTAAAGTTGCGCCCCCCAATTGCCAAAACTTTTTCTAGTCGTATAATATCACCACACTCAGCTTCTATTTTTTTATGAATCATTATGACATCATTGCTTGCTATTTTAAATTGTTTACCACCAATGTGTACTACCGCAAACACTTTATTATCTGAAATATCTTGAGAAGAGCATTTTTTAACAGTTTCCAAAATTTCCCCATAATCAGTAGTTTTATTATCGATAGGTTGAATAGCAGTGGAAAGATATCTTTTCATATTATTCAGATGAGAATTGCATAACTTATTAAAAATCGTATTACAAAAAAAGTGGGTATTTTTTGTTGCAATATTCATTACTTTAGAAAAACAACTAAACGCCATTTATTCTAAAGATAAAATTTTTTCTTAATGTAAAAAAACAAAAAATAAGAAAAACAGCAACCAAAAAAACAAAAACAAATCGGAAAAATTAAAACAAAACAACATCAATAAAACATTTAAAAATATATAATAGTACCTGTGTGTAACAAGAAAAACAAAATATTTAAAAGTTTATTTAAAAAAAAAAAAAGTTCCATTCTCATAAATTTTATTTAAAAAAATTTTTATTTTTATACAAAAATCTATTAATCATTTTGATTACTTTAAATCGTTTGTTTTAAAAAAACTTTTACAATTAATTTATTAAATCCTAAAGAATTTTAGTTTGTCCTATCTTCGATATAACTTATATCAAATAGTACCCTGATAATAAAAAAGATTTTCAGTTTTTTTAAACTTAATCTTAAAAAAAAACTGAAAATCATATCCCCCCCCCCAAGCTACTTTGCTTGGGAAAAAATTTTTTTTTTCCATGACTTCTTTAGCAATGTACGTTGATCAAGTTTTTGTATTTAAAACTGAAAACAGCCAACCAGATTGTAGTTTCAGACAAATTCTTGTAAAATTTAAAAATGCTAAAACTAAAATATACAAAAACTACTTTGTCTACAACAATTTATTGTTGTAGACAAAATAGTTTTATATGTTATAAAATAACATATATATGTTAATTATTTAAAATTAAAAAAAATGTAATTAAATTAATATAATGGTAATTATGCAAATAAAAACAATTATGCAATGTAATAGTAATTATGCAATATATAATTATGCAAATAATAATTATGCAAATAAGAGTAATTATGCAATGCAAGAGTAATCATGCAATATAATAGTATTTATGCAACAATATTATTTATGCATATATAAAAGTAATCAAGCATTATAATAGTAATCATACAATATAAAAGTAACTTGCTTTAACATTTATCAATATAAAATTTTTCTTCTGCTTCTATGAAATTGATTAAAGTCTGTATAAGCATTTAATAAATACGTTTTTTCATTATGTAAATATATATTTATTGAAATATAAGCTTATTTTCATAAATATAAAATATTTATATAAATATTTTATCAACAGCAGTAAAAAAATATAATTACTAAAAATAATATGTTAAAAAATTAGGGCAATAAACAGCAAACCAAACACAATTTCAAAACTCTTCCTTTTAAAAGAAGAACTTTTCATAGCTGTAAAATTATAGGAGCTTGTGTTAACCATGAACTTGTAAGTTATGGGAGTCTTAAATATTGGAAATCGCACAACAACAATGTTTTGATTGTCTTGTTTTATCATTTTGGGATAATCTCCAATATAATACCATGTATTGTTCAAAAGACACTAAAAAAAAAGTTATGTATCTATATGCATATATATATATATATATATATATATATATATATATATATATATATATATATATATACATATATATACATATATATACATATACATATATATATATTTATGTATATATATATATATGTATATATATATATATTTGTATATATATATATATATATATATATATATATATTTATATATATATATATATATATATATATATATATATATATATATATATATATATATATATATATAGATATATATATATATATATAAGGTCTTGTATATATATATATAAGACCTTATATATATATATATAAGACCTTATATATATATATATAAGACCTTATATATATATATATATAAGATATATATAAGACTGAGGTCTTATATATATATAGATATATATAAGACTGAGGTCTTATATATATATATATATATATATATATATATATATATATATATATATATATATATATATATATATATATATATATATATTTATATATATTGTCACATTTAAAAGTTTTGAGAAAGTACTTATTGATCATTAATAAAAGTTGATTAGTAAAAAAGTGATGTCTAGGCTGATAACTTATTACTATTTCCCGTCTTAATTGTGATTGATTTTAATTAGCACAAGGTGGAATAATTATTTGTGGTTTATATATATATATATATATATATATATATATATATATATATATATATATATATATATATATATATATATATATATATATATATTTATATATACTAAATATATATATATGTATATATATATATATATATATTAAAAAGAGACATTAAATATAAAAAGCAACCTGAACGTTTTATTATTCGCAGACAAAACAAATAATATTTATCAAATTACCACTCAGGAACACACTAAACTTCTTAACGAAAACATCACAAAAGCGTACAAAAAAGCCCCACAAAAACTCGAAAACTCAATTAACCTCGAAGCTAAAAATATAGCAAACACACTCAACTTAAGCAAACAAATAAAAATAATCGCAAAGTGTGAAGCTTTTATTACACTAAAAGACCACAAAGACTCATTCCAAAAAAATAAACCCTGCCGTCTATTGAACCCTGACAAAAGTGAACTTGGTCACATAAGCAAAAAATACCTTGATACTATAAATAAAAAAATAAAAACTGTATTAAGCTTAAACCAATGGAAGAATACCACTGATGCAATCAAATGCGGTAGTGGTGTAGTGGTAAAACGCTCGCTTCATAAGCGAGAGGTTCCGAGTTCGATCCCCACCATGTCCCTGGAAGTACCGCGCTCAACTTGTTTCTCCGCGCAGCGGCCTTGTTCGTCAAGGTTCATGTTTTGGAGTTATAGAATTGAGAGAGGGTTATAACCACTATTAAGTAGCCTCCTCATCTGTAGTGGCTTTATCGGATTTGTGGAGGTGAATAACAAAACAAAAAAAAAAAAAAAAAAAAAAAAAGTTTGAAAATATACCAGATAAACAACATTGCGTTTTTATTCAATTTGACATTGTCGATTTTTACCCCACTACATCAGAAATACAAAGTAATGCAAAACTGTTTGCAAAAAACACACAATTATTAGCGAAGAGAACATCAGAGTCATTAAACATTGCAGAAAGTCCTTGCTTTTTTTTAAAAACAAAACATGGAAGAAAAACTTAGCACACGACTGCTTTGATGTCAAAATGGGTTGTTTTGACGGTGCAGAAGTTTGTGAACTGGTGGGCCTATATATATTAGACTCACTGTCTAAAATAATAAATAAAGAAGACGTTAGACTATATCGTGATGATGGTCTGATGGTACTTCGTAAAAAAACTGGATCACAAATTGATAGAATACGAAAAAACATAATTAGAGTAAAAAAAATGATCGGTTTTAAAATAGAGATCTAAACAAACCTACCCGCAGTCAACTTCTAAGATGTATCCTTTGAATTAGAAAAAAGCTCCTACCAACCTTTCAAAAAACCAAATGAATATCTACGTTAAATCCACTCTGATTCCAACCACCCTCTGCAAATAATAAAGCAAATCCCCTCTCTATCAAAAACAGAATTATCACAAAATTCCTCAAATGAAAAAACATTTAATTTATCTATACCAGAATACAAAGATGAATTAAGAAGAAATGGCTTCACTAATTTTAATCTAAAGTATAACCCCCAAAAAAGAGAAATAAAGACAAGAAAAAGAAATATAATATGGTTTAACCCCCCGTACAGTAAAAGCGTTTCTACCAATGTCGGACATATCTTTCTAAACTTAATCGACAAACACTTTCCAACATCCCACCCCCTAAGTAAACTATTCAATCGAAACACCATCAAATTGAGTTACAGCTGCACCAAAAATATCGAAAGTATAATAAAAAGCCACAACAAGAAAATTAGTTCAGAAAAACTAAAAGAATACCCACCCTGCAATTGCATAAAGAAAGAAAACTGCCCTATAATAGGAAAATGTAGAACCTCTAATGTTATTTATAAATGTATAACATCCCCCCTAACACACCAGAAAA
>NC_088925.1:51765000-51775000 GCF_038396675.1 Hydra vulgaris
CTCTTCAAGACAGCAAGCTATCAGAATGGATAGATAGTTAATTTTGTCATGTCTGGATAAACCATTTAAGGAGCATTTATGTCTGAGCAATGTTTTGTGGAATCAACAATACAGAAGTAGCAGTTAATTGAGTGGTCCATCAATTGTTGCCAAATTTCCCGGAAAGCAAACTTCATGGCTCTCTTTTCTCTCCTGTACTAACCTGTAATTTAACATGTGTTATAACTATTTATATAAATTTGAAGGCAGGGAATTTCACACTTCACTTAAAACAGAGTATTATATACATATAAAACATATTTTTCTATAGTAGACCAGTATATATAAAATGTTTTCAATGAAACTCTTTGAGGTAGAAAACATCTAAGCAATTATTCAACTTACCATCAAGAGTTCTTTTACATTATTTGCATGTGAAATGCAGTAACCATGACTTGCCCTGATCTCCAACAGACATGTTGAAGTATGCCTTTTAGGTTTCGCACATTTTATGACTTGCTTCCATAAAAACCTTTTTTTTATTTTGTATCTGTAAATTTTCACACTTAAAGCATCTGCACATGCAAACTTTTAAAAGTTTTCATGCTGAAGATGCATTAATTTTATGCAATAAAATAACTGTTTCAAATACAATTCATTATTTCTTTATTTTATAACAAAAACTGAATTGTTGGTTTGAGTCACTTGTTTTTTTTTATACTTGTATGACTTTTGGACAGTTCTAGAAATTTCTTCAAAGTTCTAAAGGTTTCTTCAAAGTTTTAGAATACTCTAGAAAAGTCTTGGACCTTCTGAACAATTCTAACAGTTCAGGAATATTCCAGAAGAATTCTCACTATTAATTATGAATGGAGAACTTTCTTGAAAACATAAATGATTGTCCCGGTCAGAGAAGCAAAGTTTTTGAGGAAGAACAGTTAAACATCCCAACAAATATGTTTTTAAACAATTCTAAATTCTCTATTTAGTGGATAATCTTAATCTATGATTACATCTACTCACCATACTTATTGCCTACAATGTAGGCATCTTCACCTTTATGACTAACAACACTAAACCTGTATTTTAAAACCGCCTTCTAAAAGTATATGACATTGATCATCATATGCAACCTACCAATGGTAGGTTGCATATGATGACCAATATCATATACTTTTAGAAAGCGGTTTTAAAATATGGATTTAGCTTTGATGGTAGGCTACCATCATATATATATATATATATATATATATATATATATATATATATATATATATATATATATATATATATATATATATATATATATATATATATATATATATATATATTTACATACAGCATGTCAAAAAAGTCACCCCCTGATGATTTTTCAATAAAAACAAATTTTTATATGCTTAAATTTAAATTTTTGACCTCAATTTTTTTTAAAATATTTTTTCAACAAGAAACTAGTATTCTTATACTTAAATATTTTTTATAACAAGAAACTAATATTCTTATACTTAAAACAAAAAGTATAAGTCAAAAAAGTGTATTCATTTTTGAACTTTTCTGTTGTTTAATTTCGTAAAATTGCATAAAAAACTCAAAAATAAACAAATTTGATTGATAGAGGTTATTCAAACTAATTTTTAGCAAAGTTTGTTTTCTTTTTAAGTTCTTAATACAAAAATCATGGCAAAAAGATATGAAATTCATGAATCAGTAAAAAAACTGATCCTGGGACACTATAAAAGTGGGAAAAGATTAAAAACTATTTCTATAATAGTAAATGTTAAGCCTAATAGTGTATGAAAAATCATTAGAAAATATAAAAAAATGGGCACCGTAAAAAACATGCCAAGAAAAGGACTCCCAGCTAAGACTACCTTACACATTGATAGAGAAATTATTCAAAATGTTGAACAAGATCGAGCATTATCTGCACCAAAGGTTGCAAAAGATTTACAATAAGATTATGGCATAACTGTAATTCCTCAAACTGCTCACAATCACTTGAAAAATCAAAGTTTTGTAGGTAGAGTTGCTCCAAAATAGCCTTTTTGAGTAAAAACAATCAAAAGAAAAGATTGGCTTGGGCTAAGAAACAATCAAATTGGACTATTGACCGATGGCAAAGAGTTTTATGGTCTGATGAAACAAAAATGTTTGTTTTGTTCTGATAGTATCATGCACAAATGGAGAAAAAATGGAGAACGCTTAAATCTTAATTTATGAGACCAACTGTCAAGCATGGAGGAGGTAACATTAAGCTTTATTATAACATTTCAATATGATATATACTTCTAACTTATTTAATAAAAAATTTAATAACATAAAATTTTTTTTTATTGAAAAATCATCAGGGGGTGATAGACTTTTTTGACATAGTGTGTGTGTGTGTGTGTCTATACATACATACATACATACATACATACATACATACATACATACATACATACATACATACATACATACATACATACATACATACATACATACATACATACATATATACATACATACATAATGTACACAATTATAATTTTGCAAAACATTCTAAAAAAAATTTTTTTTAAATGATTAATAACCTGTCTGGAGTATGTAACATCACTTCCTCCATAATCATATGTAAGTGGATGTTGAAAATTAGAATTTAGTGAAACTCCCCGACGGTCATATGGCTTAGGATCAATTAAAAGACCTTCCACTTGTAAATAAAAATCAAGATATTTGCCAAGAGAAGTACAAGATTCTGCAATCCCACAGAAAGGCCAATGTTCAAGTGTAATTGATACCTGAACAGTTCCATTGAAAACTTCATACTTTTCAAAAGAATTTATATCAGAAATAATTGTTTGATTTTCAAATATAAGAAACTTAACAGAAAATACTGCAGCAGGACCTTCGAGTTTAGCAGTCATATTTTTTCTGCAAAAAAATAAAATCAATAGCTTATTCAACTGATTTATATATATATATATATATATATATATATATATATATATATATATATATATAAAATGTGATAATAATCAACTCTTTTTTGATTTGAAGGTGATCAATATAAAGTGAAATAATCACAAAATAGATCAATAAATAAAAGGTTAGATGAAAAAAAAAAAAAAAAAAAAATTTTTACGGTATTTAGAGTTTGATGTCATAAAAAGAAAAAACCATTGAAAAACACAATTAGAAAACTGTAAAAAAAACAAAAAAAAAACAATGGAATGAGTTCTGACGTCAAATAATAATAATAATAATAGTAATAATGATAATAACAATAATAATATGGAAAAACATCTTTTTTAATAGCCAGTGTCAAATTAGGAAAGAAGAAATCTGTTTCTATGTTTGCACTTGGAAACAATCTCACTCCTTTTATTCAATAGATTAGTATTTTTATAATTTAGAATTTCATACAGTAGCGTGCAAAAGTAACCGGACAAGAGCATAACTCGAGATAACTTTTGAATGAAAAGTTCAAATTCTTTCAAATTTTCACTGAAATGTTGAAAAATTGATTACAAATCTAAAAACAAATGTGTTTTTACTAAATCTAAGCAATCTAATCTTGAAAGTTCATTTAATTAAAATTTGCGCCTGCAAAAGTATCCGGACAGAAAAAAAAACTTGAATTAGATTTTTTTTTAAACATTTTTGAAAATGAAAAACGCTTTTTATTTTTAACTAAATTGCTTTAGTACTTTGTCGGGAAGCCCTTAGCATTGATTACTGCTTGACAGTGACAAGGCATTGAGCCCACCAGCTTCATAATCACAATAATTTTGATTTTACCCCATTCTTGTTTCAGAGTATTCAATAAATCACATTTACTTGTTGGTTTTTGACCTAAAATTTGTCGATCAATGAGCTCATATAGACATTCAATAGAATTAAGGTCAGGACTTTTGATTAATCGAAAGTCCTGACCTTAATTAACTTACTAACGCTATTCGATTAATCGAATTTCTTAGGTTTTGAAAATGTTTTTCACAAGGGTTGAAGTGTGCTTTGGGTTATTGTCCTGCTAAAACATCCTTCCTTGAAGCATTTTGTCTTTAGCATGTGTAGCATAACATCCTTTGTATATATTTTTGTCCATTTTGCTATCAATCAAATGGATAGGACCGATACAATCTCTATTCAAGTTAACCCAGTTCATAACATTTCGACCTCTGTGCTTTACTGTTGGTAGCTGGTATTTAGGATTGTTTTTATGGCCTTTTGGTCGATGGACATATCTAATATTATCAGATCCAAATAACGTAAACTTAAATTCATCACTTAAAAGTACTTTTAATTGCTGTTCTCTTGCCCAATTCAAATGTTCATTAGCAAATCTTGAGCGTGCTTTTAAATACTTTATATAAATAAAAAGTTTTTTTGTAGGATGCCTTCCAAATAGATTTGCAGACCTCAAAAGATGTTTGATTGTGTGGACACTACATTCTACATTATAAAGTTCTTTAATTTCAGCATTTACCGAGACAGCATTTTGTGTGGATCATTTTTCATGGCTCAAGAATGGATATTTTAGCAGGGTAATGACCCAAATAACACTTCAACCCTTGTAAAAGACTTTTTCAAAAACAAAAAATTCAATTAATGGAATAGCCATAGCAAAGTCCTGACCATAATTCTATTAAACATCTATGAGAACACATAGATTGACAAATTTCAGGTTGAAAACCAACAAGTAAAAGTGATTTATTAAATATTTTAAAACAAGAATGGGAAAAAATCAAAATTATTTTGATTATGAAGTTGGTGGGCTCAATGCCTTGTCACTGTCATGCAGTAATTAATGCTAAGGGCTTCCCGACAAAGTACTAAAGCAATTTACTTTAAAATAAGAAGCATTTTTCAATTTAAAAAAAGTTTAAAAAAAAATCTAATTCAAGTTTTTTTTTCCTGTCCGAATACTTTTGCAGGCGCAAATTTTAATTAAATGAACTTTTAAGATTAGATCGCTTAGATCTAGTAAAAATTTGTTTGTTTTTAGATTTGTAATCAATTTTTTGACATTTCAGTGAAAATTTGAAAGAATTTCAAAAGTTATCTTAAGTTATGCTCTTGTCCACTTACTTTTGCACGCTAGTGTATTTTTCGGTGAGACATAATTTACAAGATTTGGAAGTTGGATTATATGCTTTACATCGCCTGAGAATTTTCCACGTAACTATAGGAACTAAATTAGCTTCTTTTAACTTCCATATGTGCTTTGAGAGCTCCGTTTTTTTCATCTAACCTTTTATTTATTTATATATATATATACTTATATAAAAATAAATAAATATACAATGCAACTGATTTATTTATAGATATATTTATTTATTTATATATTTATTTATATAATATAGAACTATATATATGCAACCAAAATCCCAAAAACATTCAAAAGTTGAAAGGAGCTGATTTACATTTCATTACTTTTAGAGAATATTAAAAAGCCACAACTATGTTTCATTAAACTATTTCATATAGTTATTTTTTGTTGATTCTTAAATTTTAATTTTAATATAATTAATAACATTATCAGATTTTCATGTCTTTGTGTATTTTAGGACTAATCTATAATGAAAACTACTTAAATTGGAAATCCAATTCATTGCAAAGTTAGTACTGCTATAGTTAGATACCTGCTCTTCTTTGCTGTGGTTGTCTCTTTTAATTCAGCTTGTTATTTTATTACGCCTGATTCTCTCTATAAACTTTTTATCTGCCTTTGTAGGTTATTTGGGTTCTGAAACTAATTATTTATGTAGTTAAACCTGCTTTAATATTTATTAACATTTTAAAATAAATATAATGATAAAATTAAATAAATAAATTGAAAAATTGATATAAAGGAGGCAATTAATTAAAAACAAAACAAAAAAAAATTAACAACTCAGTTGCTTATTTTAAGAGAATATGCTCAATGTTTTACTAGCTTGATTATTTTGGTTGCATAGATATAGCATTGGTTGGTTGATGTAACAATTCTATAATTAATAAATGTATCTAAAGCTTAGAATATACAAAAGTAAAACATTAAACAAAGTAAACCACTAAAAAAAAATCTCTTGCCGAACTGCAGATATATTTTGAGGAGGATCAATTGAATTCACCCATTCATAGTCTAGACTTTGATTTGTTTTATACTCTGTGTTTCCAAAATTACTGAAGCTATGAACTATCAATCCTTTTGGAGTTATTTCATTTTCTGCAATTTCTACAATGTTTTTGAACACAATAGATAACTCATTTTTTTTTGAAATTGTGATCTTTCCTAACTTTGGCTGAAATTGAACTTTGGTGCCATATATAGTTTCAACCCAATCACTAACCACAAAGCTAGCAATCCAACACGTAACACCAAAAATCAAATATTGAAATAAAATCATATCTTATTTTAGGATTCAAAATAAAAAGTTAGAAATAAATCAAAAGAAATTTTTTTGTGTATTAATATAATTTTTAGACATTTTAACATAATGATAAACAGACATAAATTTGTTACTGTTAAATATATTAGTAAAAAATCTTTACTGTTAAATATATTAGTTATTATATATATATATATATATATATATATATATATATATATATATATATATATATATATATATATATATATATATATATATATATATATATATATGTATACATATATATATATATATATATATATATATATATATATATATATATAAATATATATAAATATATATATATATATATATATACATAAATATATATATATATACATAAATATATATATATATATATAAATATATATATATACACATACATAAATATATATATATATATATATATTTATATATATATACACATACATAAATATATATATATATGTATATTTATATATATATACACACGCACATGCACACACACACACACACACACACACACACACACACACACACACACACACACACACACACACACACACAATAGCATCCAATAATTTACGAATAGGCTATATAATATTGAATTTTACTAATATTTCAGCACTTCACTAAATTCAATATATTATATACCAATTAAAAGATTTTCATGTTTACTGTTATATTTTGACCAAATATTGATTATTTAATTAATGTATTTTATTTAATTTGAATTGATTTCTAATGAGCTTAAAAATTTGTGGAAATTACAAGTTTTTCACAATTTCTCATTATGTTATGTTTCTTTGACGTCCAGTAGATACAAAATATGGTACTAAATCCCAACTGCTTACCGTAAAACACGGAGGAGGTAATAAAATGGTTTTGGGATGCTTTGGTCAGGACAGTGTTGATCCATAGATATACTATAAACTATTGATTAATAAATTTACAAAGACATATGTAAGTTATATTATACATATATTGTGTTAACTTGTAATAAGGTAACACAACACTCTTACCATGCAAAGGATGGAAAATACCTCATGGATGAATTTAATGTCAGGAAAACAACCCTAAACACACTGCCGAATTGGTTTAAGATTTCTTCAAAAGTTTTGAAGTAGATATCTCAATCAACTAGCTTAGTTGAGATTATATGCCATTGATTATTTATGGGAACATGATGACGGTTAAATATTAAGCATCAAGCTTACAAATCATGCTAATTTATTCAGAAAAATCAAAGAAATATTGCACTTAATTCTCATTGATGTTTGCATTAATTTAATTGACTTTATGCCACATAGATGGGAAGCCATTTTTGATTGTAAAGATTGTCCTACAAAATAGTAACATAATATTGCATTTCTAATAGACTTTGATCAAATGTTTTTTAAAAATCCTACTTTTTAAAATAAATACACGCATTTCAGCAAATTATTTTTTAATAAATTAAAATACGTTGATTAAATTATCAATTTTTGTTCAGGACCTAATAGTAAATATAAAAACTTTTAAATTGTTATACAATATGTTAGCTTTAATAAAGCATGCGCTAAAAAATTAGTAAAGTTCAATTATATATATAAAATATATATATATAAATATATATAATATTTATGTATATATAATATATATGTATATATGTATATGTATGTGTGTGTGCGTATATATATATATATATATATATATATATATATATATATATATATATATATATATAAACAAATATATGTATATGTGTATATATATATATATATATACACACACACACACAAGTATACACTGTGTTGAAAAAATTTTTATCCACCTGTTCTGTTCATTTTTCAGACGCGATAACTTTTTATTGAACAAAGATATAAGAAAAATTTTAACTAAATGATATCAGTTAACCATTCAAGAAAGTTTGTAAAAAAAGATTTTACAAAATAAAGACTACAAAATTAAATATCGCATTCTAAACCTCACAATACCTGTTTTTTGCATCAAAAAAGTTTTCATCCACCCTGCGCTCCAACCTCAATTTGTTATGTAATCAGTATTAAAGTAACGTTTTTTAAATATAAATTAGATTTAGTAAGATTTTTGTATTATTTTTTCTTTATATGAATCTTTTATATTTTTAATTTTTGTTAGAATAATTATTAAAAATGAGAGTTGCAGAGAAAATTTGATAACTTATTGTTAGATTATGGAAGGAGGGATAACCACAGCAAAATATAAGAGAAATAGTAAAGAAGCCACGTTCAACTGTCCAGTCCATTATCAAGAAATACCAAACCAACAAAAAAATTGCTGATAAGCCACGTACAGGTCATCCAAATAAGATTCAAGTACTGCATCGACGAGCTATTTTGAGAAGAGTCATCCAGAATCCTAAAATAAGTGCTCCAAAACTTGCTGGAATACTGCAAAATGATTACAATTTAAAAGTGGATCCTGAAACTATTTAGAATAACCTTAAGAAGAGCTGGATACAATGGTAGAGTACCATTGAAAAAGCCCTACATCAGCAAAGTAAACTAAGCCAAATGACTACACTTTGCAAAGCTTTATAATAATGAACCAAAAACATTCTGGGAATCTGTCCTTTTCACCAATGAGTCAAAATTTAATGTGTTTTCATCAGATGGAAGAGTTAAAGTTTAGAGAAAACCAAATGAAGCATTTAAAAAACAAAACTTGTGTTCAACGGTGAAGCATGGTGGAGGAAGTGTTTTAGTGTGGGGGTGTATGAGTGCTTCAGGTGTAGGAAACTTGGTTTTCATTGATGGAAATATGGATCAAAATGTGTATTTAAACATTCTAAAAAATAATCTGGAAGAAAGTGCCCACAAATTGGGTCTTACTAAGTCATTTATTTTTCAGCAAGATAACAATCCAAAACATACAGCCAAACGTGTTAAGGAATGTTATATATTTAAAATAGCTAAGCAACTTCATACACCCCCACAATCTTCCGATTTAAATCCTATCGAGTATCTGTGCGATGAATTGGGTAGAAGAATTAGGAGCCATGATGTGAGGAATCGGCAACAACTACAATCAGTAATTATGAAAGAGTGGGGCTCAATCACTCCAGAAATTACCCAAAAATTAGTTGATACTATGAAAAACAGACTGTATGAGGTAATAAAAGCTCGTGGTGGAAACACAAGATATTAAAACACTAGCAAATTGAGTTTGCATAACAATTTTATTTGATTTTTGTAAAGTGGATGAAAACTTTTTTGGCACAAAAAACAGGCATTGTGTAGTTTAAAATACGATATTTAATTTCTATTCTTTATTTTTTAAAATTTTTTTACAATACTTCTTGAATGGTTAACTGATATCATTTAGTTGAAATTTTGCTTATATCTTTGTTCAATAAAAAGTTATCGCGTCTGAAAAATGAACAGGACAGGTGGATGAAAACTTCTTCGACACAGTGTATATATATATATATATATATACACACACATACACATATATATGTATATATATACCTACATATATAAAAGTATTATTTGAATAGTTTGCCTTTAAAATAGTGGTTTTTATTAACTTGTATCATTGAGATAAATTATAACCTCCTCAATTTTAGAAAAAATCTGAAAATTGATAAAAAACACCAAAATGAAGTATGAATTGTAGTATTTTCT
>NC_088925.1:51780000-52075000 GCF_038396675.1 Hydra vulgaris
AAAGAAAAAAATTGAAGTTGATGGAACATGAGTGCTGGAATTAATGGTGAAGAAGGTCTGTGGAAAACTAATATGGTCAAAGGGAAATCAAATGGGCGAAATCCATTGGAAGTTATCAAGAAGGAGAAAAAGCAGTTTCTTTGAAGATTAAGTGGGTTGATGAGATACAAAAAAAAGGAGTATAAGTGCTTGAGTAAGTACTTAAAAAAATAGAAGAAAGTGAATCTGCTTGTGGAGACTGGGAAGTACAAGGAAATCAAGGTAAAGTAAGGTGTGATGCTAGTTAGCAGGAACTCTTTTGCAAATTAGTAGTGACAAAATTTAAGACTACAGTAATACGGATACGGAATAAAGTAATATGGATGCCTAAGGACCAACCTGAAATTTATGTAAATAAGGAAAAAAAAAGGTGACAAATTAACCTGATATAATCAAATGAAAATCTGGCTGATCTGTTAACAAGAGTACTTAGACTTTGGATAAAAATACTAAAACTTGACAGCTCTGCAAATAGTACTGGAATTGCTGCCACAAATAAAGAATCAACTCTTCAAAATACACCAGCATACAGGACACTTTAAAGTTAAAAAAACCTTTAAGCATTGCTCAAAAGAAGTCTGCAACAGAACATGTTGATGAACATGATTTACATACTGCACATGTTCTGCCTATTTAATTCAGTTGATGTATGTACACTCTGTGCATGTTTTATCTATTTAAGTCAATTGATGTATGTACAAAAAAAAATAACTCAAAATAAATGAAATACTCTCAATATAGAATTGACCCATAAGAATTGCTAGTAAAATTGTTAATTTAGAACTAAATTGTTTTTTTGTTAAAGAACAAAAAAACAAACAAACAAACAAAAAATAACATACAAGGAATTATGTTTGAATTGATTATTTAATAAATTAAACTTCTTTCCTGTTCTTAATTGTTCAACTTTTTATCAGGCTAACACTGTGTGCCATAAAGACCACCAGGTTTAACTTCTCCCCACCTTTTAAATTTTTTTTCATTTAAAGATAAATGCTGCTTAAGTATGTTACTTCTTTGTATTAAATAAATCTAAAGTAGATCAAAAGTACCAAAAAAAAAATAATTTTTTAACCCATAAAGTGATAGTTACCCCCTCAAAAGATATAACTAAATCAATTATTATTTTTTAAATCAATATCCTTTATTATCCTATTTAAAGTATTATAATATAATCTACTATAATTTTAAACTTAAAGTGATTTAAAGTGATTTAAACTAGTACATCAGAGCCCCTAATAGTAGTAATACGAATTTAAATTAACAAGGAAAAAAATAATAAATGCAAAAATATTACCAAAATGTAAAAAAATTAACACGAACTACATATATATTGTAGTGTTTACAACTTATCTATGCAAAAAGTGGCAGCTGCAGATTTCAATTGTTTGCCATAATCTGTTTGCCCAATCCTTCACTTTTATCAAGACCAACTAAAAGCACTGTGAACAGCCTCTGCAGTCTGTTCAGTATATGATTCTAGAGAACAAGAACTAAATGGCACGAATGGGAGAATATGGCAAACCACTATATGCACTTTTCATGTAACATTCAGCTCTGCATTTAAATGTATTTTTACATGTAGTATAGGTCAAAAAATGTTATTTTGAACTCTTCAATAACTGAAGAAATACCTCTGTCTAATTCTTTTCTAAATGCGCACTCTTTAACCTTTGAAAATTTTCTGAGAACATTTGGTATTAAAGAACATTTGGTATTAAATTAGTTTGAGATGCTAAAACATGTCTTTCTAAAATATCTACTTTTTCTAAAAGTTTTGTAGCATTATTGCCATCAAAGCCTATCCCATGATAATCTCAAAGTAAAATATAATGTTCTTAAGACAACTTGTGAACAGAGGCCAATGATCTAAAAGTAGCCTACTAAGTAGTGTCAAAATCCCCATAAGAAGATGTAATTCTGTTGGTGGAACTAAGTGATTAATTTCGATTTCAAAGATTTATATCAAAATATACAAGACGAGGACTAATCACATTTTAAAAATCATCAGCAGCCATTTGCCCCATTTTCAATAAATAACTTGTACAAATGATCAAGAGAACCTAACGTACTTGAGGTACCTCTTTCTAGGGTACATTCGCCTTCACACTACAAGCAGTCATATTTACCAGAATAAGAAGATACACTGAAGATGCTGTTAGCACATTTTAAATCAAATGCAATACGTAACATCATTTAGATTTAATCTACTCAAGATTTTCTGCAGATTTCCATGGCCTTCAGAAATATTCTTAACAATAGTAAGAATAAAACACTTTTTAACTCCACTGTCAATATGTATCTCATTTTTATTGGTCTTGTCAAAGATATTTACAACTACTTTAAGAAATCCTTGACCTCCATCAATGGATACACCTGCCATACTATAAAGAGGATCCAAGCCTCTTTCCATTAGAATATTAAGAATTAATTCAGAAGTATCATGAATAAATACTACATCTCTTGTTACAGTTTCATCATTCCAAATAAAATCATCTTGTTCTATTTTATATTTAAATTCAATTTCTTGTTGTAATGATGTCATCATGCTAACTACATTATTCTCAACAACAGTAGACAAATTATCTGACACCTGATTGAAAGACTTTCTAGAAGATTTATTGTCTTTAGTTCAAACGGTTAAAGTTAATGGATTCCCACCTTAAAAATAAAGTATAATTAAATTAAATATATTTTTAAACATACCCTTAACTAAATTTAAAATGCGAATGTTTCAAAAAAGTTAGCAATCTAAATAAATGTTTAACTATAAGTTATGCAATTTAGAATATATAATATAGACTATGAACGTTTAAATCTTTTTTTAACAATTTTATAATGAAAATAACTGGAGATATTTTGAAAGGGTCTGGCCTCTCTCAATGCCTTCATTCTCCATCTTGTTTTTAATTATGCCTGAAGTAACTTGCTCGCATGATGTGGGATCAAGGCTTTCTGACAAATTAATTAGGTTCAAAACAACCTGACTAGAAAAACAATTGTTATGACCTCCTAAAAAATAGAACTATTAAATAATTTAAACTTATAAAGCTTTAGAAAAAAATTTTTATTGAAGTTTATACATGAATATTTGACAACTTTAAATTTACTTATCAAGTAATTTAATATTTGTTTGTAAACCTCTTGCAAGGAGAGAAAAGCAACAATTGCATATATTTTTCTTTGGTACTTTGGTACATACTGCGACTAATTCTCAGCCTGTCAACCTAATTTAAAAGCATATACTTTATATAAAAAATCTATTTTTTACTTATGTATTATTCATTTAAATTAAATAAGCTGTGTACTTGAGAAATTTTATTCATCCAGTTTGACAAATAAGTGCTTGATCCCTTCTCTAGCAAAAATATGTCTCTTTCTACAATTTGAAAAAATAACACCAACCAATAAACTCTTCATTGTACTCAGGTCAAATCATTGATAAACTCATTGATTTTATTTGCTATGGATGGTTGTACATTTGATAATGATTGTGAATATTTTCCTTTTTTTTCAAAACAAACTGCACAAACAGACTGTTTCAAATTTACCATTTTCACCGCTCTGTGTTTAACAACTTTTCTTATCGTTTAAAAATTATTTAAATAAAAAAAGGAGCCAAAAATGGTGGATCGTTTTTAATGCTAAATATTTTGTCCTTTTTACTTTTTTAAAACTTTTAATTACTAACTCTTCTGATCGACTTTAGATTTGATTTGCACTTAAAATTACTTATACAAACTTAAGTTATTAAAAAAAAAAAAAATTTGAGGTGGTGAGGTTTTGAACCTGAGGATCTTTATGGCTCACTGTGTAAAGCCTGTTGGATTGTGTGGGATTATTGAGTTGTATTGTATTGGATATATTGGGCTAAATAATCCACTGTATGTACATTGTACATACATATCTAATTTACTTCTCCACTGTACATATCTAATTTAACAACAGCTACTTAATAATTACATACATTAATAAATATTTTAAAAATTTTTAGACTTACTACTAAATTGCAAGGAAAACGTTCTAAAGAATGTTCTTTTTCACCAACTGCTGTTCGACATTTATTTTTCTTAGTCTTTGTTTTGTATTGATAGCCATTTTTGCACTCAGAAAAAACTTCTGAATAGTCATCTTGAGTGCATAAAGGACAAGCATAGAGTGTTTTCCACATGAATTCATAGATACAATTACGATCATCAATTGCTAAATGAAAAATATTTGCTGTATAGCAAATAATGTTCAAATTCACTTAAAAAAATAAAAAATAAATAGTTATATAAAGTTGAAGTATAATTTCAAATGCAAAAAATTTTTTGAAGTATTTGACTGAAAGTTATACTTCAAAATACAAACAAACAACAACAACAACAATAAAAAAAAAAAAATTAATGATTTAAAAACCTGCATTTTTTTAAAATGTTAACCTGTGAAATTATTTAATGGTTCTGGACGATTTTCTCCAGCTTCAAGATCGCATATCATCAAGATGGTAGTCTGAGGAGAGACATGTCTTCTCCATTTATTCCAGCAAGTTTGGCTACTAGTAAGAGTTATCTTTAGGCCACTACGCTTTTTTTCACCTTCTAATGCTTCAAAACTCAACACTTCTCCAATAGAATTACTGTTCATTTTATCAAAAGAATACCTCTTGCATGCCATTGTTTTTAACAGTTTCTAAGAGTTTTAGTAAAAATGAATTAAAAATTAGAACTTAAAAAAAAAGTAATTTTAAAAAGTTATTATTATTAATTAGAAGCCTCAATCTGTGAGAAATTATAGCCAAATTTTTTTTTTTTTTTTTTTTAAAGTGTTTTTAAATTTAGTCTTACAGCAAATTTTTTTTCAACTTACTTGAAGCACAAAAATTTATTTTTTCAACTTTAAAGAATTGGAAAAAAAAAAGAAAAAAAGAAAATACGCCTTGTTTATTTTGGAAGACTTTTATAACAACTAACTAATTTATATTGGTCATTTTTTTATCAATTTTTATCAATAATCAATTTTTTTTTTAGAACACATCAGTAATATTCTAAGTTAAAAACTTAGTATGAACTGTTTTACCAGTTTATATGTATCAGCACTTTTCAAGTAAATTAAATACAACAAATTTTCTTTCAGAGTTTGGATCTTTCCAAAGAAAAAGTTTTTATTTTATTAAGAACTTATTTTATGGTGAACAGTTTACAACGTATTGCACTTGTCCAATAAAGTTAGGACGAGTAAAATTTTGTTCAAACAAATTTTTTGTGTGAGCAATTAAAAAAAAAGAAGCTATGCGAGAAGCCTTATTAATTTATCAGCTGAAGTCCCAGTTAATTAGAATTTTAAAGTTTTTTAAATTTAAGTAGTAGGTAATTTAATTAATACTGACATCCCAAAATTTACTTGAAGAAAACTTTGTGATGTCATTTTACAATGACATCGCAAATGGTGGATGCTTTTTTCTAATGGATAAAAATAACTTTTTTAAAGAGGAAAAAAAGAAAAAAGAGAAAAGAAAACATTTATAAATTAAACGAAAAGTAAAATCAACTAAAAAGAAGAATAAATGTTTCAAAAGAAAAAAAGAAAAAAAAATATCTGAAAGAAAATAAGTAAAGAAGTATTGAAAATAGAAGTTTAAAAAAAAAAGTTAATGAATGAAATAAATGGAAAAGAAAGGGAGAAAAAAAAACTATTTATACATCGAAAAAAGATCGGCAAATCAAGATTTTTTAATTTTTTCATATTTTTCTTTAGTTTTATTTCATATATTTCTTTAGTTTACTATCATATATTTAGTTATGCTGTTATGCAGTTTTGTAGTAATGATTTTTCTTTAGTTTTTTAGCGTATAAAATTTTACTTATAATATTTTGTTAGTCATTGTTTTATTTTTTAGTAATTAATTATTTATATACAGATATATATATATATATATTTTTATAGTTATATATTACCTGTTTTTATTTTTATTTTAGCCATTTATTATAAATGTTTTATTCCACTGTGTATTGTTTATTTATCACTGTTTTTTTATTTTATTTTAAGTTGTTTTTTGTTTTTGTTTTTATTCTTTGTGCAGCAGCCTTGTTCATCAAGGTTCATGTTTCAGAGATATAAAATTGAGAGAGGGTTGTAACACAATTAAAGTAGCCTCCTTGACTGTGTGGCCTTCAAGACCCTGGGAACGTGAACTAAGATTAAAAAAAAAAACGACATTTTTTTTTTTACATGCTTGGGCATTGAGTGAATCAATTTCATGTATTCTTGGTTTGCAATTCAAAATTTAAAAACTACTTTCATCACTGAAAATAATTTAGTTCCAATCTATGACAGACCAGGTTAGTTTCACCTGATACCATTTTTTTCTTGCAATGTGATCTGTAACTCTTAAAAATGGCTTATATTGAAAGATGTAAAAGTTATTTCCTTGATTTTTCAATATCTTTCTACCCACATCAAAAAAATAGGTTATAGGTCAGAGTTCCCCAAATATTTTTATGGAACTTTTATAAGTAACACTTGAGAAAGGTAGCCGTTTTTGAAAAAAATGAATTAAACATTTTGTAAACTTTTGAATGAAAGGGGAGAGGGTCAGTTGTAAAGTTAAGCTTTTTCTTATAAAAAGTAAATATTAATATCTTTAAATTATGTTATAGCTTACCCAGTTATGCAGGCTACAAGATTTTGATCATTTTAAGATGCTCATTTTTCAATAGAAATTCTTGATGGAACCATAAAAATTGAATAAATTATAAAAATTTAAAGAAACTTTTTTATAATTCTTTGTTAAAAACTTTTCCAGTAGTAATATTGCTGTTTTCTTGACTTTATTTAGTGCTTTCTTCATTTAATATAATAATAGAATGTTTCAAATCATAATGGTTGTTTGGTTACTGTTGATAATAAAAATTTGTTTGATTTACATTATTAGAAAATGCCTAATATATTATCTAACAAAACAGTAAAAAGCAAAGAAAAATGAGACCATTTAATGAATCAGAAAATTGTTTGCTGTGTTGTTTGAAGAATTGCTTAAAGTGTATTAAGTCACAAAATTATTAGAGGATTACATAAAAATTTATGTAAAACCTGAATATTCAATATCTGTGTACAGTTATTCAACATGTATATTACATTTTATGAATTAATAATGCAACTTTCTCATTACTTTCTAAAAATAATCTACATTTAAAAATAAACTTACTTTATGTAAGCATATGTCGAACATGTAAAAAGTATGTAAACTTACTGAAAGAAAGACATACCAAATATAGTTAAAACTAAATGGCAATCTGCTCAATTATCTAGATGTGTAAGTTCTAGAAGTTGTGAAACATGCACAGTTTGTTTAAAGGCTAGATCCAGATTTCTGCATATAAAAAAAAAACAAAAAAATTTAGTAAGTTCGATTAGGATGTGTAATATTTGCTTATACGCGATTGGGGAACTCAATATCAATGATTGAGGAATTCAACATCAATATACTGAAATGAATGCATGTACAAATATTTCTGCTAAACTTTTTAATGTTTCTATAAAAGTTCAGGAAATTGTCAATTCGAATGTTTTAAGGTCAATTTATAAGAAAAAAAAACTTGAGCATGGAATCCACACAAATCTTAATACTGGTAATTAGTTTATTAGATCTATTAATGTTTTCGAATTGTTTTAATCATTAACAGTATTATACTATTCAGGTGGGTTGCCATTACCTATAAATATTGGTGTTCCTCAATTAGTTAGTAGGAAAGTCAAATTTAAAGAAACTGAAACTATATAATTATTCGACTTGGACTAGGTCAATTAAAATTACAGATCCTTCTGAAATCCTTGAGGAAAAGTGGAACTCAATTTGAGGCAAATCTTGAAAAAAAACTTTACCATAGATTTATGATGTAAAGATAGTTAACGCAGAAGAAAAAAAATGTCAAAAGATGTGACCTTGTTTATGTTTCTCAAATAACCAAGCTGCTTAACTTTGTAATGACTTACAGAAAGCAAAACCCTTACCAAACATTAATACAAATTGGAATTGATTGGAATTGATAGCGCATCAATCAATTCCAAATTGGAATTGATTGATCTGCCACCTAAAATATTTTTTAGGTTGCGAATCGCTCAAGGTAATTTCAAACCTCTTTGATCCAGAAAAATAACGATGCGAAAATCAAAATTCTCACAGAACATACTCTGGAATTAACTATTATGTGGCTTTTGCATATTGTGACAACATGCAGGAGGCACACAAAAATTTAGCCATTTTATTAGATTTTCTAAAGCTTGAAGATTGTAAATATGTTCTTGTAGCTGATTTAAAAATAATTAATATTCTAGGAATTTCAGTTCAAGGAATAATTTAAAAATAAATTATTATTCAACTTTAAATTGGAGTTTTAAAGAAAACATAAACAAATTTAGTCTCATGACGTAAGTATGCTTGTGCTTGGTGTGAAGGAGAATGTGAGCTTTTCGGTGGGTTAATCAGAACATTTTTCTCATTGGATCTATCATATTAGAGGTACATGGAAGCTGCTTATCAAAGTTCTGAAATGAAAGAGTATAAGGTGTAAATGTTAATTATTATTTAATTTAAAAATTAAAAAAATCTTTTTGATAATAACAAAATAATTTTTCTATATTGTTAACCAAATTAATATATTTTGACAGAATGTTGTGAACGCATGCCTAATAAAGGAGGAAAACAAGTCAAAACTAGTTCTTGAAGTCATTCCTTTGCCAGACCTTCATATGTTAATGGGATTTGTAAATCATATATCAACTAGGGGTGTACCGAATGGAAATTTTGAATTGGGTCCAGAACTGTATTTGCCGGAATTGTTAATAATATATATATATATATATATATATATATATATATATATATATATATATATATATATATATATATATATATATATTTGACATGTTTACTGAATTAGGCATTCTATACTTTTTAGTTATTTAAAATTTAAGTAACATTTAAAACGAGACTATTCTCAGAGGCAAGTAACATTTTTGATCAAAAAAGAGCTAGTTTGTTGCCCAAAACTAAATAGCAACTTTTTTTGTACCACAATATTCCTAAACTTCTAGAAACCTTTACATAATTTATTACTGTAAATAAAATTACACTAAATAAATTATATTAGGTTTGTTAAGAAATTTGCATTTTTTACATAGGTTACCTATAGTTCTTTATTGCCTTTTTGGAAATAATAATAAAAATAAATAATAAAAAAATAAATTACATTAGGTTTGTTCTGAAATTTGCATTTTTTACCTAGGTTACCTATAGTTCTTCATTGGCCTTTAGGAAAAGGATTTTTTGATTTAATTTACACAGTCTGTGTCACATGTCACAAAAAAAGGTAAAAAAATGAATTACTGCATTCCGGTCTGAAATATTGTAATTCTAACCGGAACCGGAATGACCTAAAAGTCACAAATTACGGCCGGAACTCCTGCCAAAACAGATTTCCAGTGCATCCCTAATATCAACGTATATAGTTTATACGTTGATACTAGAAATGCGTTTATTGGTCTAAATACAAAGACTGGTTCAACTCACTTGGATGTATTAGAAGAGGATACCATGGGGGAACCTATGAAGGCAATACGTGTAGGTTTATTCTTAAAAACTGTGCTTTCAACAAGGCTAACAATTGAGCTCATACCACTTTTATGTCCAGTAAGAAAATTTGATAAATTAGTTCAAGGAACCTTAGAAAGTTATCTTAACTCTAGTTATCTTCAACTAATAACTTTCATTGTTTCTACAGTGCAACACATGAGTATTGTTCAGAAGTACAGTTAATTCATTAGGAATTTGGTTTAAATTGACTTTATACTATTATTATACTAGCATATTATTATTATTATTATTATTATTGTTATTATTATCTATCTTATGCAGAGTTGTTAGTTCTTGGCCTCGGCCTTGCCTTAAGGCTTAAAATAAAGGCCTTTGCTTTGGTCTTAGCATTGAAACTATTGGCTTTGGCCTTGATTGTTTTGGCCTCCACCTTTTCTTTAAGAATTCAGAACTTTCTTTTTTGTTTAAATTTTAAAAATTTTACAAGTGATTTTGTTTACTTGAAAGCTTTAGAACTTAATTTTGTGTTGAATGTCATAGTTTCAACTGCCGTTTTTGACTAGCCATTTTAAAGCAATAATCAATGACATGATTGGTTAATGGGAATTTATTACATCTATATATTAAGTCACATGATATATCTTAACGTTTTCAAAATTTAAAACAAGATTTAAACATGAATTTTTCTTAAAATTAAAAACAGAATTTCAAAGATTTTTTAAAATAGTTTTTATTATATCTAAATTATAATTTATTTTAAAGTATTTTTTTATTTATTTATAAACTTTTTATTCAATTTATCTAAATCCTTTAAAAAAGTTGTTAGTAATGTATATTTAATAGTTTTTTTTAGTAATTTTATTTATAAAATCCATTTTTGAATCAAAAGGCAATAGTTTAATTTGATAGTTCGGTCAAGAAAACAGCACCAGATACCGTACTGACATCTACTAAAAAAGGTATTACACCTCAGATTTAAAAGTCCTTTACCAAAAAAAATATGCTTTTTTGGAAATAATAGAAAAAACAATGTTTTACAAAGAAGAATAAATCAATCACTAGAATTTAACTAAAAAGATTTTTTGATAAAAAAAACTGTACGCAATTAAACAATATTCAAAAATTAGAAATCTATTAGGTCTATGAATTAATTCATGCGCTTTTTAATTGAAAATTGAAGGTTTATTTATTGATAAACTCCTTGTTATTGTTCAACTCCTAACGATTTTGCAAGGTCCTCTTGTGTTTGACAAGAATCCTGATCGAGCAATGCTGTTAATTCTGCATCTTCAAATTTTTTCGGCTGTCCTGGTCGCTCTTGGTTTTCCAAACAAAAATCACCACTTTTAAACCGTGCAAACCACTTCTAACACGTCGCTCAGCTAGAGCATGGTCACCATAAACTTCAACCAAAATACGATGACTTTCGGTAGCACTTTTCTTCATGTTAAAGTAATGAAGAAGAATCCCCCGCAAAAACACTTTATCAGGAACAAAAATCAACATTATCAGTTAAATTAAAAATAATGTTGTTTACGCTTAAATCAAATGATTTATAATGAAAATGATGCGCAATAACAGTGATCTTCGCACGCATGCGTGGCTAAACGAAACACTGAGACAATAAGCTAGTTTCGAAATCCCTTGTCAAACCACACGAATTAATTCCTAGACCAAATATATATTTGATAATTATTTTTGTGTCCCTGCAACATCAGCATATCTTTTGTCAAAATTGATTGATAATGTGTCCTCATAGAGCTCATACGTTCGATTTGTTGCTTGAAACTTTGATGTTTTTTAAATGTAACAAAGACTTATAGGCTATATAATAATAGTTAATGCTTTCGACATATAGCTAACAACTAATTTCTAATTAATATCTCTAACTAATATCTTAACTAATAATTAGGATTTTAATAATAATAACTAATATCTTTAATTAATAGATTTTAATATTAGCACAAAAATATATAAAATTAAAGAATTAAAAGTTTAATTTAAGTCTTTGACCTTGAAAATGTTTGCGTAGGCTTTGCATATTATATGTGCTTTGCAATACATAAAAATAAAGAATTAAATGTTTTAATTTTTTATGTATTTTTGTTTTCAGCTTTCATACATATCTACAAGTATATTTTCTTACTGATTTTGCCAAATTCTGTCCATAGCCTTAGTCTAATTTTGCAACATGTGGTTTTAATGTCACAGCACTTGCTACCAACAGTTTTGTTAGTAATTGGCCTTAACATAAGGCCAATTATTAAAAATTTAAGTCTTTGGTCATTAAAATGTTTGCATAGGCCTTGGCCTTGAAACTCTTGGTCTTGGCCTTGGTCTTGAAATTCTTGGCCTTGGCCTTGTAACATGTGGCCTTGTCCTTGGACTTGGACTTGCTACTTTTGGCCTTATTAACAACTCTGATCTTCCTAATATTTTATTAGTTTCTAGGAAAGAAACTTACATTGAACTGGAAAACACACTTAATCTCAGCTCACTTGCAACAGTTTATTGGACTTACTGGCCATTCTCTTGGACTATACAATCAACAGGCGTCTGAATCCGTTCATTTAAAAATGAAGCTAATAATCCAACATTTCAATGCTTCACAAACAAGTTTAAAGCATTCTTTTAGAGAACGATTCAGCAAAAGAATTGTTGAATCGTTCAGTAGTACTAATTTATAGATTGAAAAAATAAGATATTGTATATTTATAATTATAAATTTAAAACTTTGGATGATTGTAAATACTTTTTTGTAACTGTTAGCTAACAGAATAAACAAATCTTTGTGATGTTGAATCAAATGAGTTAGGATAAAAAGTATTAAAACATATTTAAAAAAAATTTACTCTCCCTTAGAAAGAAATTCCATTGCACTTGGAATTTTTTTTTTTTTTTTTTAAAAAGAAATTTTTTCAAAATCTATTTTTTTCCTGCTGCTTAAAATGATGATACCTTTGTTTTGAGTCTTTTCGATCTGCAAAACCCAAGTGTTTCAAATTCTCAAACATCCCTGTTTCAAACGCCTGTATTATCATATTTTCTGATCAATGCGTGCAACTTTTTTGTTTGTTTCAACATAAAATGAATCATTTAAATAAAAATAAAAAATGAAGGCAACAGCTTAATTAGCTTAATTTTAAATTAAATTTATTTTAAAAATTTTGACCTCATTCAAACTTTATTGCACCATTGTATAAAGGAAATGTGCTTAAATTTTGTTAGAATCAAATAATAGACAATATTTTAAAGAATTATTGATATTTATAAAGATATATTACTATATAATATAATATTCAGGTTGGGATCAAACAAGATAATTCTTGATTCTCAAATACAAAATCAAATACAAATACAATACATTTGTATTTGATTTTGCATATGATACTATCATATGCAAAATCAAATATTTTTGTTTACATTTATATTTTGAAAGTGCCAATTACATATATTATATGTAATTGGCACTTTCAAAATATAAATGTAAACAAAAATATTTGTATTTTATAAAAAGTATGAATAATTTAAATTTACTTCAACTTTCTTTTTAAACTCTAACTAACTTAATACTATAGAACTTTACTTATAATAAATAATTTACTTATAATATTCAATTAGCTAATTTTTGTCCATTCTATACATTCTAATACATTTGTTTTTAATTTTAAGGAAATTGAAAACCTCAAAAACATTTCGTCTTAAAAAAAAGCTCTGTTGCAAGTTTTTTTTTTTTACTAAATATGAAGTAATTTGAATAAAACTATTGAAACTATTTGAAGAACAATTAAAGATCTTGTAGGACAAAACTGGTATAAAATGCTAAATAGAAGAATGGAAACAAGTCTTTTAATAAAATTTTAAAACTTAGTTTGTGTGAAAAAAGAAAAAGATTATTTGTTACAACAATAAACAAACAAATCTTTTAGTTTTATTTTTAAAAAAATAACATAGTCAACCTAGTTTGTAAAATTATAAATACATTTTTATCAAATACAAATATTTGAAATACAACAACATATATATATATATATATATATATATATATACACCTATAGTAAAGGGCTTAGATATACAGTTTGTGGTAAAAAATAGCTCTTCGCTTGTTTGTGGTATTTAAACTGACAAAATTAAGGTTAGATTATAACAAAACGCATTAATTTAATTGCAGGAAGTAACTAAATTTCAAAAACCACAAAAAACACAAATTAAAAGACTAAAAAAAGAATACTAATTAATTCAGAATTTTTAAAAAAACATTCTGAATGTTCTTATTTTATTTTTATTTTTTAACTGTAAAACATGCGCGGAGTGTTGCTACATTGACTTGAAGCCTGACTCACAATGGAGTGCTGCTACATAGGCTGAGGGTTTGGTTGGGGCAGGCAGTCTATCAAATAATAATTAAAAAAAAAAAAGAAAAGTTTTTCTGGTCTTGAAAATTAAAAAAACTTAAAACTGACATTTTATGGTAAAAATTTAAAGGAATCCACAAGTGCCAAGACAATTTGTGTTCATATTATAGATAAACATTAGAAAATAAGTTAAAAGTTAATTAAACTTTCCAAAACAATTTATTGAATGAGATACTAACAAAAGCATTTGTTGTTTTGCCATTATACTTCTGGTTCAGAGCCTTATTTTAGGCTCTCAAATCTGCATAGTTTTTTCCATTAAAAAACATCTGGTTTCTATGGTTTCAATAATAAATATTTTTGCTCACCGCAGAGTTTTTCAAACTCAGTTCAGATTTACACAATCGGATTGCGTTTTCCCCTTCATATTTAGTCTGCTGTGGTTATAAAAAACATTCACTGTAGAATGTTTTTGTTTTTTGTTCAATGTATCGTTAAGCGTTTGAGTTAAATAAACTAGCATAATAAAAATAGTAATTAAGCCAATCGAACTTTAAAATGCACAAGATGAATATTTTTCTTATAAAATAAGTAATCAGTTCTTTAATATATAACACTAAGTACAATATAATCCAACATGGTTAAATTTTGAAAGATTTAAAAATCTTTGTTTTTTTAATAAATTGAGGAAAACCACCAAAGGGGAGACTCCTGTAATTTAAACTTGATTTAAGTTTTTTAAAAGAAACTTTTTTTATTGACATCAAATAATTAATCAGACCTGATTTAAAAAATAAAAATAGTCAAAGAGCTGGAACAAACTAGGGATATTCACATTTCCTTTGCAAGAAACAAAATGGCATTAAAAATTAAGAAGTTTTTTGTTAATATCTCATTCAATAATTTGTTTTGGAAAGTTTAATTAATTTTGAACTTATTTTTTAATGTTTATCTAAGATTAGAACATAACTTGTCTCGGCACTTGGGGTCCCTTTAAAGACTACCATGCAAGTGTGTGTATATATGTGTATATATATATATATATATATATATATATATATATATATATATATTCATTTATTTATTTATTTATTTATATATATATACATACATATAATACAGGCTTGGCCAGGAAGGCGTGCGATTTTAAGTTTTTATATGACCACATAAATAATAATTTGTTTTGATGATTTAACCATGGTTTTTAACAAATGCGCTAAAAAAATTGGCTTTTAATTATGTTGAAAATAAATAACTTAAACACGTTTATCTTTACTAACGTTTTTATATTAGCAAAATAAAGTAGCTAATGAATTAAATAAAGTAGCTAACGATTTTAGTTAAAGTATTATTGAAAATTGTATAATTTTTTGTTTATATTATTTAATTATTCAAAATTATTTTATAGTAAAAATAAAAAAAGTAAAAATTAGAAAAAAATTTAAATTTTACAAGCACCGACTTTAAACAGCAAAGGTCTCTTTAATAAACCTTATATAAGAATCATTAAAGTTTTTGTTGAGAAGAAAAAAAAGACTAGCTTTTTGAAAGCCATTTAAAATAAATAACTTTGATACTTATGTTTTTATATTATTGAAAAGCATTTAAGTAAAGTAACAAATCACTGCTAATGATTTTTTATAAAGATAATAATGAATAAAATATTTTTTTATATTTATATAAGTATTTATTTTTTATTATAAATGTCTTTAAATAAAAAAATTTATATCAATTTTTTAAATAAACCAATTAATTATTTTTTCTTTTCTTTACATTACTGTGAAGAATTGTAAAGAATCTTTTTATTAACTTCTAAATGTGCACATTTATTAAACAATCGTAAGATGTAAATTGTTACTTTATTTAAAAAGGGTTTTGCATAATATTATATTATAAAAATATTAGTAAAGATAAACGATTCAAAGTTATTTATTCCAAACGTAATTTAATCTTATTGTTATAGTTTATTATTTATTTTTGTTAAGTTTTAATTTTATTTTTTATTTATTTTAATTTTAGTTGAGTTATTTTTTTTTTTACGAAGATTTATTTACTTTATTTACAATAAGTTTTTTTTCAAGTTTCTATATAGTTAAGATTTTTTTTTTTCAGCGCGTTATTAAAAATATACAAATTTTCAAAAAAAATTACCAGCCGTGGTCAAGTTTTCAAAATCAAACAGTATTTGCGTGGTCATATTATGACGTGATATTGCATGCCTTCCTGGCTAAGCCTGTTATGTATGTATGTATGTATGTATGTATGTATGTATGTATGTATGTATGTATGTATGTATGTATGTATGTATGTATGTATGTATGTATGTATGTATGTATGTGTGTGTGTGTGTATTGTATTTGGTTAATACAAAAATTTGTTTTTTTACACATGGGCCTTGTTTGTCAAGTTTTTTATTTTGGAGTTAGAATTGAAAGAGAGCTATAACCACAACTAAAAGTTGTGGTTGTAACCCTGTAACCCACTAGCCTCCTCGACTGTAGTGGCCTTCTTGTTCTTTGGGAGGGGAATTAATATTTAAAAAATTTAACAATAAAATAAAAATTATAAAAAACAAACAATTAGATCAACTTTTTTATTAAATTAAAATTATTACTGACTTGATAACACTTGTATTGTTTTTGGTTGTTTTAATTTTTAATATATTGTAAATTTTAGAATATAAATACAATGTTAAATATTAACCTATCCTTCAATAAAAAAAACACTATAGACAAAGTAACAAATTACTGATGCGTAATTATTTTTAAAAAATTACCTGTGTCTGAAAAGTTGTTTTAGTAATTGGATCTGTTTCTATAGAATTTACAGCACAAGAGGTATTGTCGTGTTTTTTAGAGCAAATGTTAATGTAAAACAATTGTGTAAAGTAGGAATTAGTGTGATACGTTTTCACTTGATACATTGGTCCACCATCACTAATAAGTGGTGAGAGATCAAAAGTTAAATCTTTTTCAGGAGAAAAAATACAACCATTAAATTCACAGTCATCTCGTCTTTCATTTGAAGTTGTCCCATTGCCACACATAATGCATGACTCACTTCCAACCTTTTTTTATATTAAAACAAACTTATATAATAATGAAATAATGTTATTGAAAAAATTATTAAAGAAATTAATCTAAAAGAAACTATAAATGTTTTATTAAAAAGTATTTACAATTTTAAAATATAATGATTTTAATAGTGATGTGAAAGTGAAATTAGTAAGAAAGAAAAAGCATAACACTTTCCTTATTGACTCTTGTCATCTAATAAATATTTTTAAGCTTTAAGCTTGTACTGCCAATCTATCATTATTCATGTATTTTATATGAAATAGCTCATTAGATTTGTTTTTTTAAAAATGACATAAGGATATGTGATGAAAAAAACATTTTTTTAACAAGTTTTTTATTTTAAAATAAAATCAAAGACATAACCAAAGATGATAAAAAAAATTATGAGTTAATATGTAAATTTTTGGAAATTGTAATGGGAAAACAAAGTTTGAAAAACAAAATGTAAATATGTTATGATGTCTTTTTAAATAATTCTAATAATGACTGTGTAAACAAATGTAAACAAATGTCTAATAATGCCTGTGATCTGTCAAAATCAAAAATATAACAGCAGATTGTTATGACAACAGAAGATTGTTATAAAATTGGATGTCACTGATACTGAAATTAAAAATGAGGTCAAAAAAAAAACTTTTAAATAGAGAATGTTTGCATTTACCAATCTAAATTGTCACAGGAGCACAACCAGAGTATATTAGTAATATACTCTGATTGTGAAAGCACAATGATAAATTTTTTTTAATAACTAGCACTTGAAAACTTAAAACAACATTTTTTAACAACAAAATTGAATTAAATAGAGTTTTTATTTTTGCCGCAACTACAAATTTAAGTTTGCCGCAACTACAAATTTACAAATTTAAATACAATAAATAAAAAATAAACATATTTTAATTCATTTATACAAATACTGATACAAAAAGGAAATTAGCTTGTATTAAATATGTTAAAAAAATGCAAAATTAAATTTAATTATTTAATAATAATAATTATAATATTATCAAAAAAATTAAAAGAAAATAAACATTCCATAGTATAAATAGGTAATAACATTTCTACATTGTTTTTGTTCATTAAGTTAATTTTCTAATTGCACTCGCTTTGTGGTAATTTATTCCATTGCAGTAGTTTAAAAAAGTTACTTAGCAGAGATACTTAGAACAAGATTGTTATCCTTGCCAGTTACTAAGTTGTGGTATTTCTTAGCACTGTTTAGTGACAGGTGGTCAAAATTTCCGTTAATCATTTTTTACTTAAAATACTTTGAAACAAAGATTAAGTATGAATCTTACTATAATTAGTATAAATACTAGAATTTGTAAATTTATATATACATTTTCGCAACCAATTTTAATTTCTTGGAAGGAGCTATTTTTAATTTGCATATATATATATATATATACATATATATATATATATATACATATATATATATATATATATATATATATATATATATATATATATATATATATATATATATATACATATATATATATATATATACATATATATATATATATATATATATATATATATATATATATATATATATATATATATATATATATATATATATATATATATATATATACTTTAATTGAAATACAACTTTATGTTAATCTACTTTTTATTATACTGTTCCTTTTAAAAAAAATGTTTGGGCAGAATTTTTTTAAGTAATACAAAATAATAAAGTTATACCAAGAAAAACAAATTTTGTTGTTTTACTTGAAGCTTGCCGTCTTTATGTTAGCCAGTTCTTCAAAGGCTTTAAAATATACACCGCAATCTACAGACTTTATAATTTATTCAAGCGTGTTTAATTCCAAAGAGTTTTAGTAAATGGCGCCATTGTAGAATTTCGATAAGAAATCTAAAAATTCTTTTTTTCTATGAAATTATAGATTTTTTTATTATTATTATTATTATTATTATTATTATTATTATTATTATTATTATTATTATTATTATTATTATAGATTACTACAGAACTTGTTTAGTTACTTATTATTATATTAAAGTTTTTTTTTCATCATAAATTACTGAAGAATTTTTTTAGTTATTTGACTTTCTAAATTTCGCGAAGTTCGCATTAAAAATATGAATAAAAAATTTCAGATATTTTAGGCTTGTCTATTACTATAAATTATAATTGTTATATCTATTGTTATTAAATGATTATTATCCTTATTAAGATTCTGTTAAAAAAATTATTTTGTATTATTTAACACAACCACAAGCTGCTGACAGAAGCTTTCGAGTATGCTTCACAATTTATCTTGTTTGTTCTTAAGGTTTAATTAACTCTCTAAATAATCAAGAACAAATAATAGCCATATTGTATTATTATAAAAAGTTATCACTTAAAAAAGTCAAAAAATCTTGAGTAATCCTTGATAAAAAAAACCTTCATAAAATTTAGTTCTAAAATAAAGCAGCATTAACACTGTAAAATTTAACTTGTAGAAGTATATATACACTTCTACAAGTTAAAAGTTAGTTATACTTATATATAAGTAATTACAAATGTCTTTTGAAGAAAAACATTCTTTTAAACATTAGATGAGTTTGGTTTTGGACCTTAATGTTTTAGTTACTATTTATAAAAACAATCGTTTTAAGCACTTTGCATTTATTGTTCAATGAAGCGTGTTAAAAACTTATTTAATTAAAAACTTCTACTGATATATAGTTTGTTATGCTTTTAAAGAGATTTACTATTCAAATTTTAATTAGTTGTCAATGTTATGCCATCCAAATTTTATTCAAAAAATGTGCGATCGCAGGGTAAAGATTTTTATTAAAATGGCTGGTAGCAAAAGAGTTAACCTTATGAAAGTCTAATTAACAGCATTTATTTGCTAAACTTTTCATCGAGTAAAAGTATTCTCAAAATTCTTATTTAATCATGCGAGAATATATTTAATGAAATTTATTATGTAAAACATGTATTAAAACTAATTGCTTATTTTATTTTATTTTTAAAATTGAACAATTATTGGTCAAGATTGCAAAAAAGCGCATTATCGAGTCAATTTTAAAATTGAAATCGCTTAATGAAAAACTTTTTATTGTCAATTTTGGTAGTTTTTTTATTTGAAATTTAAGAGACAGGTTTTTATGTAAAATACTTGCCAAATACGATATAAATAAGGAAATATTAAATACAATGTTTTTAACGTGCGCTGCAACACATTGACAATTTAAATTGCCATCTGTCTTGAATGATTGACATAAAACATTAACTATTGCTTTGATTAATAAAAAGCTGTCTGTAAATTTGCTAAGTGTAAAATCTATAAATATTTTCTAACTAAAAATTTAAGAATTTGGCAAATATCTCTAATAAATGATGTTACTTACCAAAATTCTTTATTAATTAAAAATTTAAGAATTTGTAAAATGTCATTTTGATAGGAGAACGAAAACGCCATAGCAATAAACGGCTTAAATAAACTTGAAAAATAGTTCACATTGTTTACATAAAAAGAAAAAAGATTCAGAATATATAATAAGGTGATCAACGTCTTTTTTGAATATTTATTATATTTAAGAGAATATTGATTATATTTTAACATAAAAATCTTAATTTTATTTTGTTCTCGCGCTCTATAAAAAACATTCTTTTGTTTAGCCTCCTATAAAATTTATAGGAAAGTCATATGATTGATAATATACGCTTTTTTTGAAAAAATTTTAAAAAACAAATAATATTGATTTAAAAAAAAAAAAATTCTACAATGACGCCATTTACTAAAACTCTTTGGAATTAAACATGCTTGAATAAATTATAAAGTCTGTAGATTACAGCGTATATTTTAAATACTTTGAGGAACTGGCTGACATGGAGACGGTGAGCTTGTTTTTCTTGGTATACCTTTATTACTTTGTTTTACTTAAAAAAATTCTACCCAAACATTTTTTTATCATTCTTTTTAATTTAAATACAACTTGCCTAGGCACTTACTTTGGGATCCCTTTAATAACTTATTTTTATGACTTATTTATTAGATTATTATCAGATTTGTTATATATATTATAGTTTTAACATTAGTCACTACAATATTCTTACAAATCAAATTTTATTAAATTTTCATACAAAATGATTAAAAGTTGAATGATTTTACATACTTTTAAATCTACTCTTATTATTCATCGCTTGTTGTCATCGCTTGTTGTCATCACTTTATTAGTTTGCATACTGTTGAAACATGGTTTTCATTTATTAAATTTATATGATGTGTTAATCTTTAGTCAACAGTTATGAAGAAACTAGAATTCCAAATAATTGAGGTAAAAATAACTTTTATTTAGTGGTAATATTACAAAGCCAATTTTAATGGTTAATTGGACAATATTTTGTGCTACTATATATATATTTTTGTTATTGTCATTACAAATAATAACTTTAGTTATGCTCATAATAATTTGTTGTGTCTTTAACTTTTTTTTTTAACTCAGTGCCTTGGAAACATTGTCTGCCTCTTTTTAATATTTATTAAAAAAGAGTAGCATTTTTGAAACACTTTATTATTGAATCCCTTCCATAGAACCCTCTAGATATATAATAACTTTCCAGAATATTTTGTATCTTTCTAGGAGCTTTCTATTTTACTATAGATATTAAGTTTGTGATATTATTTGTATTGGTATTCTTGAATCGAAAATAAAAGCTTTACTAAAATCGAACTTTTCTTTGGATCTGTCATGAAATATAACAGATTTTTGGCGACGAAGATCTCTTTATTTTCAAAAAACTACTCATGGAAGAAAAACACAGTGCTACTCTGGTAGCGATATTATCAGAAATGCAGAAGCTGCAAGAAACTAGCCAAACAACAGGGACAAATCAAAAAGCAACAAGATGCCATTGTCAACCTGCTTGAAGCCAATGAATCAAAGGTCACTCAAGATTTTGTTGCTTTTGAATCAACAGCGGAATTATGGGTTGACTATCAGGAAAGATTCGAAACATTCGCTAAAGCTCAGAGTATAACAAGAAATAATAAAGGTGCTTATTTTCTCAGTTGTCAAACCCCAGTCATCTACAAATAGTTATGCAATCTTGCAAGTCAACAAGAGACTCCTTTGACAGTCAACCATCTTTTGTATGATTAAATTGCTCAAATAATGAAAGAACAATACAATCCAAACAAATTCCTTGTTCGTGAAAGATTCAAATTTTGGTCAAGCATTGGTCGCAATCAAGGTGAATCTATTCCACAACTGGTTGCTCAAATTTGACAATTGGCTGCAACATGCAACTTTGCTAACATAACAAATCCACTGGATGAAGCTCTTTGAACACATTTTATCTGCTCTATTAAAAATGAAGCAGTGCTCAAAGCTCTTTCCAAGTGCAAAAACGAAGATCTAACTTTCCCCAAGGCCGTAGAAATAGCAACCGAAACCGAGGAGGCCGCCAAGGTAGCCAAAGAAACTGCTGTTGGTCCCTCAAAATCTCTGATGTCTCTCCCTATCAATAAGTTGGGGCAACATCAATCGGAATCCAAATCCTCAACTCCTCGACAAAACAAGTCACAGACTGAGTCAACTGCTTGTAGAAGTTGTGGCAAATCGACCCATGAACGCAAAAATTGCCGTTTCAAGGACGCGGAATGTAATTTTTGTGGTAAAAATGGCCACATTGAAGCAGTTTGTTTCAAGAAAAAGGCCAAATCCCGAAAGACGGTCAAGCCTATATTCATTTATGGACAGACTAAAGCACTTCGCCAAGTCAACCAAATCAATGTTGATGATGCAATTACACAAAATCTCCAAATCAATGGGCATTCGATAAGATTCGAACTTGATACTGGGGCTCCTACCAATTTTATCACCCATACTTTATGGCAAAGTTTGGGTAAACCACATTTTCAATCATCAGATTTACAATTCGAGTCAGCAAGCAAACATCAACTTCCGATACTAGGGAAAATTGAATTATCAGTTAAAGCTCCAACAACCTATTGCAAAACATGGTTCCACATAACTTCTGTTCCTGGACTAAATCTTATTGGCCGATCGGGCATTTGGCTACTTAATCTTTCAGTTGATGAAAAGATTAAGAAATCATCCAAGAGTACTGTTGCTAAGGTCTTTGAGCATCTCAAACCTGACACAGATCTCCAACAAAGGTGCAGAGTTCTATGTTCTGAGTTTCCAGACCTGTTTAAACCAGAATTGGGTTGTTTGAAAGACTTTGAACTTGAAATAAAATTCAAGCCTGAATACAAGCCTATCTTCTGCCATCCAAGACCTGTACCTTTCGCTATTCAAGAAGATCTGGTTGACGCTTACCAAGCTGGTATCAAGCATGGTGTTTGGAAACGTACTCAATTCAACGACGAAGGTACATCTGTGGTTCCTATTCAAAAGAACGCGCTTCCCGGACAAGACGAAAGATTCCAATTTGTGGCAACTATTCAGTCTCCATTAATACTCAGCTAGAACCTCATCACTACCCAATGCCGTTGCCAGAAGACCTGTTGCGTAAACTGCGTGGCGGTTATGGATACACAAAAATTGACCTTGGTGACGCTTATAATCAAATTCATTTGGGTCTAATTTCTCAGAGACAACTGTGTACTGAGACACACACTGGTGTTCTTCTTCAGCTATGTCTTCCATTTGGTATCACTTCAGCACCGGGGTACTTTCAAGAGACAATGGATAAAATAACAATTGATCTACCTGGTATGACTGTCTATCTCGATGATATTCTCGTCAGTGGCAACAACGCAGCCAACCACATTTCCAACTTGCATGGTCTTCTACAATGACTAAGTAAAAACGGACTACGCTGTCGTCTAGAAAAATGTATTTTCGCTAGTTCTTCGATCGAATATCTTGGCCATACATTATCTTCAGAAGGTATTGCTAAAGGTAACAAAGTTGATGCTGTTTTGGCTATGCCAGTTCCTAAGGACGCTAACACACTGCAATCTTTTCTTGGTCAAGTACAGTTTTAAGGCAAATTTCTTCCTCCAAATTTGTCTATGACATTAGACCCACTCCATCGCCTAATTAAGAAAGATGTGCCATGGCAGTGGACATCCGAACAACAGTCAGCTTTTGAAACTGTGAAACAGTTGTTATCATCTGATTCAGTTCTGACTCACTTTGATCCTTCCAAACCGTTAGGAATGGCAACAGACGCTTCAGAAGCTGGTATTGGTGCCATATTGTTTCATTGATTGGCAGATGGCTCTGAACATCCAATTGCAAATGTATCGAAGATTTTGACTGATTGTCAACGTTGCTACAGTCAAATTCACAAAGAAGCATTAGCAATAATTTTTGGTTTAAAAAAGTTTCATTAATTTATTTATGGTCGTTGTTTTACCATCGTCACTGATCATAAACCACAACAACTCTGTTTGGTTTCGTAAGACTGCTGAACACGGCAACGCTGACGCGCTCAGTCGATTACCGGTTGACCATGATCGCAATTTTGATGGGAAGAAAAGTAGTGAAGAAAATTTAACGATTTGTGCAGTGAAAACCGTTAGCCATCAAATCAATATGCATGATCTGAATATCCTGGTCCACGAGTTGAGCAAAGATCCTGTCATCATCTGCAGTTATTCGCAATGTTCGAGATGGTTGGGTCGAATCCGACAATAATGACGAGGTACAGAAATTCCAAAAACTTTCCGAAGCTCTCTCCGTGTCAGGCAAATGCTTGTTCTATGGTCCACGTGTTGTCGTCCCCAAAACCCTTCAAGATCAAGTCTTGAAGATACTGCACCTAGGTCATTTTGGCATTCAACGAATGAAACAACTTGCACGATCTGCCGTATATTGGCCAGGCATTGATTCAGCTATCACTAATCTAGCACACCAGTATACTACCTGTTGGGAAAATCAGAACCTTCCATCAAAACCAGCAGTCCATCCATGGATGCTACCAGAACGCCCTTGGAGTCGTTTACATCTTGATCATGCAATCAATTTCATGGGTACCAATTGGCTTATCATGATTGATGCTCTATCTAATTATCCATGTATTCACCCTACGTCTTCTATCAGTGCCAAATCTACCATTGATTTACTGGAAGAAGATTTTGCACACTTCGGTTATCCACATGCTTTGGTTACCGATAATTATTCCTCATTTACATCTCAGGAATTTCTAGAATGGTGTAATAGTTGAGGTATCTTCCTGCTCAAAGGTGCTCCATATCACCCCACAACAAATGGTGCTGCCGAACGACTAGTTCAAACTTTCAAAAAAGCCATGAAGAAATCAAACCTACCTCCTAGGAATGCTCTTCAAGAATTTCTCATGGTCTATCGCCGAACTCCTTTAGCAAATGGATCGTCCCCTAGTGAATTACTCAATGGCAGACGAACTCGGGCGCATATCAATCTGCTTTTGCCATCCCCTGTTCATTTACAACAATCAAAGCAATCTACGGACTCTTCTAAAGTTGTAAAGTTTTCAGTTGGATACTTGGTTTATGCCGGATACTTTAGCTCAAATAATGATTACAACTCAAAATGGATTACAGCTATTGTCACTGAAGTATGCGGTCCTCGATCTGTCATAGTGAAGACAGAGCCTGATGGTCTAGTCTGGCATTGTCATATTGAACAACTCAGGCATCGCTATGACTCCAAAAAAATCGATAATAGTGCCGCCGCTTTATTATCAGGTGAACCTACTGGGCCAGATAAAAAACAAATCAAAGCAAGACGACCTAGTAGATGCAAATCAAAGATTAATCAAAACACATGCTCTCCGTAAACCCAAGCTGACGAGGAGATGTTATGGTCTATTCTAGAACTTTCTAGATACAACAGAACATTCGAGAATCTTCCATAGAACCCTCTAGATATATAATAACTTACCAGAATATCCTGTATCTTTCTAGGAAATTTCTATTTTATTATAAATATTAAGTTTGTGATATTATTTGTATTGGTATTCTTGAATCGAAAATAAAAGCTTTACTAAAATCGAACTTTTCTTTGGATCTGTCAAGAAATATAACAATTACTAAGCTTTTATGTATTTCTTGGTACCATAACTGATCATGACCATGTATATGATATGTTTTACAAGTCATTAATATATATATATATATATATATATATATATATATATATATATATATATATATATATATATATACATATATATATATATATATATATATATATATATATATATATATATATATATATATATATACATATATATATATAAAATATTGATAGATATAGATATAGGCCTCAGCAGGAAAAAATGAGTGCAAGAGAAGAGAAAATCTTTTCCAAAACAAACATGGCAAGCCATGCAAGTTGCTCCTCTAAACAGTTTTTTTGAGAGATTTTAGTTTTTGTGCTACCTATCTGTTTATTTAAAAAAAAAATGATTTTACACTTTTTTTTGATTTTACTATTTTTACACTTAATAACAAGCAAATGCTTGTAACATTAATGTTACAATGTTACAAGAATATATACCTAACAAGTGTCATTTATCGTGCCATGGTAACTTATGAAATATTTTGTTTTTGAAAAAACTCTGATATACAAGTGTTTTCTTTGGGTTTTCACTCTAGCTATCAATTTATTTATTAAAAACTTTATTTACTCGGAACAAACTTTGACAAACAAAAAGCCATACAAATTTTGACTGCTTTTAAAAAACATTGTATAATTTCTTACTGTAATTTAATGTAGAAAGTTAAAACAAATATTACTATAATTAAAAATTCCACAATAAAAGTGATTATAGAATAGTTACAATTTTTTTAGCAGAACATTTAATTGCACATTATATTTTTTTATTTTGCTCAAATTGAGACAACTTTGTATAATTTATTATAATTAATATATAAAATATACAATTCATTACATAATATAAAAATTATTATGCATTAATTTAGTGCATAATAAATTTATATTACAAATTCATTATGCACTAAAGATATAGATTTATCATGCACTATAGATAAATCACCTAAATTTGGTCACTTAAGCTTTGAACATTCATATCTTGGGTAAAAATAAACATTTTAGGATTTTTTTTCTTTTTTTTTGAATTATGCAACTATATTGTTAATTCATATTGTAAACTGTGATAACAAATATTCTTGGATAAAAAAAGTTTATAAAAAATAAAACATGAAACAATTTTTTTTTGTTGCAATAACCATGCCTTTAAAAAAGCATTGCAGTTAATTATGCAATAATTGGTTTATTTCTAAAATGACTTTCATCTTTGTTACAATGGTTTTCTTTTATGAACAACTTTGCAAACTTGACTATATTGTCATTAATGTTATAGTGATATTGACTGTTTTGCAAAAAAAAAAAAAAAAAAAAACATTCAACCATTCAATTATTAAATATATCGATGCTTCAACTTTATTTATCTTAAAACCACTAAACAAGAATATTTTGATTGAATTAAAGATTCAATCCATTTTTGATTTTTTGTTTGATTCACTTAATTTAATTAAACGCTCAAATATCGCAACAACAGGTGTATTCAGGTTTTTTGATATTTTCTAGGTGACACTGAACATTACTATCAGTAATGTTTAGTGCCAACAAGAGTTGTAAGATACCATCTCTGTCATCTCTAGAGTTGTAAATTGTAAGAGATGTAAGGTTATCTTCAACAACTGTCTTTAGCTGATTTTCATCAGTTATCGATGGTCTGTCTAGACCAATTTTGGCATACCTATAATTTTTGTCATAAACATTTGCATTTTGTAAACAAAAAAGTCAATCTGAAACTCAAACTAGAGAAAAAAAGAATTGTTTTACATTTATGAAAAAATTATAACCTTGCAAGAGCTGTAAATTACTTCTGTAAACAACTTTAGGGGAGTGTGGGCAACATGGAAGCAAGAGTATAACTAAGTATATACTATTCATAAATCGCAATTAAAAATGGAGGCATTTATAAAGAGTATTTACTCTTCAAAAAATGCAAAGGTTTGGTAATAATTTTTAATTAAAAAATTAAATTAAAAATTTTACTTAATAAAGTAAATTTAAAAATTTAATGGGTTGCTATGACTACAAATAAAAACTGTACAACTTCATAAAAATTACCTCAGAAGCAAATGTCCCTAATGGACAAGGAGTACACTTTGTTGAGCCTTTTCCACTAAATGTTCCATTAGGACATTTTACACAAGTTGATTGATCCATAGAAACAATTGTGCCAGCTGGACATTCAGTGCATCGCTTTGCTGAGCCATATTTAACACCAAGTAAATCAATATGATAAATACGAGCTTCAAAGCTTATCAAGGAGAAGTTACCTTCATCTTCGTGATGGAAAAAAAGCCTTTAAATTTTTAAATAAATAAGTTTATTTCATATTAACAACAAATCAAATATATTCTGAAAAAATTTTTACAAGATTATTTATAAATAAAAAAAAATTAATAGTCATAAATACAATAAAACTGGGTCAAAGCACACACCATATCATTCCGCACACTGATCGAAATTATAAATATAAAAACTAAACGGATATGGCTACAAAAAAAATAAAAATAGATTCAAATCTCCTCTATTCAAATTGATAAAATTATAAGCCGATTCAACTCCATTTTTCTACATTGAAAACTTTTGAATAAAAATGTAAATTATTATGATCAAAAACAAAGTCATGACCAAAATACTGTAAACTTGGGTCTGAGTGAAATGTAACTAGATGGAAGTACTGCCCCATTAAGTTCCAATCAAAAAATAAAATTATTTTCATTCAAGATTGTTATTTTTTATTAATTTTTTTGAATTTTCTTTTGATATTTTGTTTCGTTTTTATTTATATTATATTTTTATGAATTTTTATAATGATCTTAATATTTTTACTTAGTATACGATTGAAAGATGATAACAACTTAAATTGCTTAGCTATAACTCTTCATAAAACTATTTTTAATAAAGTTATTAAAAGTTTTATGAATAGTTATAATTAAAATAAAATTTTAATAAAGTTATTTCTAATAAAGTTATTTTCTAATAAAGTTATTTCTAAGAAAGTCTTAAGAATGCATTTAGCTAGAATCAAAGAACCATATTAATATGCAAACAAAAAAAATGAATTGTATGTATAGGGTGTATATAAATGTATATAAAGGGTGCATATAAGTAAATTCTATGAAGCATACTATTATCTCTAGATCCCAAATAAGCGTTTTTAGTTTGAACTTTAAATCTTTTTTTGATATTTTAACAGAAAGACTAATAATAATTAAAAAAATAAAAATAAGGAAAATTTATTTTTTAATGTTTGTGCTTTGTTAGAGTGCTCTATTTACAAGCAATAGAATTTAAATTTGAACTCCGTGTAACTCATTATGATAAGAGTTATAGTCTACCATTTGCCAACACTTACTTGCCAATAATAACATCGACACTTGTTTTTCAACAACAACATCAACACTTGCTTGCCAACAACAACACCAACATTTACTTACACAGTTTTCTATTACTTACTTGCCAACAACATCAATTAGCATAATTGATTTAATATAAATAAAAAACACTTACTTGAATGAATAACTTCCAGGGAGAGTTAAATTATGTTGATGAGTAAAAATTGTACCATTTCTCAAATTAATGTTATATTTATCAACACAATCTCCATCAAAATATGGCTGCCCATCTTTTAAAACGTAATATTTTAGGTAACAATGACTGAGCTTTGCTAATTTTGAATCATTTGAGTTTAAACGACAGTCTACTGAGCAGCTAAAGGTCAAAACAGGATTAAAATAATCAATTTCAACACCAATAGCTTCTAATATAGTTTCAAATGATCCAGGTAAACGACGTGTTGCAATGTAATTCCCACGTGGTTCCCACATTGGTTCTTTATCCTATAAAAACCTTATATTATTAATTATTCATTTAAAAACTAAAATTGTTTCTATCCTTAACCCATCTAGTAAATTATATTAATAAGTCTCTCTTAACAGCAAATTTTTATATATTATAATTAATTAAACATTTCTTAAATATTATTAACTTATTTGCTTTTATTAAACTTTAACAAATTAAGATGATAATAAGATAAATTTGCAGTAGTTAGTTATCTAAAAGAATTTCAAAAGGGTCATCCACAAATTGTCACACAATATTTCATAGGGTCAGCAACAAATTGTCACACAATAGGAGGGAGAGGGGTTAGTGATTTTGTGATGTTTTTTTACCAGGGGAGGGAAAGACTGGGTTTTCTATTTTTGTGTGTTTTAATGACTATTGTAATTATTAGGAACTATCAAGAGAGTAAAAAAAACACAATATAAGACAAATTTTTATTTTATTTTTTGTAAGATATATCATAATATCTTTACATTTTCATAACAAGATAAAATGGAAAACAATGTTTAATTAAGGAAAACTTTATAACAATAGAAAATGGAAAACAAGGTTTAATTAAGGAAAACTTTATAACAAGATAAAATGGAAAACAAGTTTAATTACGGAAAACTTTTTAACAAGATAAAATGGAAAACAATGTTTAATTAAGGAAAACTTTATAACAAGATAAAATGGAAAACAATGTTTAATTAAGGAAAACTTTATAACAAGATAAAATGGAAAACAAGGTTTAATTAAGGAAAACTTTGTAACAATAGAAAATGGAAAACAAGTTTAATTAAGGAAAACTTTATAACAAGATAAAATGGAAAACAAGGTTTAATTAAGGAAAACTTTATAACAAGATAAAATGGAAAACAAGGTTTAATTAAAGAAAACTTTATGATTTCTATTTTTGCAGCATATAAGCCCTGATTTCAAATCTCTTTAAAAAAATTATTAAAGTTAATGAAAATTATTAGCTCCAATATCTACATTATTGTAATAAAAAATATTTTTATTTAAAATAGAATAATAATCAAGTCTAATTTTAGCAATAGAATTCGAAAACCAATAACAAAACAACAAATAAATTTGTAACTTTTAAGTTTAAAATACATTTATTATTGTTTCCTTATCTGTATATTTTTATTAATGCTTCCTTACGTTGTTTTTATTTCTCTAAATATTATTGCTATACTTTATTTCAAAATATAATTGATAGTATTTTTCTGCATAATAAAAAAAATGTTAAACATATAATAATATTATATGTTATTCAAAATATCATTGTTAAAATCATACTGTTCTTGGTTTAGACAAATCAGACAGTATTTTCCTGCATAATAAAAAAAAAAGTGAAACATACTTTTTAATTTAGTTAACTTTTTATTTTGACTTTTGTAAATACAAAATTAACAAATAATTAATAAAGACCTGTTAGCTAATATAATAATAATTCATTACTTCAAAAACTAATGAAAATAATAAATATGCAATAAATTAATTTAATGCAATATTACATTAATACGATATATACACTTGATGCAATATTGCATTTTTAATTGCTTTTTAAGTTACTTTTTTAAACATTTGATTGATTTACACAAAAGAACCTAAGTAGAACAAAACACAATTTATTCAACACACAACATTTTTATTTTAAGTTATAAACGTTTACTTAATGACTGAAATGACAATACTAAAGAGAAAAACAAAAACATTAAAAAATTATTATTAATTTGTTAAGAAAATTTGGACAGAAGGTCCAAATTTTGTTTGCCAAATTAATCAATTTTGTTAGCAGTGGAAGCATCATTAAATCAACAAATTACATAACAATATCTTATCCATATTTTTAATTTAATTTTAAAAGATTGAATTTTTTCTAATAACCATAAAAATGGTTATTAGAAAGCTAAACCTTTTTAAAAAAAAAGCAAGGATCTCAATTTAGTCAATAGTAAGAAACCATTTAGTAAACAACTCAAACTATTTAAACTAAAAAAGTTTTACTTGTCTAAAAGATCGTATATAAGAGATGGTAATATAAAAAGCCTTTTTTGCAAATATTGAAAACTCACTAAGTTAATCTACCAATATGAAATATTGCTGAAGCCATCAGTCTATTTTTTCACATTTCTAATTTTAATTTTTACATAAATGTTATCAGCTAGCTAATAATATATAGAATAAAACTGAGTCAAACTGCACACTAATCAATAAAAATTATAACTTTTTTTTTTCCAATTATTATTAAGATTTTTTTTGTTTTTATTAGATAGCTAATAAAAAACTATATAAGAAAATATAAATATATATTTAAAAAAAAAAAAATTATCAATAATATTAAATGCCAAGAAAAATAAAAGGTGTGGCTTTAGATGACATTCTGATAAAATCGCACACTTGCAGAAAACATTGAATTTTTATAAATTTTTTAATTATTATTTATAACACAACTTATATACGCAATAGTATATTTTATTACTCTATTCAGCCCAAAATTTAAGAAACTATTTTGAAATTTTTACACTTTTTGCAACAAAAAATTCAGTTCCAACTACATATTTTTTTGGTAAATGTTTCTTTGCGCAACCTTTCCCGACACATCAAGTTCTCACATTGCAACATTTTTGTGTACAATTGTACTCTACACTTTTTACATTTTGCAACTTTTAATTGTTTGGATGCTGGTACTTGTTCTTTATTAGCTGGCGTAGTTGAGAAAGATGGTAATCGGTATGTAGTTAGAGTAGGTGCTGTGGCAGCTGTAGAAGATGATGAAGCTGTGTCTGAGCAAGATGGTTAAGGCGCTGTGAAGGCTGCTAAAATTTATGATGGTGGATTAAATCCTTGTGTGATTGCTAATGCCTTATAATTTATATTGTTTTTATTAGGAGAAAATAAGCCAGTGTACTGGAAACCAGCGATTGCATGCGAGCATGTAATACATTTACCACTCTTGGGTAGCAGTTTGAGCAATGGTGGAAAATTCTGTTTATCTAAATTTTTACATTTTGAGTCTTTGTAATACTTGGTAAAAATTTCTTTCCACACTTGTTTTACATGACAATGGACACTTCTATCTAATGGTTGTAGAATATGTGAAGAATGCTCTGGTAGACAAACCATGCTTATATTGTGCTTTTTGCACAGCAATATCACTTCTAAAGTTGTGTGAGTTGTATGCCCATCTAATACTAAAATATGAATACAGCCAATTTGGTCATTCGGATATAAATACTTCTTTCAGCCATTAATTAAACGCACCATGTTCATCCAACCTGATTTTAAAATTGAATATTCAATGCCAATTGGACCACCTCTTGCCCAGTCAGGACGAAAGTTGCTTTAGGCTTTGCATACCACAAATAGTGGTGCAAAATGCCCATCAACATTGCAGCAAATGTTTACAGTATAATGAATTTTTTCATTGTGTCCAGTTAGTTTAAATGCACGTCTCACCCCTTTTCAACACACTACGATTGCTTTGAATTGGTCACCTGAAAAACCTGTTTCATCACAGTTCCAAATACCTGACCTAGTAGTTATACCAGTCTGCTGATATTGCCTGGCAATGCATGCGTTTTACTTTCTTTCACATCAGTTAATGTGGCTAGTATATCATCTTCCTTGTATGCTTTTTTTTTTTAATTGTCATTTTAAAGTAAGTGAGTTAAGTTGAATTAAGTGAATGATGATTATATTGAGAAGTAACATAATGGTTTTTAATAAGTAAGTGATGACTGTATTGACAAATAACATTATAGTTCATTTTTAATTAAATAATAATAATAAACACTAAGTTAATTAGATAAAGATAGGCGCTTAATCACTTGCAAAAAACTAAACTAAGTAATTTTCTTATTTTATTGTTTATTTAACCTTTTGTTTTAGCTGCATAAAAATTATATTATCAGAATGGAAATTAAATTTCAAATAAGATAATGCTAAAATTATTTTTTTATCAGTTTCAGTTCAAACGCTATTTTATTCGCAACGACATATAGTTTTATCAATTTTAATAGAGGAGATAATTCTGTATTTGAATTTATTTTTATTTTCTTCATAGCCATATCCCTTCAGTTTTTATTTGGTGATTTTAATCAGGTGTGCGGAATGATATGTCTTTACTCTACTTGGTTTTACTCTATTTTGTAGAACTTTTTTTGTAAAAAAAAACAACAACATACTAAAGTGTTAACATGATATAGTATTGCTTTTTTAAATCATTAAAATGAATTCCTGCAAGAAATGGTTAAACCCATTTATATATATAAATACTTTAAAAATAAATTTTTATGGATAAAAATAACAAAATTAACAGTAAAGGAATTTAAGATACACTCAAGACAATTTAAATACAGTTTTAATTTACCTTACAAAACTCTCCACTGCAAGACTGTTTGAAGACATTAGGTAACGGGCCTTCTGGAAAATGATCCATGTAAAAACCACGTAATGCAGCATATCCAGATTTACAAGGCATGCACTCAGTTTGCATACCATCAGAGTATAATCCAAGTTTGCAAATAGTACATTTTGGAATAGGTCCAGAAACATCTAAGAAATATCCAGGTTGGCAATAGCACATTATTTGTGGATTATCAGGTTCCTTGTATTGATCAGAAGCATTTTTTAATACATTACATACAGTGTCTGCGACATCTAAAAAAAGCTAAAACTAACAAAAAAAAGTTTCAAAATCACTGTCAAAAAATTACTAAAATGATTTGAACACACTTGTCCACTTTGGAATGTATACGGATTGATTTCTTAACCAAAAACCACTGCCATTATTTTTACATGTTGCAATGCTGTCAGGCAAAAGATAAAAATCTTTCTGAGTGCAATTAGGCAGCTTAAAACAACTGGTTGCTCCAATACCAGAAAATTCACCTTTAGGACATGGAATACATTGTGATTGACCTATTTTATCTTGATAGTAATTTTGGATGCATTTTAGACACTCTGTTGCTCCATCAAGAGAAGAATATGATCCAGCAGGACATTCTGAGCACTTACTTTCTGTTGAAAATGAACCAACCTTCAGTAACAAAACAAAAAATATAAAACCAAAACATGATATAGGTTGAAGGTAAAAAGAACAACTTAAAATAATAATTTAAACTAGCTGTCTGGACCCATAAAATACGGGTCTTGGTAAGTCTATTCCACACCGACCATTTCTATACTTATTCCTTACTTCAATATTTTTTAGTAAGCGGTAGAAAAATAATTATTTATATACATATATATATATATATATATATATATATATATATATATATATATATATATATATATATATATATATATATATATATATATATATATATATATATATATATATATATATATATATATACAGTGGCGAACCCAGAGTTTTTTTTCAGGATAAAGTTTTTTTGTGGCCATAGGAGGGGAGGAGGGATATACAAGAAGTAAGGGCGTCCTATGATTCAACCGAATCGTAAATTTCAATTTAGAACCTAATATGAAAAATTTATTACACAACCGAAAAAATTCACGAAAAAAATTAGAACCAAAATAATTTCAATCGAATTTTCGATCGAAAGTCATAATTGTATTTAGAACCGAAAAAATTTCGATCGAATTATCAATCAAAATGTCATAAATAATTTTAGAACCAAAAAAATTTCGATCAAATTTTCGATCGAAAGTCGTGAAATAAAGTTTTTAAATTAAATTAAAATAAAAAATGAAAGAATTTTGTAATTCGATCGAAATTTTTTCGGTTGTAAAATTCGGTTCTAAAACATTCGACGCAAGAAAGGGTTTTGTAATACGATCCTGCAATGAAAGTATACTTTTCGGTTCTAAATTTTTCGGTTGTTAAATATTTCAGTGATATTTTTGAGGATAAATATTTTCGGCTCTATCATGTGACACGGAAGTAAGTACCCTCTTCCCCAATTAAAACCGGTGCTGCTACTATGATTGCTACTATATATTGTGTTCACCTTTATTTCTTTTTACCCAAAGATAAGTAGTTCATTTAAAATGGTATCAAAATAGGTCTGGATTTGCCCCTGATATGTGTGTGTGTGCGTGCGTGCGTGCGTGTGTGTGTGTGTGTGTGTGTCTGTGTGTGTATATATTTATATGTGTGTGTATGTGTGAGTGTGCTTTTATGATAAATTTAAACATTGAAACTATTTTTCCATATCTTTCTAAAAATCTTTTATAAGATGATTTTTTTAAAATACTTTAAATTATGAATAAGTTTAATTAAAGTCTTTCCGTTGCAATGGAATGATTTAATTGTTTCATTTTTTTGTTTCTATTTTTACAAAGAAATGTTTATAAGCTTTTTTTTTAAATTCGACTTACTAATAAAATGATTAAAATTACTATTTTAAAAAGACTACGTTAATATTAAAAGTACCTTTTATGTAACTTTAATAAAACGTTTCAAAAGATAAGTTTCAAAGTAATTTATTTCAACTGCAATTAAAAACATAACAAAAAGTAAATTTCGCCTTGAGTTTGAGTTTTTTGAGTTTTATTTTAAAGCTTGTATATTTCCTTTTACATGAGGAACTGTTTTCTTTTTTAGTTTTTTTAATTTTATTCATAGTTTTCAGACTTAGGCTAAGCTAAACTGTTTAGCTTAGCATTTCTTTTTTCAGCGCATTTCTGAAATGTTTAAATCATCAAAACATCTTAACAGTCGCGGTCAAATTGTCAACAAAATAAATCATTTGCATGGTCAGCATTATATATATATGTGTGTGTATATATATGTGTGTATATATATATATACATATATATATATGTATATATATATATATATATATATATATATATATATATATATATATATATATATATATATATTATATATACATATATATATATATGTATAAATATATATATATATATATAAATATATATATATATATATATATATATATATATATATATATATATATATATATATATATATATATATATATAATATATATATATATATATACGTATTCAGAATACCGGCTTGAAATGTGTTGATTAATTACAACCAGTGTAAAAAGTTTAAAAAGCATGTGAAAATGTGAAATAATTTTTTCTCTTTAACCTATAATAAATTTAATAATAAATTTATTTTAATCTTTTCTATATATAGTTACTTTATCCATTTATTTAACCATCAAATGGAAATAATTACTAAGTGATTTATAATTTCACAAAATTAGGTTTGGTGTCACTCATATAGTTAAAATCAAGTCATTGAAGTGACACCTTAATAAAATAAACAAATAAAGCAAATAAACAAATAATTAATATAGCAACCAAAATAAAATTAAACAAAATAAAAAGAAAAAAAATATTTAAAAAAGCAAAACAAATAACAAAAAAGGGCAAAAATAAATAAACTGACATAATAGATAACAAATGAATGAGATAACACAACGCTTGACGATCAGAAGGATGATAAGAAATATGAAGAAAATATATATAAAAAAAGGATATTTTTAAATATTACGATGAGACAAAAAATAAGAAATAACTTGAATAATAGCAATGAAATTAAAAAGAACCTGTAAATAATTATGAAAAGGACATTTTACTTAATAATGAATTCTGTGATTTAAACTTCAGAATTCCAGAGCATTTTGAACTAGCAACACATATTAACATTTAAATCTCAGCTAAAAGTGATTAGCACAAAAGCTCAGAAAATGCATTTTTTTTTTGAAGTTTTTTTACCTTGATGTGTATTGTAAAAATTTATTGTAAAATAATTTGCAACAAGACCACACAAAAAATGCACGTCAACATAAACAATAGACAAGTGTAAACGTCAATATAAATGATGCACAAAATTACACAGCAGTACAAACAAAACATAGAAATACATGACAATATAAAAAATACAAAAAAAGACACAACATTATAAACAATACACAAAAATACACGACAGTATAAACAATCCATACAACATATTAATAAAACTTAAAAAATATTTTTGTATCTTTTAATAACTTGAAGTTTTTTATTTTCGAATTTATCACAAACATTTTTATTTTTTTAACGAAACGTTTAGTTCTTTTGTTCATTAAATGTTTTGCTACAATTTTTAATCTCTAATATTTTAATTGTTTTCACTTTATTTATTTTATTTTAGTTTTCAAATTTTCTATTCTAAACAATTTTTAATTTGTTTTTCTTTTGCTCTTTAATCTATTTTTCATCTTTTCACTGTTAAAAAAATGCTTCCTCCATTTGCGATGTCATTGCAAAGTGATGTGTCAATATATTCTTTATAGAGTTTGTTTTAATAATTATTAGTAAGTAGTAGGAAATAAGAATCTATTCTATAATAAAATATTTGTTTTAAGTTAATGATTAATGTTCAATACTTTATAACTTCATATTGTAAAATTGAAAAACTTCTATAAAAAAAAAAATGGGATGGGCTTATTAATTTTTTTCATATTAAGTTTCTACATAATGTTTTTATTAAATTTTTTTAGACCCTCATAAACTAACTTTTGAAGAAAATAAATGTTTGATTGTAAAACCTTTTTTCCATTAAAAAAGAAAGTTGTCTCTTTAATGTTTGTTAAACGCGCAGACTAATTACTTAAGCACATTAAAAACATAAGTATGTCTATGATATTTATGTAATAAAGTTTTTCCAGGGGTTTTGATGTTTTTAAAAAACTTTTTTAAAAATTCTCTAATAATTTATGCTAATTTATCATTTATTCGATTTTTAACTTTATCCTTTATCGTTTTAAATATTTAAAATTTTAAATATTTATATATATTATTTTTCAATTTTTGAATTGATTTTTTAATTTTTATCATGAATATTAAATTTATACAATATATGTTATTGTTTTTAATTCATAACTATTTACAATTAATCAAAAAGAGAATCAACTACATACATAATCAACTACATACATAATCAACTACATATCATTATCAACTACATACATAATCAACTACATACATTATTAACTACATACATTATCAACTACATACATATACATACAGACACAAGTAAAATGGTTAAAACATGTAAAAAAAAAAAAAAAAGCTATTTTTTGTACAGCTGTATGATATATGTTGAATAAATAAACTTTGCGCATTTTGTCTTAAACATTTAGATGAACACAACTTGTTTACTCAAAAATATTTCAAAAATCATTATAAAAGTCTAGATTTTTAAAGATTTTGTTTTGTATAGAAAATTTTTAAAGTCTTTTTTAATTATCACAACATTAGAGATGCAAAAATGTTGAGTTTTTTCCATAAAACTTACAGGTGTAAATTTTAAGAAAATTTGAAATAGTCAATCTGGAAAATTCAAAAAATTTGGTTTATATGACCAACCAGGTACTTTTTTTTTAATTTTTTTTTTAGCTTTAACTCTTTCAAAACTTCTTATTTGCTGATGATGAGCATTTAAGTGATCAGCAATCAGTACTTTTTTTTATTCTGCATTATGCTGTTAGTAAGTTGATAAGTTTTAAATTTTTTATAAGAAACTTTAGCCATTTAAAAGATTAAAAAAAAAAATTCTGAAAAAAAATTTTCTCCACCTTTATTATTAAATCATTGTAACTTTTCCTTTTCTTGTTAAATTTACAATACTTAAAAATTGCAAATGTTCTTTTGTTATTTTCTTGAAATATAAATATCATACAAATATCTTTAATAATTTTTCATGCGCCTATGTCAATACTTGTTCATTTAAAGTTTACAATAACATGAGGAATTGCAATAACAATAACATAACAAAAAACAAAAACCAGTTTTGAAATGCTGCCAGGTAAAAAAAAATTATTATTAACGAAAGAACAAAAGTTGATGTTATTTTATTTTAGTCTGCCTACTGGTAAAATATGGTTCTAATTAAGTAAACAATCACAATATGAAAATTTATTTTACCAGTTAGTAGTTTAATTGTTTCGCTAAAATACTTTGTTAAATTTAGAAATAAAATGTTGATAAGCTAAAAAACGTATATCTAAATGATATATATGTGTAAACATGTGGAAATAAATGCGCAACAAATAATTTACTGAATTGTTTAACTCATATGTAAGTTTTCCCATAAACAACAAGAAGTAAAAATATACCATTGATAAATGTTTGATGAAGGCAACATCTGAGATAGCTGCTTTTGAACAACTTCGTTGATAAAGAAACTTGAATTGTACTGGACCCTGAAAAAAAAGTGTGTGTATATACACATATATGTATATAAACATCTAACATATATATATATATATATATATATACATATATATATATATATATATATATATATATATATATATATATATATATATATATATATATATATATATATATATATATATATATATATATATATATATAGGTATATATGCAAAGTATTAAGCAGGACTATATCTTTTAAAGCATTTTTGGGATATTGGGAATATTTATTGATATTTTTCTACAAAGTAGGAATTTTTATTGTTTTATTACTTCAAAAAATAAATAAAAATAAATAAATATATATAAATAAATATATATATATATATATATATTTATAGGCTTTGTTTTAAAATGTAAACTGGCGGGCCATTTACGCTTGCGGTAAGCCATTTTGGTCAAGTTACTTTTTATTATTTTTAATATTTAAACAAATCTAAAGATATGGTTTAAGTGGTAAGATAAAAGAAGCAGCTAATGTAATAAAAACGACTTAAAAAGTTTGAATGATGAAAAAAGTTTGTATAAAACTTACGTTTGATATTCACATCATATTTTTATTACTCTAACTTTTCCATCAAAAATGTTCAGCAGAAGAAAAAAAAAGATGTTATGATGCTTAAAAAAAGAAATCATAAAAAAAACATATTAAAAAAACTTTTATTTATCATCTTGCAAAAGCAAGAATATTTATTTAGTTAATTTCTCATAACAAACAATAACAAAAACAATTATCAAATTTTTTCCTTTGTTTCCTGCCTAGGATGATGAATGCTGAAGCTTCTGACTCTTCTCGTAGATTTTTGCTTGTACCTCCTTGATAGTGACTATGCAACTCTTTTTGTTATCTCCTGATGAGGATACAGCTCTAAAACTAAGTTTAATGATTCTGAGGAGGGCTGGTAGTAAGATTCCTCAAACTTTGTGAGAGGAATCTTACTACCAGCTGTTGATAAAATCAGCTCTCAGAGAGGCTGATTTTATCAACAGCTGCAAATTATCAGAGTATTAACAGTGTCACGTAGTGCATGGATGGTGTCCCTGTTAATGCTTTTACTTCACATTATCAAGGCCACATAAGGAGCCCTATGTTATGACTAAGGGTTAATTAACAGGACTGAGAAAATTGCATAGCTCATTGCTTAGGAGGCCGTGTTCTAACTATAAATGAGTGAAGTTCTCTTTAAACATAAATCGTGCCAAAAGCAACCCAAAATATTAAACATAAAAACCATCCCCACCACCTAACTGCTTTAAGATATCTTTAAATAATATTCATGGTCTGTGAAGCAACCTTTTATTAGTTGAATCTTACCTCTTGCAAAATTCACCAGACTTGCTTGTTCATAGTGAATATAATTTAAATTATGCTATTCCTTTTTCTTGTTTATGGGTACTATCCTTTTGTTCGCAAAGACCTCAATAGTCACATGCTTAGGGGTATACATACGCATCAATTCACCTACTTGTCATAAAATCAGGTTCGAATCCTTTGACCATTCTTTTATGTGCTCCTGCTTAGCACCTCTTCACTCTATCACTTTTCTCTTTGTTCTTTATCATTCTCCTTCTTCCCAAGACTGCACTCTTTTAGATGTAATTTTGGATCAAATTGACCATGCCCCCTCTCTTTACACCTATGCCAATATTTTTGTAATTGGTGACTTTAATGCGCATCAAACTGAATGGCTTGGCTCTAATGCCACTGAACCTGCTGGCACTAAAGCCTATTACTTCTGCATTTCTTAATCTTTTTACTTTCTCTTTTCTACAATACTATCATGGTTGCTGCTCATTCTTGCTTGAGTTGAGTTGTCATTCAGCCAAGTCTCATTTTTTTACTGTATCTGTTCTTGCATGCTCTAAAAACTTTTATTCACCTATTTTTTTCTCCCCACACTTCAACCCTTTAAAACTCTCTCTCATCTTCATGTTTTCCTGGCTCATACAAACTTCAACTTTTTAAGCCTTCTGTTAACCATTTCCTTGCTCTATAACTCTATTCTTTTTTTCTAGTAACTCCCAACTTAATAATGGTTGCTTGCGGCCTTGTTGAGAGTAAATCAGAATAGAAAAAATTTTAAAAATGTCTTTGTTTATATTTATAAGTTTTATTTTGCAAAAAATAATAGTTTAGAAAAATAATATTTTATAATAGTGACATCAGCTTTATGTAATTAACAGATTGTGCAATATCAAAAAAGTGAAAACAGAAATTTCCTTATAATTGAGAAAGAACTTTGAATAAAAAAGTTATTTATATTAAAAAAATTAAAGATTAAAATCAGATTTTGATTTTCTTGGTTTTTCTTCCTCCTTTTCTATTTTTTACAAAAAATTAAATTCCTTGTAAACTTGTTATAACTTATAACACTGCATCAAAATTATTCATAAAATGTATGTTTAGCTTTTTTGCTTTAAGGCAAGTAAAAGCACAACGGTATATACTTTTTAATAAACGGTACTTGGAAACTTAAATTTTTGTATATTTTCTATAACTCTATTCTTTTTCCTAATAACTCATAACTTAATATTGGAATATTGGCTGCTTATATACATACATACATACATACATACATACATACATACATACATACATACATACATACATACATACACACAGACATACACACAGACATACATACATACACACATACATATATATATATATATAGATATATATATATATATATATATATATATATATATATATATATATATCAGGCAACCAAAAAAGTTCGTGCAGTTTATCCTAATTGCCTATTTCTAAGAAATGTATTAAGAAAACTGGTTGTGCTGGGGGGATGATTTTGCATATAAATTAAAGCTTGTTTTAAGGAGAATCAATCAGTGTGTTTCATAAGTTTTATTAGTGCGTTTTAAATTTAAAAGTCTTAAGTGGAGTATGGCTGTGTCAGATGCGATAATTTGCACCTGTTTACTTTATGAGTTCAAACTTGGAACCAAAGCTGCAGAAGCTTGTTGTAAGATATGCCAGCTTATTGGGGAAGGTACCATAGCAGATCGGACGGGTCAAAAGTGGTTTAAAAAATTTTCTCCTGGAAATGAAAACCTTGAAGATGAACCAAGATCTGGAAGACCATCCATCGTAAACAACGAGGATATCAAGCTGGCAATCGAGCAGGACTCTAGACAAACATGTCAGGACCTTGCCTTAAGATTTAATGTGAGTGATGAAACTATTCGTTTACATTTGCACCAACTCGGAAAATGTTGGAAGTTGAGCAAATGGGTACCTTATGAGTTGAGTGAAACAAACAAGCTACAGCGCTTAACCATCTGTTCTTCATTGCTTTCCCGCCACAATTTAGTGCCATTTTTTGACCGGATGTTGACGTGCGATAAAAAATAGATTATGTACTGCAACAAAAAACAAACATATCATTGGCTAGCCAGTAACGATACAGTACCAATGACTCCTAAACCAAGCATTCACCAACAAAAGGTTCTACTGTGTGTATGGTGGACTACAGCAGGTATCGTTCACTATGAGTTGCTACCAAGTGGACAAACCATTACTGCTGAGATATACTCAGCCCAAATGGACAGAGTTTCAGTTGCTCTTCACCAAAAACAAGCAGCTTTGGCAAACTTTGAAAAGGTGTTGTATTCCACCAGGACAATGCCAGACCGCACACCACAAAAATCACGCAGGAAACTCTAGCATGTTTACAATGGGAGATTCTACCTCACCCTCCGTATTCACCAGACCTTGCGCCAAGCGACTATCAGCTGTTTTTGGCCCTGGATAATCATATAAGGAATCGACAGTTTCCAAATAGAGAAGATCTCGAAAATGAGTTAATTCAATTTTTTAGCTACAAGACTTTTATAAAAATGGAATATACCAGCTTGTTTCACGATGGGAGAAAGTTATTCTTGCTAAAGGAGACTATTTTTCAGAATAAACTTTATTAAAACTGTTTTTATGTGTATTTATTTATGGATCTGCAAAACCGCAAAAACTTTTATATATATATATATATATATATATATATATATATATATATATATATATATATATATATATATATATATATATATATATATATATATATATATATATATATATATATATATAATATATATATAAAAGCACCCAATCAACTTTAAACTGACATTGATAAAGTAGTGTATATGGCTAATTTCCTTTAATCATTCAATACATACAAAATACAGAAGATCAATGCAATATGCTTCAGTTTCAAATCTTATTTGTTACTTCTTGTTGTTGTTACTTCTTATAGCTTTTGTTCTGAAGTGAGTTTCCCTTAAATCAGATAGAGTATTTTCCATCTCAGTCATATATTATGCTTATTGAGTTAATTTTAAGCCATTCTCAATGCAAAAGCATTGAAAAAAGTGAAATCATAAGTTTGAAAAAAAATGTTACCAATGCTTATATCCCTGCTAAATTAAATGCACCAATTAAATTTTGTTTGAAACTTACAATACAGAGTGTTCATCTGGAAAATAAAACTAAAAAAGGAATTACCTTCAATGAAGCAGGAGATGGAAAAGTTTATCACTAGCTATATGTAAAGGTATTAAAAGTTAGCTGATAAAAGCCAGATTTCTCCAAGCCAAGTTATTTTTTTAATAAGGAGTATTGTAAATCCTTTCAAATACAGTTTTGCAAACTTTGCTACTATAAATATTACATCAGTGCAATTATTTTCTCAATTATGGAAAGCTGTAGGTGTTTTAGAAATCTGTTGGTTTAAAAGCAGCAGTTACTTGTGATGGAGCACAGAAAATTTTTCAAAATGTATTTTAATCTGACTGAGAAAAAAGATAATAATGGTCATGTTGATGTGACTTACCGCACTGGTAATATATTTGCTGATGATGCCAATAAAAGATTTGTATATTTTATTTCTGATGTCCCTCATTTAATTAAAACAGCAAGGAACAACCTTTTTTCATTCTGTAGCAGGTAAAAGCTGCTTCAGAATGAAAAATGAAAATCATTATATGTGGAATTAGGGTAAACATATTTTATGGTCTTATATAACTGATTTACTTTATGAAGATTTAAAATGATTGTATATTAAAACACAACTCATTTTTGAATTTTCTGATACAAATGATGTTTGATTTACATGGCTAAAAGAACATTTTTTTAAATATCTTTCTGATTAGCTTTTTCTATTGAATCAAGACCCAGAAAATTTTTCAAAAAGTGGTAGAAGTAATATGTTTATTACTTAGCAAACCCATGCAGGTTTAAAAATCACAGTTGATTCTGTTGTTGAACTTGTCAAATTTTTAATTAATAACAATGTAAGTTATGAATTAACATATAAATTTACTAAATAAAAATATATTATTGGCGTTGTTAAACGCACAATAAAAAATAAAAACTATAGCAAACATATTAATTCTATATATTCTATTAGATTATATATATTTCAGCAAGACTTAAAAACTCTTTTTAAAACTTTTAAAAGTGTTTTTAATATGCAAATATTACTTCACTTTAAAAAAAATAAGAAAATTAAAAAAATAAAACATGCTATAGAAAAAAGCAACCATAATGTTTAAGCATGGTTTCTTTTAAATTAGTTGCATTCATTTTAAGAAAAATTTTGTATGCTTTAAAATTTTGCATGCGTTAACAATGCATGCAAAAACCATGCTAAAACATAATTACTGTTTTGATAGCGTAATTAGTTATTTTACTAAATAGTAACGCTATTGAAGGAAGTAATAATGTTTTAGCATGGTTTCTTTTAAATTCTATAAAATGTGTTTTAAATTTTAGAAACTAATTGCTTTTTTATAATAAATATGTGTTAATAATAAATAAAATGTGCTAATAATAAATAAAATACTGTGTAAAATATATGTGTTATTAATAAATAAAAAACTATCAACCGCATAATTGTTTGGAAAAAAAATTGCTGAAGTAATGTGTGAGTTTAAAAAATTTAAGCAAACACCAACATTTGCATATGCAAACATAAAGAAACATGATGTTCATTTTTCTGTTTTTCTTTTAACAAACGTTTGCATGTTTTTGATTTGCCGCGCCCTGTCAAGCATTTGTTTAAACATGCTTGACAGGGCGCAACAAATCCACGAAACGTTTATTAGACAAACATCTGTAAGACAAATGTTTGTTACATTAATATTACAATAATAACAAGTGTTATTTATGTGTCACATGATAGAGCCGAAAATATTTATCCTCGAAAATATCACCGAAATATTTCACAACCGAAAAATTTAGAACCGAAAAGTGAACTTTCATTGCAGGATCGAATTACAAAATCCTTTCTTGCGCCGAAAGTTTTAGAACCCAATTTTACAACCGAAAAAATTTGGGTCGAATTGCAAAATCCTTTCTTTTTTTATTTTAATTTAATTTAAAAACTTAATTTCACGTTTTTCAATCGAAAATTCGATCAAAATTTTTTCGGTTCTAAAATTATTTATGACATTTCGATTGATAACTCAATTGAAATTTTTTCGGTCCAAAATACAATTATGACTTTCGATCGAAAATTCGATTGAAATTATTTCGGTTCTAATTTTTTTCGTGAATATTTTCGGTTGTGTAATAAATTTCTCATATTCGGTTCTAAATTGAAATTTATGATTCGGTTGAATCATAGGACACCGTTATTTATTGTAGCATAAAAAAATCTTTAGACGAGCATTTGTTTTTACTGTTTATAAAAAAAGTTTTATATTTTCTTATTGTAATAGAATGCAGGCATTTTAAGAATTATTAAAAATAATTATTAAAATGAATGCATTTTTTATTTTAGTTACAATGATAATTATACTTTTTAGAGAAAAAAATTATACTTTTGTGAGAGCCATAAATTGCTCCCATAAATCATTTTGCATATATTTATATTTATATATATATACATATATATATATATATATATATATATATATATATATATATATATATATATATATATATATATATATATATATATATATATATATATATACATATATATATATATATATATATATCATATAACTATATATATATATATATATATATATATATATATATATATATATATATATATATATATATATATATATATATATATATATATATACATGTATATATAATATATGGTTTTGTTTAAATAAAAAATACTTAATGCATTAGCTTATTTTATTACTTTTTGATTTTTTAAAAACATTAAGTTTTTTAAATTACTGGAATAATATTAATTACTGCAAAACGGTTTAAATGTTATTTAATGGCTTTATTATAATTACTATAAAGGAATGTTTACTTTCTTTTATTTATTAAATAATTAAATTTAATATTGTATTTTTAAAAATTTTTGATATTAACAAATGTCTTTCTTTTCTCAACATTTGCATAAATGAATTAAAATATGTTAAATTTTAAAATGATTATTTTTTAAATTTCTAATTGCGGCTTTGCAACTACATATGATTTTTTATTTTAAAAAAATCAGCGAGTAATAAATAAAAAAATTAATTTATTACATTAATTTATTTACATTATTTATTTAAAGTTTATTAGTTGATTATTTTATTATTAAAATTACATCGCTGAATACATCGTTTATTAAAAAATAATCACTTCAATTTAGCTTTTGTTATAAAAAGTTTAAACTTACATTTTGTGCAAAGTTTGGATGCAGCCGTTAAAATTAAATTTTGAGTAAAAAAAAAAAATGTTTGGAAAGGAAAACCAAAAAAAATAATTGCGATAAAAATAAGCTGATTTTTTTTTTAAGAACAAATAAAATTTAAAAATAGAACAATATTTAGTAATATTTTTAAATAGATTTGACAGTTAAGTTAAACCCAAGCATAAATTTAATTTTAATAAACTTAAATATATTATTTAAATCAAAATTAAATTATATATTTATTAAATCTAAATTAAATTATATATAATTTTTGATCAAAATAAAAATATATATTTTTATTAAATTTTTTTTAAATTTAATCATTCTTTTTATCAGAATTAAATTATGTTTTTATGTTATCTTTGCTTCAAGCTTAAAAAATCAATCATTACAATAAAAAAAGATAAAATTAAATTAAACTTAATTTTATTTGAGTTTTTTTCATTATTAAATACTTACTAATGAAAAAATTTATTACTTAAATTTGTTATTTAAATAGCACTTATATTAAACATGATGTCATTTAAACTTTTGTAAGAAATATTTTTATATAAACGTCATTCAAAAGTTAATGGGACTTTTTTTAAAATTAATTACTTCTTTTATCTTACCACTTATAGTATAATTGAAAAGTTCCGCTTATAGTAAAATAAAAAGTCGCTTAACCGAAATCGCTTACTGCTGACATAAAAATCGCTTAAGGGGGACTTACTTGACGTAAAAATCGCTTAATCGCCCATAAATTAGTTGGGAGTAATTTATAGACAGAGGAGGTGTTAGTTTAAGGGGGAGGAGGTGTTGGTGGTTTTGTGATGACTCATACAAAACTTGCTACTTAAGTGTTACGATTTTGTGACGAGGGGAGGTCAAAAACCGTCAAAAATTGCGTGACATAATTTATGGACAACACCTTAAGACGTATGTAAATTGCTCTATACTTAATGCTTTAAAACAAGGCCTGATATATATAAATATATATATATATATATAGATATTTATATATATATTTTTTTAATATATATATTTTTTTAATATATATATATATATTATATATATATATATATATATATATATATATATATATATATATATATATATATATATATATATATATATATATATATATATATATATATATATATATATATATATATATATATATATATATATATATATATATATATATATATATATATATATATATATATATATATATATATATATATATATAGATGATAAAGAGATAATAAAATTAAGTAATGAAATAATAAAAACCACACTGGATCAACTTCAGTAGTAAACTCTTTCCACTGGAACTGATAGTCGCTATGCATTTTTTGTATTCCGTTCACATAAAAAAACAACCCGTTTGTACAATAATTTACATGGTCAATATCGCATTCCTTTCCATCAACTCTATAAAGAAATGAAATTTTGTTTTTTCCAGGCAAACCAGAAAATTGCCTGTTAAGAACTAAATATGATTGTTCAAAGCAGCGTATATCAGTAGTGTTTTTAATGTCTCCAGATACCAAATATTCACCATTACCTAAAAAATAGTATAAATTATTTTTCTAAAAAGTTATCAAAATCAATCAAAAATAAAACAAAAACAAACATTTTACTATTGTCAAGCTCCATTTCTGTCAAGTATAATGCTAATTTGTCTAAATAGTTTATCAGAGTGCTTATTAAGCACCAATTGCTTAGCAACCTTAGTAACAAATGTTTAGTAAAGTTCTAAAATATCCAACTGCTTAGCAACCAAATTAGTGTTTCAAATGTTTAACTTTGCAATGTAAAACTCTGACTACAATATATTTTTTAAATTCTTTTTTTTTTTCTCCCAAAAAACCAAGTAAAAGAATTTTACTTATAAATGTTTGGTACAGTACTTCAATATTTTATACCAAAAAAAAAAAAACTTATTAAAACTTTTTATTTATTTAGACTTTAAAAAACCATAAATGGTAGGAAAAATAGGCAGCCCTTGGAATTAGGGTCAGCATTTGGCAATACCAACCTAACTGCTGACTTAGAAGTGTTTGAGGTCGGCAAAAAATCACCAAACTCATTTTTATGTTTTATGTGATAACCTTTTTATCAAATTTTTTTTACAGACCTAATGCCAACCTCTAAATCATTAAGTTGGTCAAATTATTGCCAACCTCATTTTTCCTAATTCTAAGGGCTGAGTAGGCAATAAAATCTTTTCTACCATTTGCTCAAAACTTTCTTACTTCTAATATTTGTTTAAGCTTGGAAATATTTGAACTAATAACTCATCATCTCTCTAGTACTAATAACCAATCACCTCTCTACTACTAATAATAAATCGCCTCTCTAGTACTAATAACCAATTACCTCTTTAGTACTAAAAACCCAAGTACAAACAACTTATGTTTAAAAATACCCAAAAATGCAATTCAATAAAAATTCAATTTCATATTATATGCTACCCTCGGAATTAGGAAAAATGAGGTCGGCAATAAATTGCCGACCTCATTTTTCCTAATTCCGAGGTCAGCATAAGGTCATTTTTCCTAATTATGAGGTCAGCATAAGGTTAGCAAAAAAAATACAAAAGGGGTTACCATAAAACATAGAAACGAGGTCGGCAATTTTTTGTCGACCTCAAACGCTTTAAGGTCGGCAGTTAGATCGGCATTGCCAAATGCTGACCCTAATTTTGAGGGTCATATATGATTTAACTGATATTCTTTTTATGTCTAGATCTCTAATTGATTGTATAATAACCAATACCTAAGTATAAGATGATTTTTAAAGTATGTGACTTGAAAAGAAAAAAACTACACATAACAGTATAAGACTTAACAGAAGAACAGTATAAGAAGAAAAGAAAAATCCTTGTTTGAAATATCGTGAAAAATTTCAAGAAACTCTACATGAATTAAAAATTTAAAAAAATCATATAAAAATAAATAATAAAAATGCATAAATATAAATAAAACGTAAATATAAAAGTAAAATAGATTGTTTAAAAAACCTCCAGTTCCCCATGATTCACACTGTTTTCTTGATAAAAAATCACTACAGTATGAGTAAGCTCTATAAGTTAAGTCAAGTTTTCCAGAATCATCACTCCAGTTTGTAAAATCTGATATAATCTCTCCGCCATGATTAAACTGCCCTGGTTTACACTTCACACAAGTAATGCTAACTGCAGCATTGCTTGTTTGTCCATATCCTGCATCACAATTGCAAAGCAAGTCATTGATAGGTTTAGGAGGAGTAATACTGTCACTATGCTTCAAATCACTGTAAAAAAAAACATATAATATCAACTATTTTAAAACATGAACAAACGATACAAAACAAACAATGGCGTTAGTGCAGTAGTTCCATTACTCATTATCTGAGAGTCCACTATGTCACCTGTTAGTGCAGCCTTAATGTACTTTTTTTCCTTGCATGTAAAGAGTCATAACTATAAGAGGAATGGAAAAATAAAAATACTCTAAAAATAAAAATACCCCAAAACTTTTAAAATGACTTTTTAAAATGCATGTGAAAGAAAATATAACTAAATAAAACAATTAAAGCCAGAAATCAAATAACATTTAAATTTAGGTGTTGCAACATATATAAATAAAAAATAAAAAAAAAGGGTTTTAAACAGGTAAGTGAAGCTCTATTAACTTTTTGAACTTAAAAACATTAAACCTTAAACTAAAAAAATGATAGACTCCTTGAATTGCAAAAAAAAAAATTTTGCCTTTTTTTTGTTGTTAAGAAATAATTATTTTTTTCTGTTTTTATGGTGGTCAAGGTGATAATAAGAAAAAAAGTTTAACAGTTTATAAACTGAACACTTTATTTTGTTTTCTAATAAACAATAACTAACTTCAGTTAGTTATTGTTTATTAGAGAGTTTAAAAAAAAAAAACTAATACAAATAAAGCACTTAAATTAAAAACTCATTCATGCACAAAAAAATAATTTGAAGAGATTATTATTCTTTAGCACAGGTCAATAAATGTTATAATAATATAATATTATAATACGATCAACAAATGCTATAATAATATATTATAATAAGGTCTATAAATGCTATAATAATATATTATAATAAGGTCAATAAATGCTATAATAACTTAATATTTTTTATATGACATATCTGATTTTCTTCTCTTTTTTTGTTTAACTTTATATTCTAAACAGAGAGACACTAAATATCAGACAATAATAAAGTGGAACTAAATCTATTTTATTGACAAATACTTTTGTTCTTTAATGACTACATATGCTGTTAGTTACAGTTCCATCATTTTATGTTAAATATCGTGTTTTTTTTAATATCTAGTCTTTATAGTGAAAACCATCAACATGTAGCAAAAAGTCACATGTTGCTCCATTTTCAAACAACAGTACCTCATATTAAATTGATATTCTGGACAAATGTGCTTCTTCTATAACTTTATTAAGTTGATCTGAAAAATTTAAAAGTTTTTCAAGAAAAAAAAAATTCCAGATAGAGAGTCAGAAAAATCAGAAACAATTTCAAGAGATGCCTCATTTAGAAAAACTTGACTATTGAACAAAATAACATTCAATTAAATCAAGCAGCAAAGGATCTCAATCGTTGCTTTTACAGGGACTAAAACATTAATGATACCAGATACAATTTTACCCTCTTTGTTAGATAAAATCAAAGATTCACCTTCAGGTAGACTTATGCCTATTCCTGAACCTATTTTTACCTATTTCTGACTATGAGCAAAAAATATATAGAGCAAAAAAATCTTAGAATCATGATTGGACATCATTTTTAGTGAACTACATCAAAAACTGCTTATACATAGTTTTTAAAGGTGACTAAAGAGCACTAATTTGAGTTGTATTCTATAGACCCACATTTCCCCTCCCCTTTTTTTTTTTTGTTTTGTTTTTTGTTAATTCAGCTCCCAAGGCTGAGAAGGTCACTACAGGCCACTACAAATAATTTAAAACCCATTGCTTTTAATGTGTTGTAATTATCAAGTTCTTATTTGTTACAGGAGTCTAAAAACTATCGATATTTTAAAAGTATTTTAAAGTATGGCATTATAATTAAACTTAATTTTAAACTGCATTAAAAATTATTTAAATTAATTTAAAAAAAAATTATTAGTAGAATCTAAATTAGGTATTTGAAAAAGATTGTAATTCAATATAATTGATTTCTTAAAACAATATAATACTTAATATAATCTTTTGCTTGTTTATTGCAATTTGTTTATTTCAATTTTTATGTATTTATTGTAGTATTTTAATAGATTATAAACAATTTATAGATAGGTTTTATCAGTTGCCAATATGATATTTGGAAAAGTAATTTATGTTCATAAATGTATTACGTCAAAAGAACTTTACATAATATTGAATTAATAAGAAATAAAATTTTTGAATACATTTGTGAAAAAAATTCTCTTAAACAAAAGCACTTCTCTCTTTTTATATATAAAAAAAGAGAAAAGTGCTTTTGTTTAAGAGAAAAAAAAGTTTCTAATTTGCTTTCACATATTATTATAATCTATAATAATGTATGATGGAGAGACTTATGTTTTTTTTTTTTTTTTTTTTAAACATCTTCGCTTCCAACAAGGCTGCAAGCAGCCACTAATTAAAGTTGGAAGTTACTGTAAGAGAAAAGATGAAGATTGTAGAGCAAGATAACGATTGACGGACGATTTAAAAGATTGCAAATTATATGAATCAGGAAAGCAAGATGAAGGAAGCGAATTCCAAAGAGCTGATGTTCGAGGAAAAAAACTAGACGAATAAGCGTTTTACGTAATAAATTAGTTAGCAGACGATAAGAAAAAAACTTCTTTAATAAAAATTGCAAAACTATTTTACATTCATTTGAAACTAAATTTACATTCAACATTTCAGTATTTTACATTCCTTTAGAAATAAATTTTTATATATACATATATATATTTTTTTATAACTTTTATACAATTTGTATATATATATATATATATATATATATATATATATATATATATATATATATATATATATATATATATATATATATATATATATACAATATTATATATATATATATATATAAAAAAAAAAAATATATATATATATATATATATATATATATATATATATATATATATATATATATATATATATATATATATATATAGGTACGCAAAAATCCGGATTTTACAAAGCCGTTTTTTCGGCCAAATTCTGTGACACGCTTTTTCAAGTTAATTGAAAAGTTGCATGGTATGAACTTGTTTTGCTCTGTTATTTTTTAGAAATATGTCTCAACATAGATATTTTTTGAATACTAGAATTATGGAACTTTAATTTTACATGAATTTTTTTGAGTTAAATTTTATTTATTATGAATTTATTGTTGTTAAAAATTTGCTTGTTTTCTGGACATCAAGTATATATCGAAGGAATGCTGGTTTATTTTTCTAATATATTCTCTCACCTTTAATAACATTTTTTCTTACTACCTGCCAAATTTCATTGAAAAAAAAAAGCATACTCAGACACCTTAACATTATTCTCTAATTAGATAACTTTTTAAGCTTCAATAACCCACACTTGCAGTGAGGAGGATTTTAATGTCATTACATTTACCATTATTTAAATATATTATATTTTATTTATAAAAATTAAACTTTTTTCTGCTATCATGGGGCCAAAAAGTTTGGGTTTTATAGTGAATGCAAAAAGTATTTAACTGCTAATTTTGAATTGTCACAAATAGGCATTGAGTCTAATACAGAGTGTAATACAGTTTGTAGAAATGGACATACTTTTTTATTATTTACAAAAAATAGTGATTCGTTTCTCAAAACATCTCAACAAGTCACTAGACATTTTAAGATAGAAACATGTAAAAATCAGGTTAGAAGTCTCATAAATGAATCATTGAAATGGTCTAGAAAAAATAGCAGGGCTGAGGACAGTAAGCGTTTTTATGAATTTTGCAATAAACTTTTTTAAGCCATATATCAAGTTTGTCTAATATTGTATTATCATCAGACTTCTCAGATGTTTCATATACCAATATGAATGTTTTATCTTTTTTAAATAGTTGAACATCAACATCTGCAGGTTATAGCAAATGAGACATAACTAAACATATATTTAGAGAGAAATTAGGCCCTATAAAAAAAAAAAAAGCTAACTCTCACAAATAATGTTGGAACAAGTTAGCACTTTTAAAAGCTGAATTAAACAGCATGCCAAACCAATTACGTGTTCTAAGACAAAATGTTAAACAAAAAGTAAAAATAATTAAAGCTTCAAGGGAAAAAATACCAGATCTGAAAAAACACACATAAAAAAATAAAATTACAGTGAGCAGATTCGTCACTTTAAAGCTGAAAAAAAAGCTTTGAAAAATAAATGAAAAGCATAAGTTAAGGCAACTCAAAACTAAGCATAATGCTGCTGTTTTTTTACAAGTAACAGGGTAATTGCTAGTTTGGAGAATGATTTTCTCCAGATTAAGGAAGAAAGAAATGTAATTATGCCAGAAGATGAAAAAACATATTTATCACAAGTAAGATTAATAATTTATAATATGCTGTTATGTAATATAACCAACAAGTAACATTCCATATCTTATGAGCAAAATAGGGTATTATATGGGTGTTACTTTTAACAATATTCCTCATCGAAGTACTGTTGAGCAAAGACCTCGTGAACATGGCAGTATTCCAGATTTGCAAGCAGCAGAGTGGCCTATGCATAATAATAATCCTACTCTTGGGTTTGATGCTACAACACAAGAAAGTGTCCACAATAATAGCATTAACTTAACATCTTAAGATAAATGTCTTGTGTTTGCTCTAGATCAGTTACCAGGAGGAACAGCATTTGATTATGAAAGTCATATATGCACTTCAATTGATTATATGGCATTTGTTTATTCAGATTTTTACCAAAGTAGCTTTGATGAATTTCATAACTCGATTATTGAAAATATATCTAACACAATGTCAGACAGTCAACCATCTTACTATAAGCAAAGTTTGTGCAATCTGGGGCAAGAGTTTGAATGAGCTGAACTGCCATTTGCACCCTCTTGACACAATTGCAGTTTCATGCCACTTGAGTGTGCAGTTTCATGTCGCTTGAATGTTCTCTTGAGTGTGAGAGTTGTTAGTTACTTGGAAATGATTGAATGACAGTTAAAATTGTTTTTGCCATGAACAAAATGAGGTTTATAGATGTCTAAGGTGATCCAAAAGGATTTGTAAATTTTTTTAATGAAAACGATCTACTACGAAGTATTATTCCTAGATATCATGGAAATCGGCTTCATCTTCTTTTTCATAATTGTTTCATTTTTATCAAGCATTACAGTGAGTTTAAACATTTCCTCACTGTTGGAACAGTAAAATGTAAATTTTTGCAAATTTGCAAAAGAGACGCATTTTGTAATAAAACTGCAATAAAAGAAATGTGCGTGATTGCATTGTTTGGAAAACTCCCTACTGAGCCTTGAATGGAAAAGTTTTATGTTTTAGGTGAGGATGCAACTTTTGATCATGTTTTTGGTAGTCAGTGATAAAAAGTTTTACTAATAATTACAAATAGTAAATCTAATACAGCTGCTCAGTTTTGCAGAAGAACAGATTTTTTTGGGAATACTCTTGCCCCTAACATTTTAAAATCAATATATGCTCCGTTGCTAACCACTAACACTCGTATAAGCTTCATTAGTAATCAGCTTTAAAAAATGACTTCTGCTTGTCTTGATGCTGTGCAAGTTGTCTTGAAGCGACAATATAAAAGATATTTCTCACTTTCTATTACACTAAAGACACTCTAGACACTAAAGGAGGTAAGAGGCGCAAAAGGGAGGAACTTGGTAGATATATCTTAATGATGTTGTAAATCTGCTTTTTTAAATGGTTTTTTACTAAATGAACACTAATTTTTATAATTTTTATTAAACTTATTTCACATTAAAAATTTTAAAAATTAAATTTACCAGCTTCATTCACGTCATCACTGCCATCTTGCACCCAGACTGAAAACCAAGACCTCATTGGTAAGATTTTTACTGTGTTTTAATTTTTGTTTTTAATTTTAATTTTTCGAACACTCATTTAATATTTTTGTTTTAAATATAGACTTGTCTAGGAGTGATTTCTTGGTTTGGCGCCAAAGCCACCCTGGGCCTAAATCAAAAAGGGCCTTCTGCATATGGGCCTGATGATGGAAGAGGTTTTTGAGGAGGAGATTTTTGTATATTAATTTTTGTATATAGTTGGGTTTGATTTTTTTATGAAAAATTTGTGTTTTATATAAATACTATTTATTATCACAAAAAAATAATATTTAAGTTTTAACCCACCCTACCCAAGGTGTGAGAGGTGTAGAGCTTCCGAATAATACCCACTTACACTCTTTTCACGCATTTATCCTTAAAACCTTTCTTTCTTTTGATACTAAATTGCATGCATTTTATATGAAGATACAAAGTAATAACCTTGATATTGGATCAGAGGGTGCGCCTGAAGCCAAATGGACTTTTAGCCTATCAACCTAAAGTATCCAAATCATATTTGATGGTACCTTGTTAGAATATATTGAAAAATAAAAATTATGAATTTCAATTAAATAATAATATTTTCTTTTAAAAAATCTACATTTTTCAATATAATAAAGAGTTTTGTAGATGCCCTTCGAGCGCCCTTTGTACACCCTTTGCATATATATATTGCCCTTTGTTAGACCTATCTTTTGATACCAAGTTGTATGTATTTCGATAAGAATTGACCAAGTTATGACGTTTTAAGTTAAAAAAACCTCAAATTTGATCACAGTTTCTTCAAAAAGTCCATATATCAAAAATTCGGTACTCAAAATGCCATAACTTTTTGTAGATTTGTTCAATTTTGATAATTTTTTCACCTTTAAAATACTGAATTAAAAACCTTTCCAATGATATATAACAATCTAGTGTTTGATTAATTTAAAAATTTCATGTCACGTACCTATATATATATATATATATATATATATATATATATATTTGTATATATAAATATATATACATATACATATATATATATATATATATATATATATATATATATATATATATATATATATATATATATATATATATATATATATATATATATATATATATATTTAATGTATTCTACAAAATAGAATTCTCAATGCACTTAAAAGAAAAGAGCAATAATGAATTAGCTAAAATAAACTATTCATCTTTTAATTTCACATGAATATTTTTCAATAAATAAAACTACAATGCTTATATGTAAAGTAGATGAAATTGCAATAATTTTTTTTTTTTTTTTTCTTTCTAGTATAAGTAACATAATTGTATAAAAAATTATTAATAGAAACTCTTCTACCATATTTTTCTAAATCTTGAGCATTACAGCCTAAAATTTTGTACCTTTTATTCATCACAAAGAGTTAGGAGAATTATTAATTTTAATTAAAATATTCTATTAAATAATTGAAATTATTAGCTGCTATCAAAATTAAATGGAAATGTTATTTTCTTAAAAAATATATATACAGTATGAATATAGACTGTTATATATTATTTTTAGATATTATAGCTTGAAAATTCGTTGAATTATTTTTTAGGACCTGTTGAGTTTTCTTATTAAAATGCACTTGATTCAGTTAATGAATTTATTATATTTTTAATAAGATTTAGCATTTAAACCCTAATTAAGGTTTAATTGTTAAATGTTTGTTTTATTGATATTTTTTACTAATAATATGAAAGATAGAGCTACTCTTCCAAGTAAAATGGACGAGAAAGTGTGCAATTCATAATTTATACTGGTAGTACCTACCATTCTCCATTGTAATAATAAACAGCTTTCCGTTTCTTTTCAGTTATATTACACGGTAGAATTATTCGTTCAAAGTTACTTAAGGTGCACGGTTTTAAAGAATTTGCAAATGCTTCATTAGTAAACAAGATAAAACAAATAAACAAGTGAATAATACAACAGTAAGCAAGAATAGCCATCTTTCAGATTAGGATTGGCATCGGACAATATTAACGAAATAACACAAAAACCGCTCGGGGGTTTATCGATTAAAAAATAACGGTTAAAAAGATTTTAATGCGAGCATTATTAAATGTTATAATGACTACGCTCGGTAACGTGAAACGAGATATCAATCATCAATCATGATCTTAATATTGGGAGGCTGAATAAGCGCGAATTTCATAAGTGCGAAGCGTTGCAAAAAATGGCATAAGTGCGAACTGGCATAAGTGCAAATTGGCATAAGTGCAAATTGGCATAAGTGCGCCGAATAAATTTGTAAACATTGGCATTAGTGCAAATTGGTATTTCACACTTATGCCAGTTCGCACTTATGCTAATGTTTGCAAATTTATTCAGCGCACTTATGCCAATTTGAATTTATGCCAATGTTTGCAAATTCTTTTATTCCAGTTTTTGCAACTGCTTCGCACTTATGCCAGTTTGCACTTATGCCAATGTTAGTAAATTTATTCGTTGTGCCAATTATTTATTTATGCCAATTCGCACTTATGCCAGTTTCTGTAACTGCTTCGCGCTTATGCCAGTTCTCACTTATGCCAATTTGCACTTACGCCAGCTTGCACTTACGCCATTTGCACTTATTCTAGTTCGCACTTATAAAATTCGCGCTTATTCACTCTTCTCTTCTTAATATTAATACTGTAATTTTAAGTTTAATGCGCATAGTTACTGTTTAATGTGCTTAGTTACAATGGTTATAACGAATGTAATTGGCTAAAATAGAGTAAGCTAACGTGTAATTGGCTATTTATAAAATGTCGAATTAATGCGTTTAGTTTTATATAAAAATAAATAATAATATTTAGTTTTATTATAAATAATAATATTAAAGCGGGTAGCCCGAGGGCTATGTAGTACCTATGTGATCAACATTCTTGATCGGTTCTTATGGATCAACCAGCCTTTAGTATGAAAACGATTAAATATAACAATTTGATAGCTGAAACTAGCAGTATGAGTGTTTAATCTGCTACAGCCACAGGGACTCAAAATTCATTATACCCAAACGTGTCATAAATGCAACTTATAAATTGTTTACAACAACTATTCATTGTATGTTTGCAACAACAACATTCCATTGGTAGGAAAATCATTTTTTTGGCGGCAAGGCCTGTTGGAGGAGGTTGAAGGAGCATGGGAGTTGCAAAGGAAGTTGTAGAAGCATGTATAAAATGTTCATTATACAGACAATATTTACAAAAGTTTTCATTAACTAAAAAAATGAGAGTGCATGATGGGTAATGAAAGTTTTAACAATGGCTATTAAAACACGGTAGTAAAATAGTACCTATCAAAAAGGAAGATTCTTTTACAGAGTGTATTGAAACCCCACATCAATGCATTAATAGAGAAAACGGCCTAATTGTTAATAAGATATATGAAGATGATAAATGAGATGATTATGCTAAAAGAGCTATTTTAAAACTCACTAATGTGGATTCACTGTTAATCAATGAGCAAGTATTCGAACGTTTACCGGGAGATCAATGCATTTTGAAGTGCTGATTAAATTGAGAATGATTGATTGAATAATTTGCAATACATGCTATTTTGAGCACAAAATAGCATGTATTGCAAGAGCACAAAATTTCATTCGAATGGTATTCAAATGAACGTTTTTCCTCTTCGAAATGACTTTATTGATGCTGAGGTTTTAACAGTTGTTTCTGGTGATAAACGGGTATTTATTGATCGAGTTTTGTTGACTCTATCAGATTCTAATTTTTTTTGTTTTTTTGTTCTGAAAAGTTATCAAGTCAAACATTTGATGAAAAACTTCATCAAACGTTTGACCTGACAACTTTTCAGATATAAAAAGTGTATATTAAAAAAATCGAGTTTCTCTCATCGTCAGCTATATGTTGCGTGTTAAAGAACAAGAGCATTTAAAAGTTTATTTTTCAAAAGTGACAAACATCCCATTCAAGGAATGATAGGCAAAGAAATGTTGTACAAATAATGTTATATTTTCTAATGTTCTGAAGTTTTGTCTTTAAAGTATTGTCTCTGGATGTTTCATTTCGAAAAATCATAGTTCGCAAGCACAAGTTGCATTTTTGCTGACTTTAGTTACTAATTATACTTTTTATTTATCATTTATACTTTTTATTTGTTTGAAATTTATTTTAATGCATTATTTAACCAAACCAATGGATACAGTACGACCATGGACGTCCAAAGGACGTACCATTTGGGTCCATTCGTCCAAAAACGTCTAAGTCAAAAATGCTACGTCTTTGGACGTCCAAAAAGTTACCATTTTGGACTTGGACGTTTTTGGACGTCCATAATACGTCCTTAGGACGTCCAAAATCATATATGTCTAAAATAGTACGTCCTCGGACATTTATTAGATATTTACGCATGCGTGAATATAAAATAATTTCAAAATGGTTAAAGAAATAAAGTTGTCAATATTTCAACTTATTCGATAACGATAACTATTTAGTTATAGTTATCGAGTATTAACTTATGGTTTAAAAATATAGCTCTATAATAATATCTTTTTATTTAGATTATTAGATAGGCAAAATATTTTTCCTTCAAAAAGTTTATTTTGTGAGCTCATGACCATGAGTCTTTATCTAACTTAAAATTAAAATCAATAAATTCGAACTTCTTCATACTAATAATAGAACTACATTTCTTTATTTTTCAATATAAATTTTGTATGCAAAATAAATTTATTATATAGTTTACACTATAATTTCTATAGATTTACATAAATATAGTTGTAGTTGTAATATATTTTTCAAATTAACATAGGTATCCAATAAAAATTTAATAAAAAATCATTTCTTATATATATATACAGTGTCCTCAAAAAAAAAAGGGACAGCATGACTTTTTTGCTAAAAGTCATAAAAATCAATGTTGTATCACTTATTTTAAATTTTTTTCTCTTAATTATAAAATTAGAACAAATAATGAACTATACTATTTAATAAAAAAACAAAAATAATTGATTAAACTTTTGAAATTCAATTTGAAAATCAATGTTGTATCACTTATTTTAAATTTTTTTCTCTTAATTATAAAATTAGAACAAATAATGAACTATACTATTTAATAAAAAAACAAAAATAATTGATTAAACTTTTGAAATTCAACTAAACTGCAGAATTTTTAGAAAACTAACATGAATGAAAAAATTGTATACATTTTTTATAATAAAGTAAAGTTCATTGTACCATAAAATTTTTTAAAATTATTGGTTTTCGATGTTAGATACTTAATATATATACACTATTTTAATATTTAAAATGAAAAGAAATTCAAAAAAAAGGAGGTGGGCCCTCAGATTAACAGCAGGTAAAAAAGGATATCTTTAACATTATATTTTATATTTCCCATTAAAGTTTTCCTCATTTTAAAGTGTTACATGTGATTTTATATTGTTTTTTTGCAAAGTAAATTTGTTTTTAATATTTCAAAATGACATTTTGACTCAAAAAAAATTATACTATTTTTAAAATAATATAAATTTTTATAAAATTGCTAAATATATATAAAATTGCTAAAAAATTTATTCAAATAAAATAATTTTATTTGAATCAATTTTTTTAGCAATTTTATATAATTAGAAAATATAATTAAATGGCAACAATGGCAAAGTTAGATGCTTTTGATTCTACTAATACAAAAATTCAACAACTAAATAGGTATAAGACATTCATACTTATAGTATTTTAGTATTTAGTTTGAACTATATCATTTGTTTATCAGTTAAAATTCATTTTTACCAATTTAGGAAAAAACATGTTTCAGACTTTGATAAAGGTAGAATAATTCAAATGCACAATGCAGATTGGTCTTTGCGTAAAATTTCCAAACCAGTTGGATGTCGTAAATCTACAGTTTAAAGAGTTGTTTCCAGATTTATTTCTCGAAATTCAATTAGCAGAAAGTCAAGGTCAGAAAGAAACCGAAAAACGACAGAAAGAGAAGATCAATTGATTGTTAGGGAAGTGATGAAGAATCGTAGGATATCAGTGAGTCAGATAAAGCAAAATTTAAACCTTGAACACTTATGTAACAATACAACTGTTACAAGAATAAAGAAAGATGAAGAATTTACTTCAGGGTGGCAAACAAAAGAGCCTTTTATAAACGAGAAAAATCGTGTTAAGAGATTAAAATGGTGCAGAGATCATTTAAGCTGGACTTTAGATCTATGGAAACGTGTCATATGGACAGATGAATCACCTTTTGTGCTACAATATGGTAATCGATAAAGAATCTGGAGAAAAAAAAGGTGAACCATATAATCCAGAGTGCACACGTGTTACATTAAAACATGACAAAAAAGTCATGGTTTGGGGTGCATTTGCTGCTCATGGAGTGGGAAACCTGTACAGAGTTGAAGGAATTATGGATCAACATAAGTACCATTATATTTTAGTTCACTAATTAAAACCTAGTATAACACATCTATTTCCAGATAGAAACTATATATTTCAGCAAGACAATGACCCAAAGCATACAGCAAAAAAAAAAAAAAGATATATACAAAAGGCTGGTATACCTACCTTTGAGTGGCTGGCACAATCACCTGGGCTTAATCCAACTGAGAGCCTGTGGTCTATATTAGATTCTAAACTAAAAGACAGAAAACCTTGTAATGAAGATGAATTATTTTTGACACTTTTAAAAGGTTGGAGTTCACTGGAAGTTAGCTTGTTAACAAAACTAGTTGAAAGCATGCCCCACAGATGTCAAGCGATTATTGATGCAAAAGGTTATGCGACCAAGTATTAAAAATGAATATTATACTTAAAACTGATTGAATTTCTATTTAGTTGTATCAAGGGAAAATGTAATTGCATTAAGCATTGTATATAGATGTAAAAAATTAGAAAACATACTCAATTTTACCATTCTTTTTTAAAAAGTTGAATTCTCCTATTTTAGTTAATTTTTACTAATTCCATAGTTTTGTTATAAGTCTAACTGTTTTATTGACTTTTTATTTATTTTTAATGGCAAATATTGTGTAATAAAAGTTATTATTTGACATATTTGCAATAAAGTTAAAAAACATTTTAGAAAAAATAAATTTTTTTAGCTTTTTTTAAAAAAATCATGCTGTCCCATTTTGAGACAACTGCGTGTGTGTGTGTGTGTGTATGTATATATATATATATATATATATATATATATATATATATATATATATATATATATATATATATATATATATATATATATATATATACACACACACACACACAGTTGTCTCAATAAAAAATGGGACAGCATGATATATATATATATATATATATATATATATATATATATATATATATATATATATATATATATATATATATATATATATTTATATTTATCTATATATTTATATATTTATATTTATCTATATATTTATCTATATTTTTATATATTTATATTTATATATATATATATATATATATATTTATATTTATATATATATATATATATATATATATATATATATATATATATATATATATATATATATATATATATATATATATATATATATATATGGGTGTCCCAAAAATATGAAAAAAAAAAATTGTACACAACAAATTCTTTGTCTAAACACTTATAGAAGACCACTAGTATTGAAAAAAGATTTATAAGACCAATCCAAATGCTTACTGTAGAAATTAAAAAAACAGATTTTATCAAGTGTTCTGAGCTTTTCCTAACTTAAATATTTTCGCTGCATCTAAATGAAAACTCACTCTTTTAACAATTCTAATAGCTGTTGTTTTTCATAGTTTAAAAGCCATCAGTAATCTTTTTTTTTTAAAAAAAGCTGTTAGCTTCGTATTAGGATATGGGTGGTGATCAGCTTGTATTATATTAACAAACTTTTCTTGATCACTGTTCCAAATATTAAGAAATTTTAAAAACAGTATATAGTATCGATGTTTTAAAAATATATAGTATATATTTTTAAAACATCGATAATTTCGGTACTAATTATTTTGTTTTTTTGGACTGACAGCTATTTTTAAATTATTGATTTTAGAATATACCAACTTTATCTTATTTAAAATATCGACTTTTAAATATATCCACTTTGAAAGCGGCAATCATGATTACCTTTTTAGAAAACATAAACAAACTTAAACCAATCATTTTTTCTGATAAAAAAACAACTAATCGAATTGTTACTCTTGACAAAAGAACCTTTAATCAGTTTAGTTTTTAAAAATTATAAAAAAATTAATACTTATTATAAATTCTTATCACAAATGGGAAAAAGAAAGATCACGAGAATAAAAAAGTTGAACTACAATGTTAATTTAAACCCACGACAACCGCTTTACCTTCTCAGAAGTCCGATTTCTGTTTTTCCTCTACATCAACTTCCAACAAATGGAACAGTTCTACGATATTATCAGTATGTTATTACAGGAAAAAGTAAAAGGTTCAAGTCTACTCCAGAAAATTTTTCATGAAAAACAAAGAGTGGGAGAAGGGATATGGTTTGCCTTGACAAAGATTTCTGTTATGAAAATATGGAAATATGCTGCCTAAGAAAAATTGTTAATATATGGAAATATGCTGGCTTTGGAAACTATATAATTTCTGAAGTACAAATTGTGCAAAAGTTTATTAAACTAAATGAATTGTACATTTCAATGCGAAATGCAAGTTATTTAGTCTGGAACACAGTTACCAAAAAAAAACACGAGAATCAGTTTAAAGAACTTCTTGAAAATTCGTTTGATATTTCTCAAAAAAAACATAGAAGCAAAAATAAAATCAGATAAAGATATGCCAAGATTGAATGCTGCAGTAATAGAAGATTTGGCTTTTCTTCGAGATCAAATAACATTGAGGAGAGGTGTAATGAGTGAAAAGTATGACATTGATATGAAACAAAGAGTTGAAAGGAGAATTAAAAGGTATGAAAGAATGAGATCTTATGAAGAAAAATACAGAGTTAATGAACGTTTTAAACTTGATTGCAAAATCAATTTAGAAATGGATGAAGTGATCTCTCGTGACTTAGATGAATCTGAGGCATCAGGTAAATTAAATCTTAATTAAATCTGAAAGGATAATCAGATTAATAAATGATTTTTTAAAATATTCTCAAAAAGAATAACAGCGTCAAATTATACTATTGATAGCTATTGAAAATACTCTATCTGATTTAAGGAAAACTCACTTCAATGTACTATTGATATAGAGAGGGGAGAGAAAAAATGTAACTCTAAACGAACTTACGAAAATTTGAAGCTTTCTATATGATAATATTTAATGAGATATATTTGTTAATAAAAGAATTTAACTGCCAGTTAATGATAGTAATGAAATATATTTATGAATAAAAGAATTATTCTGTCAGTTATTTAATTTTGATCTTTTCTAGCTAAAAAAAGGAAGATTTAGGAATTTTACAGCACTTAAAATGATCTGAGTGCAATTTTTTAGTATTTTTATATATATATATATATATATATATATATATATATATATATATATATATATATATATATATATAAATATATATATATATATGTATAAATGTATGTATATACATATATATATATATATATATATATATATATATATATATATATATATATATATATATATATATATATATATATATATGTATATATATATATATATGTATATATATATATATGTATATATATATATATATATATATATATATATATATATATATATATAAATAATAAATAAAAATATTTACATAATGCTTATTTTCAACCAAAATAAGAATACATAAACAAATAAAAGAAACAATAGTATAAATAATTTTAATTAACATAAAAAAAAAGAAGATTTTTTTTATTAATTCTCTTAATATAAAAAGTTAAAACCTTGTCAAACCAAAGCGACGAAATTAAGAGTTACTTAATGACGTAATTTATTTTGTTGTTAACGAAAAAGCGCCAGAACTACACCTTTTCAAGATGTAATTGAGAACTTAAAAGTTGTAATTAAGAAAAGTAAGATGTAATTGAGAAATGCAACATGTAATTAAGAAATTTTAAAATAAAATTGAGAATTCCAACATGTAAATAAGAAATCGCAATACGTAATTTGAAAAACAAAAGTTGTAATTAAGAAATCATAATATGTTAATGAGAATACATTATTTGTAATTGCGAATTCAATGTAAGCTTAAAGGCTATTTTAAAAGATCTTCTTGAACATGCATTTTAATAAATTAATAATATCAAATTTAGCATTTGTATGCACCAGCAATACAGTAATGGAATTGAAAGATCGTTGTGTTATTTGTCAATACGCAATGAATAGAAAGTTTGTTATTAAATTGAATCCGTGCAAGCACTTATTTCACCAAATTTGTTTACAACCACTTCTGGAACAACCAGAAGCACCTCGTCCAATTTGTAGACATGAAATACATACAACGGAACAAGTTGAAAGAAAACATTATGTTTTATCTTCATCGAATGATAGAAGAGCGCTAATTGAATGTGCTGAGCGAAACGATGATTGGGTGACTCTGGCGCAAACTTTAGGTGTCAAATGTAAGACAGCATACAATTGGGTCCGCAGCGGAAGTTTAAAATTTATTGAAAGAGGTGGTTTTAAAACAAAATAATCAATCGATGATCAAATCGAAGAAACACTAACATGGATTGAAAGTGACTATCAGTTGACATTGGCGACCATTAAAACAAGGATATTAAGACAATTTAATATTAGCGTCAGCACAACCACAATTGCCAATTACCTCGAAGGCAGACTATTTTTATTTAAAAAAAAAAGCGCAAGGAGCCTTCTACAATGAATAGTAATGAAAACAAACAAATAAGAGCTGAATATGAAACAAATTTTAATCTTATTTGTAAAAAAACAAAAGGACGTGCCAAACAGGGGAAAAGAGCAATAATGAAAATACCTTCTTTAAAAGGTGCAAACATACATTTGGTTGCAGCTATATCAACAGTAAACGTCGTCATGATGGAAACTCGCAGAGGATCATTTAAAGCAGATTTTTGTTAGAAGTGGATGTTGGCTTTGTTTAACCAGTGGGTTACATCCGAGAATCGTTTAGAGGATTTGGACGTCGTAACAGACAATGCTCCATGTCACGCTCGTCTGGAAAGGGTGTTTGAAAATTCACTGGCACAGTTGTTACGATTAAGAACCTACAGCCCAATGTTAAACCCAGTGGAAGCTATCTGGCCCAAAATAAAAATAAACGTTAAAAATGTTATTTGCATTCCACCTGTATTCGGTGCTTGGATTATGGAACAACGAATGCAGTATTTAGAAAGAGTTATTAACGCGGCAAAAAATACAATAATAATAATGGGAGGTGATTGTATACACACTGTACAACATACGACCATGCATTACGCAACGATTTTAATATAAAAGACGTCCAAGTTGGTTCTTAACTGAATATTGCAATGATTTTTAATGACGTTGTTTAAATTTAAATTTTTATGTAAACAAATTATTTTTGATTTATTTATTATTCATCTGAAACCTCAATTAAATCACAAACAAAAATAAAAAGAAGTTTTAATTGACATCCAATAGGATTTTTCCAGTTACCGCCTAAACCTCAAATGCTTTTTTTATGACTTTTTATATTTTATTGATTTTATATTATTAATTCCAGCCTTAAATTACAAAGTATATTAGGGCTACAAAATTCAAAATACAAAGAACTTTGTATTCTTTATACTTTTCTCAATTACAACTTTTATCTTCTCTATTACATCTTACGATTTCTTATTTACATCTTTCACGTTCTAAATTACATCTTACGTTTCTTAATTACAACTTTCAAGTTCTCAATTACATCTTGAAAAGGTGTAGTAAATGCATGTACGTTACACAAGTTTAAAATAAAAATGTCCTTTAACTAAGCATCGTTATCCAAAATATTAAACGCAAAAACGTAACATTACATATTCTTTCGCATATATTATTAAAAAACTTGAGTTTTTTAACTAAATTTTAGAAAAAACAAAACCTTATCATGTTTTTGTTAACTTACGTTACTTGAACTTCATGAGTACGTAAGATAAACGAATTAATATATATATATATATATATATATATATATATATATATATATATATATATATATATATATATATATATACATATATATATATATATATATATATATATATATATATATATATATATATATATATATATATATATATATATATATATATATATATGTTATTATAATTATTATTATTACTTATAAAAACTTGTAAAAAAAGGTGAATAATTTGCTCACAATATGTTGTGACTCTATATGGTATTTAAATTTGGTTCAATATTTAATCATGATTTTAATTTGCTTTAATTATTCATAAGGTTACTCGAATGAGAGTAGTGGAAGGAGCGACTCCAAGGAAATTAGTTTAAAATGTTTTGAATGCTATCATGGAATACAGGCATTGTTTTGCATAGATGGAAGAAAAGGAAAAAGTAAATTTAGGAGCATTCCTTATTATAAATGCATAAAAGGTGAGCATTGAATGCGATTTTGTAGCTATTGGATCTTATATAAGACTTTTATATTTTTGTTAACAGTAAATAGCAAAAATAGTAGTACATTGCTCATTTTCTCCTATTCATTATATGCAAATATATTTGCGGTCGTTTTTTTTTAATTTAGTTTTTTTATCTATGACTTTTCAAAACTAATAACAAGTATTTTAATATAAATTTTTATTGTAGATGTCTTTTAGTTTGTTAACTTTTTGAAAATCAAATTCAAAAGCAAAGTTACTTCACTTTGCTTTTGAATTTAATTGTTTGTATTTTTATTTTCTAAAACATGCTTTATGACTGACAGACTATTTTGTGATAAATATTATTTCTTTAGATACTATTGTTAGTGACTGTTGCGCTAATCAAAATGTCATAAATGTATATCGTTTGGATTGGGTGCTTATATAAAATAGTTAATGCCCTTCTTGGGAATATGCATAAATAGCGTGCTTATCAAAGTAAACAACAACGGACTCGAGCAACTTTTCTACTACAAGCTGTGATCAACAATTTTTTATTTGTGTTTATCGCATATTTGTATATACTTATCAATTATAATAAATTGAACTCGTTTTAGAATACAACTCTTACGTAAAACAACAGTGACAAAATTGGTTATTATACAAGCAACATCGAGGGTGCCATTGGCGACATATTAAAACAAGCCAAAAAATAATGTTTTTGCTAGATTGTATTTATATATTAATATTGTCAAAAATATTACTCTTTTTATTTTTTTGTAATGATTTGTGTCAATACTGGACACACATACTGGGATTTATTTATTTATAAAGTAAACTTATTATTATCCTAATGAGGGTTGCCATTCGTGTTAAATCCCAAAAACACATGTATATTAAATTTAGACTTTGTGGGGAAAAAAAAGACTTCATTTCTTATTTTAAGACTCCATTTTTTATAGTTGCTAGAAATGGAGTCGGTATGAGAATGAGTTGAATAAAATTAAACGCTGAATAAACGGACAAAATTTAGACGTCCGTAAGACGTCGAAAAATCTACTCAAGTGAACTAAGGCGGGAAGACAGTTTTTTTGGGAAAAAAAGCCGATAAACTTAGTTAAATCCAATTTGTTGTTGCGCTATAACTTATGCGTACCCAAAACTTAAAAATGTAAGTTTATGCAAACCATAATGTCTGGTTAAGGAGTCAGTTGAACTAAAATATTATTGAATATTTTGTGTTGCATTTATAAACAAAATCAAATTGATCAAAGGATTTCTCGAAATATTGAAATACTTTTATAACAACAAATTTAAAGTAACTTGTGTTTAACACAAGTTATATTTTCATTTTATGTTTACAGTTTACATTTACAGTTTCATTTATATGGAAACATTTACATTTTACATTTACATTTTACAGTTTCATTTATATGGAAACAGATGCTTACTATTCTTATTGCAAAAACTGCACATTTACTTATGAAGGTACTGTAAATTTATATTATTATAAGCAAAAAGTCTATATATTTTTAAACTTATTTAAAAAAAAAGTTTTTAAAAATTGTTTTTTCGAAAATGAATTATTATAACATGTTATTTAAATTATTTTATTAAACAATTACATAAAAGTTTTATGTAATTAATGTAAATAAGAGTTTTATTAAAACTCTTGCTTGTCTATAAGGAATATTATTAGTGTAATGTAGATATATAGATATCTATCTATCTATATATCATATATATATATATATATATATATATATATATATATATATATATATATATATATATATATATATATATATATATATATATCATATATATATATATATATATATATATATATATATATATATATATATATATATATATATATATATATATATATATATATATATATATACATACAGACACACACATAACAACAACAATAATAATAAGCTAATTAAGTTAAAACATTAAAAGTTCATTTTACTGGCAAACAATTTACAACATCCTCTACTATTGATAATCCTATATTCGAAATCTTGATCACAGGTTCTTCTCCTTTAAACTCTTGAAGAAAATTAGGGTAAATTACAAAGACATTTCCTATATCATCTTCAGTTTTAATTTTTTCTGCTGGTATTATTTGCTTATTAATAATGCATTTTTTCCAACATTCTGATAGATTTTTTGTTTCCGATTTTATAGAAGATGATCTAAAATGCCTTAGTTGAAGTAACGAATCAGTTGGTTTTGAATCATCTCGAAATGTTATTCCTTTATCGGTTTCATACCACTATACATATTGCTCACAAATATAGTCAGATATTCTTTCCAAATGACTTTGCCATGCCCATAAGTATTTTTTGATTATCTAAAAGGGAATATGTGATTTTTTTCTTTCGAAATGTAAGGCATCCTTACTTACTTGGTGTTCATCTTCTTGATGATTAGAATATCCTTTATTAAATAAATGACGACTTTGTAATCGTAAAAAGCTCTTCACAATAACATGATCATTATAGTGGTTTGTTGTGGTTCTATTGTTTTTAACTCATTAAAAGTGCGCTCTTCTTCCTCGCTATTAGATGAGATTCCAGACACAATTCTTAACATTTGAGGACTGTAAACAGATAATGCATGTAAATATTTTCCATACAAAACTTGCATGGTAATTGATCTTGGTTTATCTTTCACTAGTTCTTTTAAATATATCAAGTGAAGAAAACTTTGGTTATGAAGGAAACAAATGTTTTCTATAGACCTTGTTGATTCATAGGAATATAAAATGCTCTGTATATTAACCATTGTAGATAGTAATTCAAATGCTAGTTGATCAATCTTACCCTTCAACACCAATACTAAATTTAACAAACTTTTTCTATAGTCGACTCCATGTTTGCACTCTTTTTTATCAAAAGACAAGGTAACCATATCTTTAAAATATTTTTTTTCATCTTTACTGAGATGATAGCCTATTTCATCATACAAATTTGATATATGACCTTTTATATCATGTAATGGTTCACATGGTAAAACTTCATATCTATCTAGATTTAAATCTTTCATTGATTTATTGGACACAACCAACATGGATATTCACCCCCTTTTTGTTGACCAATCTCTAATTGACAAGCTGGGGGGGCATCACCATGAAAAAATCTTATCTCATCAAATATTAAAATGCCATCTACACTAATTGGATATTTTAACAACCGATTATCCTCATTTCTAGTCTTTGTGTACAAAAGTTGGGCATCAGAAGATTGACAACGTGCCAATATATAAAGTTCAGGTTTTTCAACAATTGATTGGACATTAACTTGCTCTTTATATTTTTTTAAATATTCATCATCTTTTAAATATATGGCTGGGTCATATAAACAGTTAACCATGAATAAAACATAAGCGTGGTTGTTAATTGTAGATCCATCATGCCATAATTGAAGATGGCGTTTACAACTGAAACTTTTCCATTTTTGTAACAATAACTCTGTTGTTGTGTCCATAATATATGAAATTCATTAATTCTAGTAAGTTTAAAGATTATATCTTCTCTTGACATATTTTGAAATTCTTCAGTGCTGTGCAATCTGAAGAACTTTTTATGTTGCTCTGTAAACTTTTTCCTTATTTCAATTAAAGGGATTTTTCTTCCAAAAAGCTCAGTTAAGATTTTTTCATACGAATTATCATTTTTAATTTTTAATATTTCAAATGATTGTGGAGTTATTAGTTCTCCTATTGTGTAATCTCCAGAGCTTATTTTTGTTTTCATATTTTGTTTAATTTTTTTATTCGTAGGTTCTGTTGGCATTGACACTTAAGTTCCATTAATTCTTCGCTTGGATCTTCTCATAATGGTCTTTCCCTTACCCTTGAAGTCAAACTTTTTTAAATCAACTGTTTGAAGGCAAAGCACTAGCCTTGTTTTTCATTTGGAACTTTTGTGATAGTTTAGTAAAATTTATATATGTTCCTATTTTATATTTTTCAACTTCAGCAAAACATTCACTGTCCAACCAACTATATGAATATTTTTTCTAGTTTTATTTTGCTTCGCACTTGCTCGTTGTTTTGCCTGTTCAAATGTTTCAAAACTTTGACTTAGTCTCAGTTTTTTATGTTTAGAAAATGACATTTCTGTTCCAAACAACCTAAATGAAAAACTATTTTTGTTATACCTTAAAAATTATCTTAGATATAATAAATAAAAAAAAATGAAAATACAACACTAATCAAAAATTTAAAAACTAGAACTCTTAGGCAGTGGTGTAACTTCAAATTTTGCCCCTACCCCCCCCCCCTACTCACAAGATTTTCGAAACGGGACCCAAATTCTAATAATAATACTCATATAAACTGAAAATACCCATACAACCTAAAAATAGCTTGAAAATTGGCCCTAATATAACCTAAAATCAGCTTTAAAATGGGCCTTCTTTTGCCTGCCCCTCCCCCTCCTTTATAGTTTTACTACTGGTCTTAGGGTTTAAAAAATTATTAATAAATTTTTTTTTAGTTCGAATAAATCATAACCTGTCAACTGCTGTTTCCTGTAAATGTGCGTCTATACTTGATTTAAATGGCCTTGCATAACTATTTTTTTGAGCCATAACTACGCTTTTTGAAGGTTTAGCTACAAGGGAGCTCTTTGGAATAGATGGCACTAAACACTCAATTGGAGTAAATGGAAATTTTTTTTAAAATTCATTATCAGCCTTTTTTAAAAGAATTTTGGCATCAGCAACCATTTTTGATTTTTCTTCACCTGACTGATATAGTGTTAATGCTGCTTTTCTTCCATAAGTGATGTATTTTACTGGAAATAATGTTAATAGATGTTTATAGATTTTACTTTTTATACAACCCTTGCAATTTGAAAAAGAGTGCTGGGATTTTTTCGTTTCTCCTAGTTTATGCCAGCTTTTACTCGAAAACGATTCTAATATTGTATTCTTATTTGTTTTACTTGATTTCTTTCGAATCGTTTTCGAGTAAAAGCTGGCATAAACTAGGAGAAACGAAAAAATCCCAGCACTCTTTTTCAAATTGCAAGGGTTGTATAAAAACATTATTAAATGAAGAGATAATATATAACTTATATATAATATAGAACTTAGTAATATTTTTTTTTAATTAAAACTAATATTTTGTAGAAGGTGAATCATTTAAGGTAATTTGTAACCTCTTTAATCCAGAAAAAGAACGATGGGAAGATCAAAGTTCTCATGGAACATACTGTGGAATTAACCATTCCATAGTTCTTGCATATTGTGACAACTTGCAGGAGACACAAAAATTTAGCCATTTTGTTAGATCTTCTAAAGCTAGAAGATTGTAAATTTGTTCTTGCTGCTGATTTAAAAATAATTAATATTCTTCTAGGAATTTCAGTAAGTTATGATTTAAAAATAATTTATTTGTAACTTTTAGTTAATTAGGATTTTAAAAAACATAAAAAAATTTAGTCTCATAGCAGTAAATATGCTTGTGCTTGGTGTGAAGGAGAATGTGAACTTTTTGGTGGGTTGACAAGAGAACATTTTTATCATTGGATCTATGGCATCAGAGATACATGGAAGCCGGTTATCAAAGTTCTGAAAGGAAAGATTATTTAATAAAAAAAACTAAAAAATCTTTTTTTTAATAAAAATTTTTTTTTTTTAAATTGTCATCAAATTAATAAACTTTGATAGAATGTGGTCCTTTGCCGAGCTTCATATGTTAATGGGATTTGTAAATCATATATCAACTTATACAATTGTTTATTGGGCTGAATACAAAGACGGAGTCGATTCACTTGGATGTATTAGAAGAGGATACCATGGGGGAACATATGAAGGCAATACATGTAGGGTTATTCTTAAAAACTGTGACCAGCTTTCACTAAGGCTACCAATTGAGTTCTTACCACTTCTATGTTCAATGAGAAAATTTGAGAAATTTAAGCTTCCATTCTTAATTTCCATATATTCATTAGGAACCTTCGGAAGTTATCTTGACCCTCGTTATCTAATAGCTGACTTTGGTTGTTCCTACAGAGCAGGAGTACTGTTCAGAGGTACAGTTATTTATAATGAACTTGCTTTAAATTGACTTTGTATTATTATTATATTATTATTATCTATCTTATAGAATATTTTATTAGTTTCTAGGAAAGAAACTTACTGTGACCTGGAAAATACATATAATCTCAGCTCACTTTCCAACAGTTTATTGAACTTACTGGTCATTCTTTTGGACGATACAATGAACAGTAAGCAGGTCCGTTTTTAGGGGTCAGAAAAACTATAACTTTGCCACTTTATTTTCCCATTCTACATTGTTATACAAGACAATTCCAAAAAAAGTTTTGAAAATATTTTGATTTTCCTGACCTGAGGGTTTGAATATTTTTAAAATCTTAATCAGAGCAAGGATCAATAAAACTAATAAATTTTTTTTGAATGAGCTGGCTCTACTATTAGAAATGTTGGTATAAAATTTGAGCTCAAAATACTTAAAATTGCTCGCGATAACACATTTTTAAACTTGACCTGGTTTCTTTTAAAGACCTGGTTTTTACTATGTTTTTAATTGTATATTTATCTAAATACTCCCCAATATTTGTTAAAAAACTTAATAAAGTTTGCATTTTAGAAGTTTGTTAAATAAGACATCCAAATATTGTACTTAATAAAGATAAAAAATGAAAGTAAACTGTTAAAACTTTTACTAAAGGTTTTACAAGCACATTTTGTAAATAATATACATAAAAAATGCAGTTAAATTTTTCTATGAAAAGTTAAACTTTTCTTACAATTTATTAAGTATTTCTTTGGACCAGTTACATTTGTAAAATCGAAAATTAACTCTGTGTCCCTTCAAAACCAGTAAAATATCTTGCAACTTTTCCTCTTTAATTGTTGAGTCAATAAAGTCTTTCTTTTTTTTTTTTTTTTTTTGTATTTGTAATTCACCTCCCCAAGGCCGAGAATGCCACTACATATGAGGAGGCTACTTGTGGTTATAACCCTCTCTCAACTCTATAACACCGAAACATGAACCTTGATGAACAAGGCCGCTGCACGGAGAAACAAGTTGAGCGCGGTACTACCAGGGACGTGGTGGGAATCGAACTCGGAACCTCTCGCTCATGAAGCGAGCGCTCTAGCACTACACCACTACCGCATCGTGGTACCACTACACCACTGGTACATGGTACCACTACATCACTACCACTACACCACTACCGCATTTTACCAATTTAATAGCTCTTTCACAACAGTCATTGACACAGACTAATCTTTTTATAAATCTTTGTATATTTTTATAATCAAAATCATGAGTCCACAAATTAGGTGGACTTACTAACCACTTTAATAAGTAAGAAACTATTTTAAATATTAGCCAAGAATTTTGATCAGTGTAATCATTAAGTTCTAAATTTTCATTCATTTCTACAGACTTAAACTTTTTTAGTTTAAAGATTTCAGGTAAATTTGTTTTTAACAACTGCTGAGCAACTTTTTCTTTAACTTTATTGTCAAGACTTATCAAATAAACAAAAGACAACTGTTTCTTCAGCACTATTTCTTCCTCTAGGGTTAAAAGCTTTATGATTGGTTGAGAAGCTTCATTGCCAAAATGTATAAAGCCTCTACCATAAATTTAGCTTCATGTTCAGCAGCTGGTTTGTGTATAATAAATCCAGGAACTGTCTCACTTTCTTCCAGAAAAACAATGACATTGACACAAATGTTTATCATCGTTTCAAGGGAATATGTGAAGTTTTTTTGCAAAAGGATAAATGAAGCTTTTTTACAAAAGGATAAATTTTTTTTAGCCATATCTTCTAATGGAGTTTCACTAACTTCGCACCACGGAAACTTTCATAATGCAATGGCCAAGCAGCTTTGAATCTTGTATAAATAAATTTTGATGGACCTTTGCTTTATGTTATAGTGATTGCATTTATTGCATGTAAAATATGTCATTCTTGAGAATGTTTTGTACAAAGAAGTTTTAACAGAGGTCGATTTAAAAGTTCTTCTAAAAAACTTATACAACCCTTATTACAACCAGTGTTACATAGTCTTCATTTAAAGCCATAACTTTTTTTGTATCAATGTGCAAAATTAAATAACTATTTTGACATTTTTCTTTTATTTTTTCCTTTATTTTTTCTGATTCACTTACATATAAATCTTTTCTTATTTTTTCTACTTTTGTCTTTGAAAGTTTTACTTCATTAAGATTAATATTTCCACATCTCAAAAATAATGCTAACAATCCTGTCTATTGTGTCAGCACAAATTCCAATTAAAAAGCTTTCAATTTCAAACTTTTTTATAGCATTAAAACATGTCAGTGCTTGATCATATCCCTTCCCCGATTGACATTCAACTATGCTTAGCAGCTCATCCTGTTGTTTTCCATTTGTATTTAAATTCCAGTCTGGGCTTGTAACAACAATAGCTAGAGGTTCATTTACTACAGAAATATAGTCTTCATTTAAAGCCATAACTTTTATTGTATCAATGTGCAAAATTAAATTACTATTTTGACATTTTTCTTTTCTTTTTTCCTTTATTTTTTCTCATTCACTTACATTTAAATCTTTTCTTATTTTTTCTACTTTTGTCTTTGAAAGTTTTACTTCATTAAGATTAATATTTCCACATCTCAAAAATAATGCTAACAATCCTGTCTGTATTCCAACAGAAATTCTAAAATGCCCACAAAATGTTGAAGTTTTTTTAATAAGTTCATCAATATCCACTGTTACTGTCACTTTATTTTGTTTTATGTTAGTTGATTGTTTTTCAATTTCATCATAGTTATTATATTGAAATTCTTCATTATCAAAATTTTCTAACAAAAATAACTCTTGATTTTCATTAATACAATTGCTATTTGATGAAAATTGTTTTAACTTTGAGTTTTTTATGGATGGTTCCTCGATTTGCTCTAACTCCTTGACTTTCCTTTTGCGAAACTTTCTGTTGGAATAAACTTTTTGATATTTTTTGCCTATTTTGTCAACTATCATTTTCTTGCAGTTTTTTGGTCTTCATAAAATAAAATATTGCATTCTTTTGCATCTTTTGATCGAATTCTATCTTTTTCAATTATTTCATAAAGTTTTGTGTGCCTTATGTCAAAACCGTTTTTTTGAACGATATGATACCAGTTTGTTGTGATATAATAATTAGGAATTATTTTTCCTAAAATAATTTAATAATAATATTTAATAATAATAATAATTTTCATTTGTCATTTAACTTAAATTTTTATATCAATAATTATCAATAATTATGTAATAAATTATGAACATTATTTAAATCAATAGTTACCTAATACTTCTGCAATTAATGTGTGGTATACCACTCATAAGCCGCGGTTTTCTAAAAGCAGAAACAACACATTTGGGCTGACATGTTTTATCATTATATAACGCTCATGATTTAGAGATCTTGAGGGCAAGAAATAATTTCTGTGTGTTTTTTATTATTTTTTTTTAAATTTAGTAATTTGCAGCAGTGATAAAAATATCTTTAAACATCGTAAAGTAGGCAAGGTTCTGCAATCAATTTCGTGGGTTTTTCCTAATAAAAATATTTCAGTATTTGAATGTGTTGATATGGCCATTTTAAATTTAAAAAGTTATAAACGCAGCGCAAGTTCAAAAATTTATTGCGCGCTGTGGTTAGAACTCCGCATAGGTCCGGTGATGCAAACTAAAAAAAAATATTTCCTTAAAAATGTACTAAATATGAAATATTCAAACCCTTAGGGAGATCAGGAAATTTAATATTTTTCAAAATTTTATTTAGGAAAATTCTAGTATAGCAACATAGAATGGGAGAATAAGGTGGCAAAGTTGTAGTTTTTCCAACCCCTAAAAATGGACCTGCCTAATGAACAGGCCTCTAAAAGCGGCTAATTCAAAAATAAAGCCAATAATCGACCTATTCAATGTTTCAAAAACAAGTTCAAAGCACTCTCTTAGAAGCAGAAGAATTGTTGAATCGTTCATCAGTACTAATTTATAGATTAGAAAATTGAGATATTTTGATTCATGTTTATAAATTTAAAACATTGGATACAAATATTTTTTTTAAATGTTAGATAACAGTATAAAATAATCTTAGTTTTTTCTAACATTTGCATTTTGTAACATGAATAGTTAATCAAGTATATGAGTTAGGATAATAAGTATTAAAACGTCTTTTTAAAAAATTTGACATTTTTTGTCCCCTTAAAAAAAATTCTACTCTATTTCAAGGCCGAAGATAACATTTTTAGTGTCTGAGATAATTAACTTCCAGACATGGTGGACACTCCAATCATTGATATGTTCATTTTTATGTCAAATAAGGATACTTTGCAAAATTTGTGACGATTGGAGCTTGGAAACAAAAAAAATACTAAACGTTAACCCCCTGCCCATAACGCAAACACAACAGATTTTTTTTTTTAATTTCACTATTATTAACTCAGTTTAAATCCATCTACAAATTTCAAGTTTCATGGAATTATCTCTTAATGTTCCGTTGTTATGACCCACCAAAGTTTATTGTCCCCTCAAATTGAGGGGGATTCAAACTTTGTATGGTCATATTTTTTGAACACTTAGAGATTATTGCATGGAATTTGAAATTTATTGATGAATTAAAACTGAGTTAATAATGGTGAAATTAAAAAAAAAAAAAACTTGTTGTGCTCGCAGGGGGGCTAACAGATAGGGTTTTTTTGTTCTCAAGCTCCAATCATCACATGTTTTTGCAAAGTATCCTTATTTGACATAAAAATGAACGTATCAATGTTTAGAGTATCTCAAACACTTAAAAAGTTTGTCTACAAATGGCCTTGCATTAAGAAATTTTTTTGAATTTCTTTTTTTAAAACTTTTAATATATCCACTTTGTTATGCTATGTGCACATTTAACACTCAAGAAACGCTTGAGAAAATGGTAAATAAAGATTTTTAATAAGGTTAAAATCTTTATTTTCTTCAATATTCTGTAACTTATTGAAAACAAATCAAGGTTATGTGGGAATTGTGCACCAGACCTTTTATGACTCTTATTACGGGTCTGGACTTCCTAGTCTAAATATTAATACTCCAGTTAATGTTTAATGCGCTCAGTAACTTTTTAATAAGCTTAGTTACAATTTTTATAATGAATGTAATTGGCTACAAAAGAATCTCCTAACGTGTAATTGGCTATATATAAAAAGTCTAATTTAATGCGTTTAGTTATAACGATTACGGTTTTTTCTCTTGACGGTTTATTGACATCAAATTTAAATGATCGTTCATAACTCACGTTACACAAAACTTCACTATAAAAAAAACAAGTTTTCCCTCTCGCAGAATCTTAATCTAAATAAAAAATCAAAATAGTCCATTAAGTTTAATAAAAATCGCCGCGCAAAAGAGCTTAATATCTCCTACTTACGTTTTCAAAATATATTTTGCATTGCGTAATTTATGGAGGATCCCAAACACTACGTGGCACGTAGCAACCGGGTGGGCAGCAGGGGCATTTGCTCCCCTCCCCCCCCCCCCAATAATTTTTCAAACTAAATAATTTTGAAAAAATTGACAGGAAAAATGTCTAAAATAGCGATTGTAATTCCGGGATCCCTACCTTTTTTATAATCCCAGAATTGTCTAACATCAATCCCGAGATTCCCTAGAAGATCAAACAAAACAAAGCGTAATGCAAAAATATATAAAAATAATAATAATTTTTGCGTATCAATAAAATAATTTTATTTAGTATAAAATTGTAAAAACTATTGTATTTTCCGTTGTACAATAAATACGATATCGAAAAGAATTGATTTAGAGAAACAAGAGCTTGGCAAACTTGCGATAATATCTTACTATAAACTAATCGTTCGTGAGTGGGTTCGAAAGGAAAAGTAATTATTTTTTGTTATTTATATTTGCTATCTTTAATTTATATTTTTAAAATGGAAATTTATCGATTATTTAGGAATAATTTTGATAATAGTGCTTTTAATAATATTGTAATCTTGTAACGATAAGTAATCTTGAACCTTTCCAAATAAACAAATATATAGCATTAAAAAATCAATCAGATATAGATATTAAATTTTATAATGATGAGAAGGGAATATTAAATATAAATCATTATTCCTATAGTTCGGATATTTCAAGTATTATTGCTGACATAAATTTGACTGCATTCTCTATCCTACACCCAGAGGTGATTTTACTGAGGAGAGTGTGTGTGTGTGTAGGGTGGGTGGGTGTGGGGTGGGGTGTGGGAGGGGAGTAGTTTTACGGGTGTTTGTGGGGTTCTTTGGGGATGGGGGGTGTAACCCCCTCCCCCTAAGTAGGTAATTTTCAAGTTGTAGTCGGTTTGTTTACGAATTTAGTCGGCTAGTCGGCTATTTGATATAATTCAGTCGGTTAAATTTTCGTTTTGAGGAAATTTTTTTTTTTTAAGAAGCTGGTTGATAAATTTTGAGAAAATCGCCTCTGCCTACACCTTAATGTTAGGAGCATCCAAATAAATTTTGACAAATTTAAACAACTTTTGTTTGTGTCAAAATTAACTTTCAAACTATGTCTGACCGAAACATGGTGCCGTGATAAGGAAATTGAAAAAAATTCTAATTTTCAACCTAATAATTATAAAGTTTTTCATCAAATTAGAGACTCTGAAAAAACGGGCGAAAGATTGTTCATTTTTATTCACAACGCTTTGGATTTCAAATTACGCAAATAATATTTTGTTGCTTCGAATGATTTTGAATTGTTATCAATTAAAATTATAAACAAAACTTGAAAAAACGCAGTTGTAATCATCATATATAGACCGCCTTCTGGTAATAAAAAAGCATTTAACAAACAAATTAAAAGCTTAATTAAACTAAAAAGCGAAGAATTATGTGGCAAATGCGTTTACTTTATAGGCGATCTGAATTTAGCTGGGCTTGACAAAAACAAACTTTTTTTAATATCATGTTTGAAAATGGATTCATTCCAACCAATAATATCAGGGGCGGATCCAGGAATAATATTGACTGTAGCAAAAGTAAAACCAGATGACCCCAGCAATAGAGGACCTTTTTTTTTTTTTTACAATGAAAATTTTTTTTTGATAGCTTTCAACATTAATCTAGTGGGTATTGTAATCAAAGTTTAATGGTATGAAAAATAATACAGAGCTATTCTAAAAAAGGAGAGCTGATGAAAAGTATGTGATTTAATACACGCTTATTGCAAGATCATTATTACTATTAATGATATAAACAATATAGCAGTGCTTTTTTTCTAAAAAAAAGGTGTCGGAACTCATCATTAGTATATCACAAAAAATTACGCAAAAAATTAACACTTTTAAGTTTTTTTAAAAGGTGAAGGAATGGCATTTGATGCGTTTGAGGAGAAAAAACGCACTGCAATATTTTAACCGCTAAAACCTGTTTTGTAAGGTTACTAGTAAACAAATTTATCCTTACCTTAATTGTATTCAACATCCTAAACTGTTGGCTAATGATCAATAAAGTAAAGTTCAAATCATGAAAATTTACTAAATTCAAACTATATTTCAACAGTAGGCAACAAAATAATGGTAAAGATAGAACTCAATAAATATAAAGAAAAATACATTTCATAAAAAATGAAAAAAACCTATAAACTTTTTTAACAAAACCTTATAAGATAAATATCAAAATAATTTCCCGTAAATATTCTACCAGTAATAAATAAAAATATCCTGTAAATATTCTATCAGTAATAAATAAAAATATCCTACATATATTCTCTCTCTCTCTTTATATATATATAACTTATATATGTTATAACGTTATATATATTGTTATATAATGTTATAACGTTATATATATATATATATATATATATATATATATATATATATATATATATATATATATATATATATATATATATATATATAAATAATCCATATAACTTATTAGCAAATGTATCTATTCTTCGAAGTTCAATATATTTTTAAACTCCATTTTTCGTGGAAATGCAGTCGCAAATTTAACTACAACAATATTCAAATCAATTTCAATATCTCGATGAATGTGCAACATGGCAATGCCATTTAAACGACCACCCCCCATAGTATTGTGCAAGGAAGTTTTAATTCTTTTTAGAGCTGATAATGATCTTTCGCATGTACATGTTTTGACTGGTAATGTGCAAAGGATTCGAAGTATAGTGGAAATATTGGGAAACGTATGGTCATCACATTTTCGTAGTGAATCTGAAATGGTTTTAGGAGCACTATCAGAGTGATTTTTCCAGTAAACTTCCACATATCCCATTCAGCATAAAAATATCTTGGTTCTGGTAAACCGTTTTGGTATGTACAAAAAAATTCTTTAACTTTTTTTCTCCAATCCTTGTCAGAAATTAATTTTGATGGTATAATGGAAAGATCTAGCAATACTAAATTTTCTAAAGAAAATAAAGAATCTAGCTGTATTAGAATGTGATCAAGAAAAGGAATTGAACAAATTATTTGATAATATTCACTTATATCATCTACTTCATGGTTATCAGGTTGTGTTTGTTGACCACTTGTTCTTGGTTTAGATGGCATTGTATTAGTAGTTGCAGCTATGCTAACAGCTTCTTTATACCATTCTGTGTGTGGAATATCAATAGAGCTCCGAAGAGATTTAAGAGTATTCTTTAAATTTTCCACATCTTTACAAGCTTTTGAGAAATCTGGATCAACTTTTTGCAAAGTTTTTGTCAGTGGTCTTGTATAGCCTAATAACTTCCTAACTATGATTAAGGTGATGATAAACTTAAAAGAACAACATATTGCCACTTATGCAGAAGCATCACCTCTGGATTTGTAGTTCCACGTCACATCTTCTTTGATACAAATATGAGATGCAACAATCGCTAAATATAATTCCATAAAGGCTTCAAGACCAACAATTCTTTCAATCCACCTGGTTCTTCAAACATTGATTGTCTTTTGAAAAGATGATGTCGGGCATAGCTCACTAATTTTTGTAGATAGATCTTCTAACATTTTTGAAGAATTATTTAAAAAATCTCAATCAAAAAGAGACAATTTGAACACGATCCATCATATCTCGAATAGAAGGAATTGCACATGCCTTGGCAACACATAGATTAAGTTGATGGGATAAGCAGTGGACATATGGAACTTTAGGAAAATCTTTTAAAATTAATGCTGCTACACCACAAAGAAGCCCTGCCATGTTACCAGCCCTATCGTAACCTTGCCCACGACAATAAGACATTTCCAGACCAAGCTTATGTATACTTTTCTTGATCTTGGTTGATAAAGAATCTCCATTTAAGCCAGTATTGCAAGAAACAAATTTTAGAAAATCTTTCTATACATTACAGAATTCATCCGCATATCGAACAATTACAGCCATTTGTTCTGTTTGGCTCACAACTTTGCTTTATTCTGTCTGTCAATAGCGATCAAACAACACCTGCGCAAATATCAACCAACTCATTCTGCACTGTTTTTGATCAATAAATATCATTTTTAGGACCATTTTTAAAATTTTCACTTTAGATCTTGTCACCGCATAATGCCATCAGATCTAATAAGCATTGAAAATTACCAGCATTATTACATTGCTCAACCAGATGTTTGGCGTCATCTCTGTGTCCTCTAAGCGGCATATTTTGCCTACAACAAAAAAGAATTCCAAGTGATATTGAAAACAAAATTTGTCGGTTTCTAGAAATATTATCAGATAGAAACTTATTGAGTTGCAAATTAATTAAAATGGCTTTAATACTTTAGACTTCTTAGCCTCAAATGCAGTAGATGTCACATTGGAGATACCTAACAAAAAAGGATCTTTCTGATCGAAAAACACCACTTGAATGCCCAAGACGAAAAACAGAATGCAAAGCAAAAAAATTTGCGTTCTTGTATAATTCAATTGCACAAAGTTTCCTAAGAGTTAGTGCTAGTGTATTTTTTCCAATTAAAGCAATGGAGACAGCAGAGAATAAACAATTGCCATTTTGAGGAGTTCTGGACATAAGATTAAATTTATAAATTTATATGCATACACACAAATATAAATAATATATATATATATATATATATATATATATATATATATATATATTTATATATATATATATATATATATATATATATATATATATATATATATATATATATAATACACACATTTATTGATTACCATATATATAGCATTGCAGTGGCTAAATATAGGGTATTCAGGTTGTGGTACTTTGACTATAAAACAAGAAGTTTTACGAACTTTAGGACTTTTTTACTTTATTGTTTTTATTATAAATCAAGAACTTCTTAAAGAAATTTTTTTAATAAAGCGAATCTAACTAAAAAATATCTGTTCATCCACTGCGCTGCTCATCTAGAAATCAACAAAAACTATAAAAAAAAATATTACCTGACAGGCACCATGGAATACGTTTTTTCGTCTATAAGTTTATCAGCATCACGGCTGTTTCACTCAATATATAAGCGAGCTTGACGTCACAAGAATTTTTGTGTTTTAAAAAAAGAAAAGTATTTCCGCCTAAAAAGTATAAGAATTCACTAACTTTAAAATAATAGTGTTTTTTTTCTATAAATTCTTTCATCTTCAAATTAAAAAAATATATAGGAGAGTTATCGTTCCTTGTTAAATAAATACTTCCATTAAACGGACTAAAATAAGATATTGTTAAAGTATTGCTAATGATTTGGGATCACTTTTCTGTTTTTTTCGATTTTTACGGAAAACCTGTCTTGGGCTAACTAAGATATTCTGACATAGCTACATGTTTGATAGTTGAAATTTGGAGCACTTATTAATAAATGTCTATTCTATCTGATTTTTGGTGCATATTGCTCATTTTTGTAAGAAAAGTTAGTTTTTAATGCATTTCTATTTTTAATTTTATCACTTTGCAATGTAAATCAAATTGTTTTTGTAATATCCACCAAGTTATTGAAAATTCAATTCTTTATAAAAATGAAAATCAAAAAATTATTTTATGTACCTCCAGCTATGTTAAAAAATATGGTATTAAACCTGGCTGGTTTAGCAACAAATTTTTATTGTTTTATGCGTAAATTTTTGTTTACATTTTTTAAACAATCACGTGACCTTAATACCTTTCGACCCAAACAAGAATATGAATTTTATAAAAACAACTTTTTTAGCGAGATAAATTTTGAACTATTAAATTAACAAAGTTAGGCGGTGTTACGTTAAATAAGTAGCCCGTTAAAAAAGTAGACAGATAGCTCTGCGCATGCGATAAGCATGCGCAGATATGATGTTAAGTTTCCATTAGGTAGGGTAAATACGCTAATTAATGGCCATTAACCATTTACTGGCCACTTTTAAAAGCTTTTCTCATAAAAAACTATGATACAACTTGTCCTATATTATTATTTAAAGTCAATGACTTCATTAAAGCTTTGTAAATATCGCAATTCCAGGAAAGTTCTAAGAAGGTTTTAGTCGCTAAAACTAAATGTTAAAAACCTTATAAAAAATGTAACAGTTTTACGTTTTGTTTTCTTAAATTCATACTTTAGAGTCTTTTTTTTGTGCGTTGCAAGTATTTATGCCAGTCCATTCAGGAAGGAAAAGAAAGATAAATATCTTATGTACACTTTGAAACAAAAGTATTTAGTTGATATTTCACATATAATATTTTAACTGAATTAGATTAATCCTTTTCTAATAAACCATTTACTGGCCGGTTAATTAATCCATTTACTGGCCACGGCCAATAAATGGTATCAGGAATAAAATTTTATAGTTTCATATTTTTATATAGGATTTTCTCACACTTAGTTATTATTCATGTGTGAGAAAAGTTAAGTTAAGATATTAACAAAATCCACATTTAAAATAATTTCTGATTTTCTGAGTTCATTCTACTTTTAAAGTTACTTTCTGAGTTAATTCTACTTTTAAAGTTACTTTAAAAGTAAAATGCTCAATCATTTGAAAGTTAGTTTTAAAATTTTTTTTTTTTTTTTTTTTTTTTTTTTTTTTTTTTTTTTTTCTTTCTCTGTTTTAATATAATATAAGATTTTACAACTTCGTAATATAAAATTTCAATAAATAAAATAAGTAAAACAGATAGGGGCTCAAAGAAGATGAGGATGACAGTACGTTATCGCAATCTTTTCATAGAGCCCCTATAACAAGATTTCAAAAAAATATCGTAATATGTTAATGCGTAATAAAATTTCAATAAAATATCGTAATAAAACGCGTAATTCGCTAATAAAATTGATAAGCAACCAACAAAAGTAGAAATAAAACAAAAACAGATTTATGAGAAATTATTCAAAGTATGATTAACCAAAAACATTTCTTATATTTTAAAAATTTCTTTTTTTGTTAAAAACTTGAAGGAACTTAACGAATTTACCGTGCCTTTGAATCCTTTTTGAAAAGTATTCCATACTTTTGGACCTCGATATAGAATGCTGTACTCTGAATATTTGTTTATTATCCGAGGCAGTTTATATGTGTTGGACATATTCGCTCTAAGATTATAGCTATCATTTTTATTTATTTTAAACTTGTTATTAAAGCTTATAGGAGAGATATTGTGATTATAACGATACATGAAAATTAAATGCTGGTAGATATTAATTTCAAACACATTCATCATTTTCATATCTTTCATTAAGGGCTTAGCGTGTTCACGCCTATTTTTTGAGTAAATGATTCTGCAGGCATGTTTTTGTAGACTATAAATTTTTTTAATCTTTGCCGCTTGAGTACTTGCCCATGAAATGTTTGCATAGCTGATGAAGCTATGAATTAGCCCAAAGTAGATTAATTTAAGACTATTTTTATTGACGTAGGAGCGAACTCGATACATCAAACCTATTATTTTGGTGATTTTTGACTGGATATATATTATATGTGGAAGCCAGGATAATTTTTCATCAACAATGATTCCTAAGAATTTTATATTGGATTGCTTATTTACTAGTTTATCATTTAGAGATAGGTTAGGCAACTTGAGAGGAAGATTTTCTTCTTGTGTTTTTTTGTGAAATAGTATATACTTTGTTTTCTCAGCGTTAAGTGAGAGTTTGTTTGCCTTAAACCAGTTGTTTACTTTACACAGTTCAATATTCATGTCTGCATATAATTTCTTGATATCATTGTTGGTGAGAAATAAGTTTGTGTCATCTGCAAACATGACCGAGTTCATTTTTAAAGATGCATTACAAAAGTCATTTATATATATTAGAAAAAGAAGTGGACCAAGAATCGATCCTTGCGGGACTCCACATATGACATTTAATACTCCAGATTGGACATTATTTACATATTGTTTTCTGTTTGTAAGATAGCTTTTAATCCAATAATAACTTTTATTTATTATTCCGTAGTGCCTTAATTTATCTAATAGAATGCAATGGTCCACTGTATCGAATGCTTTTGATAAATCAAGAAACACTCCTAAAGTAAATTTATTATTTTCAAAACCATTAGTTATTTGATTTACTATTTCAATGATTGCATGCTCTGTAGAGAGATTTTTTTGAAAGCCAAACTGATTTGGGTAAAAAAAATTGTTTTTAATGAAGTAATCATAGATTCTATTATAAACTACACGTTCGAAGAGTTTTGAAAATACAGAAAGTATTGATATAGGCCTGTAGTTTGTAATGTCAGAATGATCATTACATTTGTATAATGGAATTACTTTTGCCAATTTAAGTACATCCGGAAATATCCCAGAATTTAATGAGAGCTTAAGTATATGAAACAGGGGTCTATTAAGACTGTGTTTGTTTGCAATAACTATATCACTAGATATCTCATCAAATCCTGGAGCCTTTTTTTTTTTTAAGGAGGCAAAGGCTGCCTCTAATTCTTCATAGCCTAATTCATAATCAAGCATGGTAACGTTATTCGTGTTTTTAAGATAGGTTTTAAAGGATACAGATGTTGGTACAATTTTATTTACAAGATTTGGACCAATATTTGTAAAATATTTATTGAATTCTTCTGAAATTAGTTTTTGACAAAATATATCGTTATTTTCAATAACAATTCGTTTAGGAAGAGAAGGTGAATTTAGTTTTTCTCTTCCCATTAAGAGATTAATGATGGACCATGTTTTTTTGCTATCAAATTTGCATTTGTTAATTTGATTACTGTAATATTTTTTTTTTGCATTTTTAATGAGATCTTGGTAAAAAAATTTATAATTTTTGTAATTTTTTTCATTATCATTGTTTCTATTTTTCAAAAATTTATTGTAAAGTTTTTGCTTTTTTTTTGAGCACTTTAATAACGATTTATCCATCCACGGATTAGCAATTGCTTTTGACTTAATTGTTATTATCTCTTTTGGACAGGTTTCATTAAAGTACTCCAAAAATGTACTTAAAAAGGCATTGTAAGCTTCATTAGTATCTTTACATTTATATACGTTGTTCCATGTTTCTTGTTTTAGTCTACTTGTTAATTTATTAGTGTTACTCAATTTTAAATTTCGTTTTTTTAAATGTATAATTTTTGAATGACAATCAGACATAGATTTAAAGTTTTTTATTTTTATGAATATCGGGAAATGATCGCTAATATCTGTCAAAAATATACCGGTTTCAAATGTCGTTTCTAAATAATTATTGATAAAAATATTGTCTATTGCTGTTGCAGAGGTTTTTGTTACTCGCGTTGGTTTATTAATAGTTGACAAGACATTAAATTTAAAAAGCATATCAAAAAAAGATTTTATTTTTGGAAATTTTGTGTTAGAAAGAGCATCAAGATTTATGTCACCAGTTATATATAATGTCTTATTTTCTTTATTTATTTTCATAATCGTATTTTTGATAAAAGTTTCGAAATTTTTTATTTTTCCACTCGGTGGACGATAAACACATCCAACTAAAATGTTTCGGTATTTTTTATTAATAATTTCAATGAAAAGGCTTTCATAATTATCATTTGAAAAGCATAGTATATTTTTTATCTTGAAAGCATATTTTTCTAAGACATAAATTCCTAATCCTCCTCCTTTTTTCCCATTTCCTCTTGATTGACTTATTAGTTTATAAAATGGTAATATATAATTAGAATTTAATTCAAGAGAACTTTCTGTATCATGCCAAGTCTCTGAAATAGATATGATGTCGAACGTGTAGTTTAAAATATTTAAAAATTCTTTAAGTTTATCAAAATTTTGCTGCATGCTTCTAATGTTTATGTGTAATACAGAAAATGAGCCATCATCTGCTATTACTTTAAATTCAAAAGGATCAATATACGGTGTGTTAATTAAGTTCATTTGAGTTTCTTGAAAAATATTTATATTTTCTTCTGATAGGTTATTTATAAAGTTGTCCTCAAAAAAGTCTAAATTTAAATTGTGAAAATCTAATTTCTGTGGAAAAAGCGCTGCCATTTTTTAAAAATGTATAATTTAAAAATATTTAATATAATTAAAAACGAAAATACTCAAAACGCTTACTCGTTTACGCATGTCGGAATAACATCTGTGTTGCGGGTGTTTTCTCGAAATTCGTGAACAATCAGCTTGTTGTAAACAACTTTTGCAAAATAGCCATTTTGACGATGTATCTTCGCCTGATCAAAAAGTTCCTTTCGAATTTTTCGCGTGGTAAAACTAAAATCTTCGTTTAGAAAGATATTAGTTCCTTTTAATTTTCTTGCTCTTTCCAAAATTGTTTTTTTGTCCTCGTAATCCCGGAGCTTCAAGACAATTGTTCGCTCTCGTTTATCATTAGCTACTCCCACTCGATGAGCCCGATCAATTATAATTTCTTTTTCAATACCAAGATTATCTTTAAATAGTTGCTTTACCTTTTTTTTTGTGATTTCCCAATTCTTTTCTTCATTATTTTCAACGACCCCGTCAATTCTTAAATTGTTTCTTCTGTTACGGTCTTCAATATCAACGCTTTTTAATTTTAACTCAATATTGTCAGAAGATATTTTACCCTGCATTTTTCGTACATTTGATAAATCGTCGTGAACTTTATTAATTTTTTCCTCAACTGCTCTAGCTTTATCGTTAAATACATCGCCAACAAAATTTAATCCAGATTTCATTTCGTCGAGTTCTCGCCGAACTTCTTTAAAACTAGATTGAAAGTTATCAAACCTCTCATTTATGTTCGATAATGCTTCATGAAAAAAAGACAAAATTGTTTCTTTTTGAATATTTAGTAGCTCTCTCATCATAGCAATCGAAACTAACTCCTCTGATTTAGACATATCAACTTTTATTTAACGAATTAAAAAAAATTTCAAAAAATATTTAACTGTAAGAAAACGCGTCTGTTCACCACGATGTTCGCCACGCAAAAAAGATCATTTTAAACTTTAACTTACTTTAAAAGTAGAATGAACTCAGCAAGTTTTAGTTAATTATAATTATAGTTAATTATGTTCTGATAATATTGATTCAATAAAAATACACCATTAAAGTAAATGTATGATTCTCCTTAATGTATTTTATGAATGTATGTTTTTATTTTTTATTTTTAATAGATAACAATATTATATGAAACCATGAAACCAGTTATTTCAACAAGGATAGTGAAAAAACGCATGCTATGGGCTGAGAATAACATGAAACTAGCAGTACATGCAGTTGCATCAGGTATGTCTCAACAGAAAGCAAGTGTGTCATATAAAGTTCCGCAATCGACAAACCATAATCTCTGGAAAGTCCAAAATAGGAGCGAAACCAGGGAAAAAGCCTATGCTAGGTGCCTTGAAGAAAAAGTAATTGATTATACTGGCAATCGTGCCCAAATGGGAATCGGTTTTGGGAAAAAAAGATTTAAGCTAAGCTTGCTAAAAAACATAACATAAGTTTTAAACTGGTCAACCTAGTGAAAAGTGTGGGCAACTACTTAAAAAGAGACACAGTTGTGTTAGTCTTCATTGTCCAGAAGCTACAGCTTCAATACGACACATGTGTATGGATAGGATAAAGGTTTCCAAATATTTTGTATCAGAACTTCTATAGAAGTTCTGATACAAAGTAAGAATTTACAGGACAAACCAGAATGTATGTGGAACATGGATGAAACAGGGATGCAACTAGAGCATAAACCTAGACGTGTTGTTGCCAGGAAAGGCTCAAAATATATTCAGAGTCGAACGAGTGGCAACAAGAAAACAGTTACTGTTATATGTTGTGTAAATGCAGCTGGTCAAGTCATACCACCTCATATAATAGGGAAAGGAAAAACTGTCTGAACTCTTTATGGTTTTGATACCGAAAATGCTCCAAGAGTAGCAACATGGAGTGTGTCTGAAAAGGGCTGGACAAAACGAGGTATTGCAGAGTTATGGTTTGGAAAAACATTTCTTCCAAATATTGGCTCAGTAAGACCACACATTTTAATCCTAGATGGACATGACTCACACAATTTTGTTGAAATGATTGAGCTGGCTATCGTAAACCAAATCGAAATTGTTGAGCTTCCAGCTCACACCAGCAACTGGTTGCAGCCTTGTGACAGAACAGTTTTTAAGTCACTGAAAGCTGCCTATTCTGAGGAATGTCAAACAATGATGAATGACTACCCAGGTGTAGTAGTTTCACATTCTAATTTTTGCGGTTTATTTTCAAAAGCGTGGTAATATACTATGATTGACACAAATATATGCTCAGGATTTAGAGCTTGTGGAATTTATCCCTTTAATCCAGATGCTATTCCTAAAGAGGCATATATCCCAAACATTTTATATAGTAAAATTTTAGATGCTGTCCCAGGTCAAAATGTATGCAACATTTCAACATTAAACAACCTTCCATTATTGTCTGATCTATCAGAAAACAGCTTTGCCATTAACTCGCTGTCTTCTACCAAACCAGAAGAAGAAAATGAGTTTATTGATTTTTTAATTCAAGACAATGCTGTGCAATATTCAAATATTGTTACAGAACACAGCTATGAAAGAATCAAACCGGTACAAAACGATGAATTTATTGATTTTTCTGTTCAAGACAATACTCTGGGTTTGAATATTAATACTGATATATGTCTTGAAGTAGTAAAAGTAATTGAATCAACATTAGATTCAAATGATAAAAAATTTTTTTTTGCAATACATTAGCAGATCTTCCATTTCCATTTGCTAACTCATCTTGTCCATCAGACAAAGATTCAGATGTTCTTATATATCCTTCTTCACAAATTAAACAAACAAACAAAAAACTCAAAAAACTCTAATTTAAAGTTTTTTTGTTGCGACCTCAGAGGAGGCTTATAATGCAAAGCTTGAAGATAGGGCTTCAAAGGTAGCTATTGAAAATAGAAAAGTTGAAAAACAAAAGATTTTGCAAAAAAAAAGCTAGATCTTATATCAAACTTGAAGAAATTGACCAAGGTGAAAAAAGATGATATTTTATAAGAAGGTGAAACAAGATATTTTATAAGAAAATTTTTTTAGGTATTTTTGTTCATGTTAATTTATCTTAATGAGTGTATAAATAATTTAATTGAACAAGTTATCTTGATTTTATAATGTGCTTTTTATTTTTTTTTAATTTTATGATAATAAATCAACAACAATGCCCTATTCAATCAAATACAGCCAACGGCCAATAAATGGTTAAGATGGCCAGTATTTGGTAAAATTGTTTACCTTTAATATCTGGGTTATATATAATTTTATGTTATTTAGAATCACAATAATTTTTACTTAAACTGTCAGAGCTTTTAATTTTCTAAAATTTTACATATGGTATGTAACATATACTTAAGTATTTTTCTGTAACGGGTGTTACTTGTAAAAATGTGGCCAGTAATTGGCGTAAGTACCCTAGGTGAAATCCATCGTTAAATAAGTAGCCTTGTTCCGTTAGGTAAATCTTCCAAGTTACTTCTCTAATTTAAATCTAAAAATCTAAAAAGTCAAAAATTTAATTTGATCGTAACTATTCTGTTGAAGATGTTAGACAATATTTCTCTGAGGAAGGATGAACTACTACAAATCAGAACGTAAATCCTTTTTAAAGTATGCTAAAAAATTCAAACTATGTGGTATGTAAACATTATATTATTGTTTGTTGAATAAATAATTATTACCATTGAATTAAATCTAACTTTTTTTATACTTCAGATGGTAAATTGTATTATGTAACTGCTTTTAAAAAATTACAAGTTCTTATAAACGACTGTGAAAAAATGATAGCGTTTAAAGATGTCCATGATTCTAATCATGGAGCTCATGTTGGTCTCAACAACACTAGAGCAAAGCTAAAAACTTCATTCTATTGGCTAGGTATTATCACAATATTACGTATTTTATTCATGTTTGAGTTTAGTTTTATGTTAAATTTAATTGTTAGGGATGGTTAATGATATTAACAAATGGGTTAAAGAATGTGACAAGTGCCAACGTATGGAGAAAATAAGAACTGTTGCTCCGGAATTAAAACCTATTATGGTTAATGGACTGTGGGATATTTTGGGTATAGATCTAATTGGACCTCTTACACATATAAAACTTGGAAACAAATACATTTTAACTATAACTGATCTTTGGAGTAAATATATTGAAGCTTCTGAAAAGTCAGCCTTTTATGTTTCAAAGTGCCTTACTACTTTATTTTATCGATTTGGTCCTCCAAAGAAAATTCTTTCAGATCAAGGCAGAGAATTTGTAAATAGTTTGAATTAACTTTTGTTCTCTTCATTTCAAATCAAACACTTGATAACCTCTGCTTACCACCCTCAAACTAATGGGCAAGATGAAAAAACAAATCAGACAATTAAGAAATCCCTTTCTAAATTATCCAATGAAACCCAAGACAATTGGGACGAATTGTTAGAAGCTGTTTTATTTGGTCTACGTACATGTGTGCAAAATTCAACAAAATTCACACCCTTTTTTTTAATGTTCGGCAGAGAAGCAAACTTATTTTCAACTTTGTCTCTAAATAATACTGATTTAGATACTAATGAAAATAAAAATTTTGAATATAAGACATCCAATAAGCAAGTTCAATAAAAAATGGATTCTTATAATAAAGTTGTTACAGAAGTAAATAACAATATTATGCAGACCCAGACTATAATGAAAAAATATTATGCTTCAAAACAATTAAAAGAATGCAAATCATTTTCATTTAAAATAGGGGACCAAGTTTTAGTAAGAAATTACAGAAAAATTGGTTGCAAAGGAAGTCGGATGGAGCATGATTGGCTGGGACCTGGAATCATTTCAGAAATAAAACAAACTGGTGCTATTTTAACTGTTAATGGTAAAGTTTGGAGAAAATCTGTTGCTTTATCCAACATCAAGCCTTATTTATCAGAAAAACAAGCATTGTCCACCCTATTGATTTTAAAAGAGCATGATTATTGTCTTAAAATGACTAAACAATTAATTGAAAAAGATGATTTAAAAATAATTTTAAAGAAATCCAGCATGAGAAAGCATTCAACTTCTCTAACTGACGCAAGTATATCAAAAGTTTCAAAGTTCTTGCATTTTTAATTCGAAAAACTTTGGTAGTTATACTATTTCTGGAAAATTTGTTCAGATACTTAATGTTTGAAATTCGCATTGGGTTCTAATAAGTAATGTAACATCTGAAAATGGTTCTAATTTTGTTAAGTATTATGATTCATTGTTTACTGGGTTTAACAAAGCCACTGTTCCATTACAGGTACACAAAGTTGCACGATCTTTGTTAATAAATGAATGTATTTCTTCTTTGAATGTGGAGGTCATAAGATGTCAAAAGCAAGACAATGGAAGTGGTTGTGGGTTTTATGCTATTGCAAATGCTACTGTTTTATGCAATGGTTTTGATCCAAGTTTAATTATCTGGGATAAAAATTGTATGAGGTCTCATTTCCTGCAGTGTATTGAGAGAAAAAAAATGGAGATGTTTCCTTACATTTTATTATCATATGGTAAAAAAGTATGCTCATTATCATTTCAATGTGATGATTTCTGTCACTGTAAAATAAAATAATATTGATGTAGTGTCTCTTTAGATTATATTAGGTGTATATTTTTAGGTGTAAATATACACCTAAAAATATTTAGGTGTATATTTACAATATGCTGACCTAATCATGTGATAATAGCAGTTTTCAGTTATTTATTTTGTTTTAATTAGTAATTTAGAAACTTTGTGTAAAAATAATTTTTTGAAAACCTTAATAAAAGTTAGATATTTAATTTATTAATTTTTGTTTTGTAAGCATGACTTGAAATCTTTTTGTTGCAGATTTTTCGTCATTTTACATATTTTACAATGTTATCTATAAATTTAAACAAATATATATAATTACAAGCTGACTGGGGCAAGTAGAAGTCAAAATGACTTATCATCAAGCCCCTTTGTGAAATACAAAAAAAAAAAAAAATACAATTAAATTTTACATTTTCCAATATTACATAAAAGAGTGAAATTATTAAGTTTAAAAAAAAAAAAAATTGGTTAGAAATTTTAGAAGGTTAAAGAAGAACTTAAAGTTAAAAAAAGAACTTAAAGTTAAAAAAAGAAGAAATTTAAGATAAAGTTAAAATATGAAATAACAAATAAAAAATTACAAATCGGTACATATTCGTATACATATTAAAGACAATAAACAAAAAAACAAAAAAAAAAAATTTAATTCGCTTCATATGCATATACATATTCAATACAATATTAAAATTAAATAAAGTACATAAAAAATTAAAAATACAAAACTATTTCGATTTTTTTTTCAAAAAAATGAGAGAATGTACGTAATGTTTAAATTTAGTAAGTCTTTTTTTACAGTTCTTTTAAATGTAGCAATAGATTTTATTTTTTTCATATTTTCGTCAAGAACCGAATTCCACAAGCGTGGTCCCCGGCATATAGTCGAGAAGTCAGATTTTTTGAGTGATGTTAGTGGGATGTAGTAATTACTCATTGAATGTCTTGTTTCATATTTATGATTAATTCGAGTGAAACTTTTAAAAAAATATTTTGGAATCATTTCATTTTGAAGTTTAAACATAAATAACAAGTTATGGTATATATTTAGTTTGTATACATTTAGAGCATTTATTTCCTTGAGTAACGGCTCGGCACTTTCGTATCTACTTGCGCCCAAAACTAATCTACTTGCTTGCTTTTGTTTTGTATAAATAATTTTTAGGAAAGATAAATGATTGTTTGCCCAGGCAATATTACAATAGTTAATATGACTATGTATAAATGAAAAGTATAAATTTTTTAAACATAAATTATTTAAAAGATGTTTTGCTTGTACATAATCCCCAGGGTCTTTGAAACTTTGTTCTCGACTAGCTTTATTTGGCTTTTCCAATTTAAATTCTCATCGAAAATTATTCCTAGTATTTTCATTGAAAAAACTCTTTTTATTTTAATATTGTTAATTGTTAGTTCAGGTAATTTGAGTGGAAGGTTCTCGGATTTAGATGACTTAGCAAACAAAATATATTTCGTTTTTTCAATATTTAATGAAAGTTTATTTGCTTCAAACCACTCATTAAGATATATTAATTCTGTGTTTACAATATAAAAAATATTTTTTAAATTTGAGTCAGAAAAGAAAACATTTGTGTCATCAGCAAAATCAATATAATTAAGTATTTTTGAAGACAAATAAATATCATTAATATAAATTAAAAACAGCAGGGGTCCAAGTATTGATCCTTGGGGAACTCCGCAATTTATTGATTCAAATGGGGAACATGTTAAGTCATATGGTACTCCTTGTTTACGATTTTTTAAATAACATTGCAGCCACTTTAAATTAGAGTGAACTACTCCATAATTGTGTAGTTTATAAATTAGAATCTTGTGGTTGACAGTATCAAATGCTTTTGATAGATCTAGAAAAATTCCGAGTGTGTAACTGTCGTTATCAAAACCATTTAAAATTTGGTTGGCAAGATCAATTACTGCATGTTCCGTGGAATGGTTGTTGCGAAATCCAAACTGTTTATGATAAAGAATGTTGTTTTTTTCAAGATAAATGTACAGTCTGTTGTGCATAATACGCTCTAGTATTTTGGAAAAACAAGAAAGTATGGAAATTGGTCTGTAGTTAGATTTTATTGAGTCATCACCGCCTTTGTATATCGGAATTATTTTTGCTAATTTGGTCAGGAAAAAATGCCGTTTTTTAGGGAAAGATTAAAAACTTTAAAAAGAGGTTTCTCTATAATATCTGAGACCGCTTTTACAACATCAGGGTTAACTTCATCTAGACCCGCACTTTTATTTGTTTTCAGCATACTAATTGCTAGTCGAAGTTCATCAATTAAAAGCTCCGACTCCTCCATGAAGGAATCAGATTTTTTCAAAAAAAATTTAAATGATTTTTTTCCCTCAGGAATTGCACCGGCAAGCTCTTTTTCTATATTTATAAAAAAGCTATTAAATGTTTCAGCAATTTCTTTATTAACAAAAGCATCTCCTCTATTATCATCTCTTTGCAATCTTTTTGGAAGATTATCACTTTTCACAATTCCCACTCCTGTTATTTCTTTAATTACATTCCATGTTTTCCTTGCATTTCCAAATGTTTTATTAAGTAACGAAGAGTAGTAAATTTTTTTGGATTGCTTTTTTAATTTTTCAAAAGAATTTTTATATTTTTTGTATTTGATTTCATTTTTGTAGTTCTTTTTTTTTAAAAATTTTTGGTAAAGTTTTTGTTTCCTTTTTGACGACTTAATGAGTCCTCTCGTCATCCACGGACTTAACAAATTTTTAGAATTAACAATTTTTTTTATTTTTGGAAAGGCCTTTTCGTATTGTCTTGTAAACATGCGAATAAAAAAATTGTAGCCATCATTAACGTCATTGGAATCAGTTAAAAGTTCCCAGTTTACTTCATGTAAGAGATCACGAAACGTGGCGATTGATTCATTATTTATTTTCCTTACGTATACCGTTTTTGTTTTTATTTTATTCTCAAGGGTTGCAGATTTTATTATCAGAAAAACTGGAAAGTGATCAGTTAAATCTGTTTTAATAATTTTGTTTTAATAATAATGTTGCTAAATACATAAAAATATTTTCTTCACAAAAACTTATTTTAAACAAAAACTAATTTTAAGTGTCTTTGATTGATTCAGTTTTAGATTAGATTTATAAGTAGTGAAGATACAACAAGTAGAGTTACAAGTAGTAGTTATAAGTTAGAGTTAGAACTAGAGTTACAAGTAGTAAAGATGGAACTAGACTAGAGTTAACTCAGTTTTATATGAGAGTTTAATCTAGAGTTTTCTAAATTAGATTTATTATGATAATTTTTTTTTTCTAATTGTTACTTTAGTTTAAATTCTAGATGTATCATCACTCTTAAGTAAAAGTTATAATTAATAAATATAAATTATAAATATAAAAAAGTTAAAAATAATTTTCTAATATTATTTTTCTTATATTTCACTTTAGATTGCCTGATTACATTTCAGGTTTCAAATACTTTTTTAAATTCAAACATTTTTGTCTTTTTTGTTTGTTTCATCTGTCAATTAATTATCTAGTAAATAATTCTACTTATAATAAGAATGAAAACTTTCTTTCTTTTTTTCTTTTTTTTGAGTTTTAGGTACGACAACTTAAGCTCTTAACATAAGTGGTGGAATCTTCTTAAGATTCCATCACTTATGTTAAAAGTATATTTGATAGGTAAACCTCGATCCCTGGTGTTTTATTTGAGGAGGCAAACAACCGACTATCTAGGAGAGGTATATTTAAATGGACACAAGTTTAATAACAATACAAAGTTGAATGTAAATTTATTTTGGAAAATAAATTTTTTAACAATTTAATATGTTATGCGTTTTTTTTTTACATTTCTTATTTTGTTTCCAAGTAATTGTAATCTACATGTTTTAATCGCTTACACATTATCCCACGTAAGCGTGTTTGGACGGTTTAGTTTGGATACTGCTGGTTTATAATTGTAACGTTATGGAAGGTTTAAGATCATATTTAGATCAAAACCTAGAACTTGTTAAATTTCAAACTATTAACTCGTTTTCCAGATCAGAAATGAATTCCTATGTTTATTAAGTGTAATAGATTTTACACTTCTTACACTTATATGAAAATTTTCATCAGCTGAAAATTTATAGATAAGGCTTCTTTTTAAAAAAAATTTTAAATTAAAATAACTCTTGTAGAAGTACTATTACATTAGGAGATAATATTACTTATCCAGGAGGCACCGTGTGGGGTGATATCAGATATCAAAGCCAGATATCAAAATTTAAACATATTATAACATTTATATCACTATCTATAAACATAAGACAATACAAAATAAGATCGCTAATCAAGAGCAGTGCGGCGCTCCTAATCGTATTGTTACGTTAAATATGTTTGCAAATATTAAGTTCTTATAAGATTATTTTTAAAGCCATACTTTTTAATAAGGATTTTATAAAACTGTAATTTAAATCTTAACTTAAAATTTAGAATTACGTTTTGCCTTAAAAATTATGTCTTGATCATTTTATCTATTTTTTTAACGGGATACTTATTTAACGCCAATAGGCGTTAAATAAGTATCCGTAAGTTAACGCATGCGCAAATACAACATTTTGTCTACTTTTTTAACGGGCTACTTATTTAACGTAACAGCGGTTTTTTTTCTCTTGAGGGTAATCAACTAACATCAGATAAGTTTAATCCTATTATATCTTGTTCATCTATATGTCAATAAATATTATTTTATTTGCATTGTATTATATTTTTATTACGAGATTTATTTAGCATTATGTATTCTGTTGAAAGGAAATTATTAGAACAATACATCGAATGGGAAGATTGTTGAGAAGAAGAACTTTGTATTAGTTAGGAGATTAGTTAGCATTGATAAAATGACGTAACCACGTAATTTTAATTTTAATTTCAGTCTTTGATTTAAAAGTATTATTTAGTTTTATAGGCTTTATTATGCCAATTGATTTTGATTTGCCCAGTTTTGAGGATTTTAATAAAATGTGCCAAAATTTAAAACGCTTAAAAAACATATTATAAAAAATTTTAACGCTTCAAAAAACGAAGCATTTTTTAAAATGCAACTGTCACAAGCTCCACAAACACAAAAAAGAAAATTTGCAGATGCAGATTGTTTTTCAATTTTAAATAGGAATAAGGAACTAAACTGTCTAGTTTACCAATTAACTTATAAAGAAGAAACTAATGTGGATCAAATAAATGAATTAAAAATCCAGGTAACTAAGTTGGAAACTGAAATTACGGACTTGAATTCTAAAAACAAGACTTTTAAACACACATTGTAACTCAATAAGTTCTCAATTAAAGGCTATGAGTATTAGGCTAAAACAGGAGGAGCAGTTCCAACTTATTGCAAATAGAAAATCAAAACAGCGCAACGTAAATTTGCATCTGCTCGTGCAAAAAATGTAAGATTGCTGAAAAAAATTAAATTTGAAAAAAATAATGCAAAAATTAGTAATATAAACCAGAATGGTTGCCAAATTTGCAAACATTTTTTAAGCAGTGATAAAGATTTAGCTGTTGTTGATTCTTATTTAGACTATGACAAGATTGGTTCTTCTGAACTGCTCTGTGGATTTACATTAAGTAATCCACAGAATATATCAGTACAAAGGCCAATAGTTAGGAAAAAATATACTTACGTTAAGTTAGGACATGGTAAACCTTATTCTAAGTTAGGTAGGTATGCTGTAGCTAGACGATCTAAACTTGCTTTTATATTTCTTCGATTATTAGCTTGTTCAGATTCAGAATGTGATTTGTGTATGTTGTTTTGTGATTTTATGTCTTGTGAAAAGTCAGTATTTTGTTGTTTTGCAAATAAGTTAGGTTTAGTTACTCAGCTTAGTGTTTCTGAAGCTTCAAGCCTTTAAGGTGAGAAAGTGTGTTGTTTGTTTAGAGCGTGGCGAAAATTCTTTTTATAGAGAAGGTGTCTGTCTTGTTTGTGGTCATCAAATTTAGTTTAAATATTTTAAAACGATATTTTAAAATAATAATAATAAAAAAATAGATCCTTGATTTATAAATTAAAGAATTTTATTCAGTTAAAGTATGTCTGTAATGTTTGTTTAAATTAATTTTTATTATATGTAATATTGCTTTTATATATTGTAGGGCAGTTCTATTTTTATCTTCAGAAGTTCATTCTACCTCAGCAAAACCTCCGCTCAGGTTAAAGAATGGAATATAATTCTAGCATCAAATGGGTGTAAAAATATAGCATATTATTTTAAGAACCTACGCAAAGCAACTGGTATGTTTGTTGTGTTTGATCTGGTATGTTCGTGCAGTTTGTTTGGAATATTTATTGTCAGTTATTATATGTAACATGTATTTTATATATTAGATGCCCATTCGATTATTATCATTAGAAGTTAATTCTACCTCTGTGGTACCACTGCTCTACCTACCTCCACTCTTGTTAACGAATGGAATGTAATTCTCATATAAATTGGTGTAAAAATATAATTTAAGAATTAGTACAAGTTATTGTCACAAGTTATTGAGTCAAGCAACCGTTCTTCTGGTTTAAAATGAAGTATGAGTCTAGTATCAACTGGGTGTACAAAGAAATTTCGTAATTTTGCGAAAATTCAATTTTCTTTACAGGCTTAAAATAAATCTGTTTTTGTTAAATTTAAACGTTTAGGTAAGATTTTTTTTGTTTTTAAAATAGTCCAACAATGTTTACATTTAATAATAAATACCGAAAATATATTCTTTCTGATTTTTTTTGATAAAAAGTAATATCAAATTACTAAAATTTAGCAAAGTTCGTCGTTTGACGCGTTTTATTGGTGTTTTTATTCTTTTTACAGAACAAAATATCTCTAATGTTATATAATTTATAAAGGTTTTAGTAACACCCCTTACGTAAATATTTTCTAAAAATAACAAAAAGCCGTAAAGCTCGCCTGAAACAGCCGTGGCATACAACCTTGCCAAACTATTACTTGCTGCAGCATCTATAAAACCATCGGCTGGCAGAAATTGTTTAGTCTCGCTGGCAGAAACTGTTTAGTTCTTCGGTGTTACATAATTTAATCTGATTTATTAAGGAATGATTGTTTGCTTTTAACGCTTAATCCAGCTCCATTTCTTTCATTATTGAAGTTTTTTAACCGTATATATAGTAATATTAATTCACCCAAGTATAATTTTAGTTTTTTGCTACACTTGCTACAGGTTCTCGGTTGATGAATTTTAGTCTTTATGTAAGACTTCCTTGTTAATAAAATGATGATACTGAATAGGTATTCATTACAATAAATGCACGGGGGTAAGCTTAGAGTTGTTTGAAAGCATGACAAACAGGATTTTGCTCCAGTTGCAACACATATTTTGCCATTTTATTTCACTCCCAGTCAAAATTAAGTAGCTACGCTGCGAAATGTTTGAAATTCTTACAAAAATTTATGAATATGAGAGACAAAACCCTGTAAAATCTCGGGTTTCTTTAGCGAAAGTTTTTTTTTGATTTAGTAAAATTAGTAAAGCAACAACAGCGGCCAAAATTTGATCTAAAATTTTTCTATTATTTTGCATAAAAATATATACATATTTATATACGTGTGTAGAAAATAATAATAAATGTAGTTTGAGTTGACTGTAGCTTCACTTGCTACACCTTGGATCCGCTCCTGGATATATATTACGTATTTTTATATCATTGATTCCAACATAGTCATAATGGCAGATAGTCCGACCAGTTGGGCCGTTTTCACTAGATTCTATCGTTTTTAGACAATTAAAGTCAAAATCTTGAATTTAAGTTGAAAACTGTTTATTTATCGTGCCCAGACTACCAATAAAATTTATTGGTAGTCTGGGCACGATAAATAAACAGTTTTCAACTTAAATTCAAGATTTTGACTTTATTTTAGATTTTGACTTTATTTTAGATTTTTTTGCATTTATTATAAATGCACAGAAATCTAAAATAACAGATGAACAAACAATTGATTATTTCATATTAGACTTAGAATCAAATTTTTTTTTGATAACAATAAGTTTATCAGAAATGTCAGTTTTTTTTTTTTTTGAAATTGGGAGTAGAAAAGCTTTAACCAAGTTTAATTCGGCCAATTTAAGTCGGAGCATAAATTGAAACGCCACTTACCAATGCAGTATTCAAATAGTTTCTCTTTAACACAAATAAATGCATAAATTGACGTTAAGCAAACGTCTTCTTCAGATAAGTTCATTAGTTTTGTTTAAAAAAAATATTCTTTTTGTTATAAACGATTTTTGGTGCCCTCCATATATCAGAGCTTTCAAAGTATTCTTAGAAGTTGATACGAAGCTATCATTCTAGTTATTACAATGACCTTGCTAATCATATTTAGAAAATAGAAAAAGGAAAAAGTTTTATATTTTGTTGGATACATGTTTAGTACTTTTTATTAAATAATATGCTATTCTAAAAATTGGGAAAGTTGAATTAACCAAAAAATACTCTTAATTTTGTTAACTGCAAAAATTGTAGAATAAATAAAAATTTTTTGAATAGTAATTGTTGGACTAAAAAAAATATAATAATTTAAAAAATCAAGGTGACTTTTGTCTGTATTATCTTACTATTTAAAATAGAAGAACTAGCATTAAGAAAGTCAATTAAAAAGTTCATGTAAATATAAGCTGCTAATCAATGGCATAACTGCTTTAAGATATTGAGGTTTATCTTACTTTTCAAAAAGTTGTTTTATAAATTTTATCAAGTTATTTAAAGAAGTGTCTCTCAATCTTCAAGATATTTTAAAACTTTATTTTTGTGTTTGCTCATTGTCCTATACAAAAGAGCTTGTAAACTAAAATCAAGTCTATAATAAAAAGAGAGGAATTTTTCAGAAAAGAAATCAAGAAAGAGTCTTTGAACTCCATAATAATATCATGTAATGTAATGATATAGTAATTGGTTTAGCTACTTGAGGAATTTAATAATTCTACAGATTTTATTTATAAAGTTTTGAAATATTAGGACATTCTTTTGCAATGCTTTTTCCTTTACACAACTTCAACCTAATAAGTCACTTTTTAGCCTCCCTGGAAATTTTTAAAGATTGATAATGCACCTTAAAATAAAAATCGTTACAAAGAAAATCGTTTTTATAAAAACAAACCGCTAAAAAGATAACATTAAAAAAAGTACAAAATAGGATTAAATGAGAAAATACAAAATAGGATTAAATGTTGATGTTAGATAATCTAATAAAAAAGGGCCCCTAAGCTTTTGTTGTGACGTTATCACTATCATCCCTTTTAAGAACATTTTCGCCACTTCCTAAATAGTAATATCAATATTTTTCGATGATAGATCTTACAATCGAGGTTATTTACAAATAGTTAAAAACTAATCTTAAGTAAATACCATGAAAGAGCATTAATAATACAAATAACAATGATAATAATAATGATGATAAATTATAAGAATAATAAGAAAATTATATGATAATAAATCAATATTAATTTTAAAACAAAAATTGAATATAATGCACAGGCAGAAAAGTTACAAATAGTTATGTACTGACAAAACGTAACAACCTACCATGTTACTAAAACAATAACTGCAAAAAAAAATAACAATAGTTTAATAAATATAATAATCTTAATATCAATATTCATATAAATAAAAGTAATATAAATATTTCATTAAAAAATAACAATAAATAAACAAACAAAAACTTTTCAATAAAACTCACAAATAAAAACGTGTCACCCACTTACACATAACATTTAGTCACAAAGAGTACAGAGTTTTCATAATAAATGACAATATTTAAACAAAAAAGTGAATCTTATCAAGCAAACACATATAATCAAAAATATTAAAATTTAAAAAATATTCTTTTTCTTTTCTTCAAAAACGGAGCAATTTTTATATATTTTTCTAATTCTTTTTAATTACTTTCCATTTTCGAATGTTTTTTTTCCTTTTAACTTTGGTTTTATTGTCTTTCCGTTTTCTTATCTCGTTTTTTTCTTAAACTTTTTTTCCTAACGCTTGTCAAACTTTAGCTTTTTTTATTTTCAGGGATTCTCGAATTTTCCGAATATGATTTTCTGGAGCTACTGATAAGGTTTTCGGATTTAACCAGTCAAACGTACCTTGGCATGATTTGGAATACTCAGTAGCACCAGAACTGGCCCATTTTCCTTTTTTACTATTTTTCTGGTGCTTAATACATCTTGATATAACTTTCTTTTTTGTTTCACCAATGTATATAGAGTTGCATGAACATTTTATTTGGTAGACGTCTGGGTTTGTATTAGGAGGAAGTTTTGTTTTATTGTTACAGAATATATTGTTTAAATTTGGAAATGATGTAAATATAACTTTTATGTTTTGTTTTTTAAATTCTTTTCTAAGTTTGGGGCCAACAATTGGTATCCGTGGTAGCTTTATAAATGGTTGGTTGTAAGTTAGTTGATAATTGGTATTTTTTTCATCTATTTTAATATAGTCTCTGGCGATATTAGTTAAATTGTTCTTGTCATGACCGTTTTCAACAAATATTTTTATTAAAAATAAATTTCCTGTTAGAGGTATTTTTGAGAACATATTCTTTTTGCACGGCTTAAAAACCCTTTGAATACGCTAGTGATAATATTAGGATTGATATTTGAATTTTTTTTTTTTTTTTTTTCACCTCCTCAAGGCCGATAAAGCCACAACAGATGAGGAGGCTACTTAATAGTGGTTATAACCCTCTCTCAAATCTATAACTCCGAAACACGAACCTTGACGAACAAGGCTGCTACGCGGAGAAACAAGTTGGTTTAAGTTGAATACTAATTATTGCTTCTTTTCAATGTATTTGAAATTCATAACCTCCATGCATTGTGTTTGTAATATTATTATATAGAAAATTAAGTTGTTTTTGGTGGATTTCGAGTTCAACAGTGTATTTTATGGCAGGATTTTGTTCGTTTAGAATATTTAGAAACATTTGTTGTTGCTTTATGTATATATATTGAATTACATTGACAACATTTGCGCCCACATTCTTTAACTTCTTTTCTTAATACCTGCGGAAGTCTTCGTTGCACTGTAAATATTGTCCGATTAACACCAGAATGATGCTTTGAGTGACAATTACGAATTTCTTCAGCAATACTTACTCCACATAGTTCTTTAATATTTCTTCGTGAAATTTAACCACGTCTTTAGAACTCTTGTCAACGTGATGTTTATGTTATATTCTTTTATTAAGTCTTGCAATAGAAAAAGTCTTCTTTTAATAAGCGTTTCTGATAATCAATTTGATCGAACTCTATGACTTTCAGTCAGCATACTTTCAAACCATCCATGAACTGTTACTGAATCAGTGAATACTGACAAATTCTTTATATTCCACTTAGCAGCTAGGTTTATCCCACGCACCACAGCATCTAATTCAGCAATATTAGTATGCATGACATCATTTATACTTCAAAGACAGGCTGCATCTTCAATTATTACGCCATTGTATTCTATAGCAATCCCATTGCCATGCTGCTTGCATCACACCACAATAATGCTCCATTTTGAATCCCTTCAGCATTCCATTTCCCTCTCACAGAATCACTAACTTCAAATTGGTGCAATATTTCGATTAACCATGACTGAGCTTGATCTCCGATTAGATCATCCCAAGCATCTCCTCGACTATGACGTTTTATAAAACTGCAGGCAATTCTGAGCCAACCTCCAAAAGGAAAGTGACCTTATAAGTTTCCAAATATTAAAAAAGTTTCTGTCGTGTTACTTTTTCATTTTCAATATCTTGTGACTTTAGAATAATGTTTCCACGTTTCCAAAAAAAATTTTTTTTTTCATTTCTTAACAGTTGCAAACCCAACACTCGTGCAGCATCACATTGCTCCGGCTCTTTGGTTACCAATCCATAACGCGCCAAATAATTTACGACATTTTCAACTGATGTCTTTTTCAAATTAACGATTATATTGTCAATGTAGTGGTCAATTGCTACACTAATACCTGCATTGATATTCAACACACTGCTAAGGTTGTGACACTATTTTTGGGGCAGAATTTCTCACTTTTCTCACTTTTTTATCACACGCGTCACTTAAGGCATTATGTGAATTTACATACTGATTAAACTCGCGGAAGCCCAACACAGGTCGTATCTTCCCTCTATTTTCCTGTTGAACTGCCATTAACAGGACAATCCCTTCTGTACTATTTTCTTCTTTGATGCATGGTTTCGACTAGCCATTTTTTACCCATAAGCCCATCTTATCATTAGATTGTTGTATCAACTGGGGTTTTTCTTTGTATTGCGCGACAGAATTCCTCAGTTGTGGTTGACCTTGTTTTCATTTATATTTAGCAGTTCACTTTGTACCATCAATATAAGCATCAAAATTCTTATCCTCTATACTAACAGCTTGTATCTCTGTATAAATTGATGCAAAACCAAATTCAATTTTTCTAGTGTATAAATGCACTCCTCCGCAACGATTAACGACATCCATACCAATAACAGCATCAATACCGATAACAACACTTTTTAGAATCATTGCTGATGTTTTGAGTTTTTTTCCTTCAATGATCAATATTACTGTAACTTCTCCCTCCATTTTCACAAATTCTCTATTAACACCCAACGCCATTAGTTCATTTCTTCAAATACAAACACAGGCTTTCTAAGCCATGTTGCTTGAAATAATAGTTCGAGTAAATCCGCTGTCAACTAGTGCTTTTCCTGCAAAGGTGTTCACCTACACAGTGCATATTGGAAGCGCCGTTAGGTGTATAGGCAAACAGCTGGCGCTGGCAGTTCCCCATTTGTGTTTCCCATAAGTTTACGCAAACTGACTAAGTTGCTTTTATAATGTGAATGCACTGCCTTTAAGAAACTACGGAATGATCAATGAAAGATCGCACATCTTTTGCAGCTCTAACACCAGTTTGATCATTTTCAGCCACACGACAACATCTCCAGATGTATCAAATTTTCCAATCATTTTCGCTTTTTTCTATATATAACAATACAATATTTTTGTATAAAACAAAATTATAAAAACTTAAGTTTTTCAAAAGTATATATATTTTTGATAATATTAGGGACCGATTTAATGTTCGAGGGTCCGTAGCAGCCACTCAAAATATTTTTTATTGAAAAAAATTTTTAAATCCAGTCTTGTATTATTATATAGAACACATTCAAGGGGTGCCAGCAGACATTTTCAAAAAAAAGCTGTTTTTAGAATCGCCCTAATATAAATACACACACACACACACACACACACACACACACACACACACACACACACACACACACACACACATATATATATATACATTTGCTTTATCTTTTAATTATATACCAAATAATGTTTTTATAAGATTTGTGGCTATTAAAACAGCCATTTTTTTGACTTGATTATTGTTTAACATTTTATTATCAAAATTATTAGTTTTTATTATTGGTTTGACAGTACATTGGTTCCTTATTGCATTATATCCAACATTATTTAAAAATGGGTTACCCTTTCTTCCTATGGCTCGTTGTTGGCCAAAGTAATTATCTAATGAATCTTGTCATAGTTATTCAGTTAAAGCATACTGGAACCAGTTTTCAAAAAGTATTTAGCTATATCAATAACTAAATTGACAGTGACATTGACCCCTTTGTATGTTTTCCCAAATATATAAGCCTATGTATGAGTTAAATTCTTGGGTCTTTGATATTTTTTTAAAATTAAATAAGGTTAGACACAATTGTAATTAAAATTAATCTTTTAAATAAAGTAAATATTTAAATATTAACTTTCACCTGCTTTAGAAGAAAAAGTTGATTTCTTTGAGTTGAGCTCTAGAAACATGAGAAACTACTATATACTGTATAAGGAAGGATTTAGCAATGAAAAGCTCTTAACTGGAAGATTTATTGAAGGTAGTGAACCTGTCGATCGAAACAAAAAAGTTTTATTTGGATTAACAGTTAACATCCTAGCCTTTGGCAAACAATCAATAATTTATATTTGATTTGGAACCTTAGAATTTTTCCAATAACTATATGATATTGTAGCTTTACAAAACAATATGTAAAATTACTATATCATATTATACCTTTAGTTTTAATATATTATAAGAAAAGATAAATCTTTAGCTATAATTTGTAAAACTTTTCTCCTCGATTCTTTGTTGAAAATCATTGGAAGAGAATATCTCAAATAGAAAAGCATTTATACTTCTTCGAGAAGTTCCAGAGCAAAATATGTAACATTTAAGATAAGGTAGGCTGGGTTCTAAAAAAACGCTAACGATAAGATAAACTGGCCGGACTATGTATTTTATGACTATGATTCCAACAATAAATAAACCAACTCGAATAATAAAGAGTACTGTCAGTTTAATTAATCAAATTATAATTAATAATTTCAAAAACATAAAAATTAAAACTGTAATATTTATAACAGGCATATCTGACCATTTTAGGGCCGACGACACGACTAAATTTATCAAAACAAAAACCTTTGATAAATGATAAACATTTGTTTATCATTTATCAAGCAGTACTTTTTTTTATCTATCTAATAATAATTATTGAGTTAATATGTTAAACTGATAAAAAACTCAACGGTTACATAAAAATTAAACCAGTCGTAAAGTTTAGAAAAGAACTGCTTTTCATTTGAATTGTTGACTTTTCAACATGTGTTCATTAAGCTTTTTTATTTATTATTTTTTATAATTATTATCATTTTTGGTTTTTGTTACACATTTTAGTTAAAAAAGATCTTTTAATGAGAGTTAGGAATGTTGAAAGTTATATAATTTTTTGATGAAAAAAAATAATTCTGATAGATAAATTACTACAAACTTAAAATTGATTAAAACTTTTTCTGAACTCCAGTAGATTATTAATAACCTGTTTTTTATTTAACTTATTTTTAAATTTTTAGCAACTAAAAAAGTTGTTTGCAAAACAGGTTGGGAAATTAGAATCTGAAATTAAAAAATGTATTAGCCTTGATATATATTGTATGAAGTAAAAAAGGAAAATTGTTTTAACGAAGTATTTAAAAAGTTGAAAAATTATTTTTGATGTTTTTAACTTATAATTTTTTTTTTGTTAAAGTCATTTTGACTGCGTTTGATATGGTATACGTTTATTATTTCAAATAAAATATTGATAGTCGATACGGTTGTCTTTTACATACGTTTTTAAATAAGTTATTTTTTAGATTGTATAGTTTGTCTCTGAAAAATGATAATAAAGTGGATGGTGGCATAATGATAAAATAAATTTGAAAAAAATTGATTAATTGCTTTAACTAAATTTAAGTTTGTGATTGATTAATTGATGGAATCAGGGACATCATTTCAATTAAATAATGTGAGTCAATTTTTTGTTATCCTTAAACTATATTTAAAGAAAATATAAATAGGCAGTTTAAAATATAAATAGGCAGGTAAATCATTACATACACTGACATACTATTCTAAGACTTTTGTCAAACGTTTTATTAAAGTTTTTTATTCATTATAAACAGAATTTAATTTTTTTTTAACTTAAAAGATCATTTTAAATTTTAAAGGGATTTAAGTTTTTCAAAGTGATCAGAATAACAGCCATAAGCAAATTGCTGCTTTTGAAGCTGCAAATACCATTAGAATTGTAATTCTTGATTAAACACAACTTTATTAGACTTATTTCACAAATTTTTTTACCTTGGATATCCAGGTATTTTATGAATTTTACAATAATGAAAACTTTTTTATTTGCATTTATTGAAATTTTCTGTTTATGCCTACACCAAAACCATGGAAAACTAATTATACTGCTCTTGTCAACATGTTAACACCATTTGCGAAATCACCCGCCAGTTCTACGATAACACGTTGCACGTTGATGAAAGTTTTTTGTTTTTTGGTAAACAAACTATTGGCTTAAAGTTTCACATGTTCACATGTTGACAAAAACAGTATTTAGGCCATAATGAAAACAGATTTACTTTTAAGATTTCAATTGTCATTTAAATCTTAAAAAGATGTCTTTTGAACATTTAAAAGACGTCTTTTTGGTATACATTTTTACTTCAATATTACAAGTAACCATTCCAAAATAACATATATATATATATATATATATATATATATATATATATATATATATATATATATATATATATATATATATATATATATATATATATATATATATATGAAGTTTCACCATTGCTGGATCATCAGGAAGAGTTACTAAATCTAAAAAAAAAGTCAATTTATAGAAAAAAATATTTTACAGGAAGTTATAAATTATTATAAAAATTTTTTAATTACTATATTTTTTTGTTAACTTCCTGTAAAATATTTTTTTCTATAAATTGACTTTTTTTTGAGATTTAGTGACTCTTCCTGATGATCCAGCAATGGTGAAACTTCAAGTCGAAGATAAAAGTTAGATAAGTGTTTTTTACTAATTTATTATTGCTCTGTTCTTTAAGAACATTGAGCACTCTATTTGTAAAATACACTAACATAATTTACATATATATATATATATATATATATATATATATATATATATATATATATATATATATATATATATATATATATATATATATATATATATATATATATATATATATATATATATATCGTAAACATAAGTTGTACAAAGTAAACATCAAAAACACAGGCATTTAGCAACTTTGATATGAAATGAATTAAATATAAAAAGATGTAACAATAAAATAAACACATAAAGCTCCGATAAATATATCTCTGTAAATATATATATAATATATATTTACAGAGTTATTGTAATAGTATAGAGATATATTTGAAAAAATATATGCATGGATATATATATATATATATATATATATATATATATATTTATATATGCATATATTTTTTCAAATATATCTCTATACTATTACAATTAAACTAATTTATAATATCCTATAAAATTTTGCATCTTGTTATATGTTTCAATAAGTAATAATTAATCGAACTGTTTCAAGTATTTTTTTTAAAGACAAGGAGCTTGAAACTAAAATTAGACTTGAAAAAAAATTTTTAATTAAAAAAAAAAAATTATTAATTTATAATTAATATATTCTGAACTAGCATTTTAAACTCAGTACTCCTAGCCTAAAGAAAGTTAAGAATGCTGTCATGCGCATTTGCGCATGACAGCGAGTTAAATAAATAATTTACAAATTCGTGGTTTATAAATGTAAAGTGCTGGCTATTAACCCATGCATTAAAAAAATATATACGCAAGTCCATCGCACCACAGGGCTACCAGGGACTTGGCTTTGGTTGTCGTTCAACTTATATATTAATAAATCAAAATAATGTAGTTGTAAGGAAACTCTCAGAAATCTACGAGAAGTCTTACCATCAAGAACTTTTAATTAAAGGTTCTCGATTTTAAGACTTCTCACAGTCTTCTGCGAGTTTCCTTACAACTACATTATTTTGATTTAAAAATTTAAAAAGTATATTTACACAACACACATTAACCTTTTGAGATTTACTGTTTTGTAATATTTTACTGTGTGTAGTTATTAACTTTATTTATTATTATTTTTTCAATTTTTTTAAATTGTAATCAATATTATTTTTCTTTAACATTTAATACATATCAATAAAATTGGTTTTGGTGATTATGAGATCTTTTAGTTTTTTCTTCGGGGCAATAAGATTATGCAGTTCTATATTTTGTGGCATTATTTTGTTGTATAAGTATGGGCCAAGGTATACAATTGAAAATTTTGAGAATTTTCTTTTTTTTATATTAGCAATGTAAAGTGTCCTGTTCCTCGTGTGATATATCTGTTCGCCTTGATTTGAAAAAAGTTATAAGTAAAATAAGTTGGAACAAGTCCGAGTTTATATTTGAGCATAAATAAGATACTTTGGTAGATGTTAATTTGGTAGATATTTAATGCTTTCAAGTTTTTAAGTAAGGGATTGGCAAGAGTGAATTTAATTTTATTATAAATCAATCTTTTCTTTTCTTTTTTTTTAGTCATTTTAGGTGCTCCCAGAAGTCCTTACGTATTAGTAGTAGCAGTAACAAGATTAAATAAATGACGATTCGTAATTTTAATTGACTTAATTTTACAATTTAGAGGAATTGAACATGTTTTCAATGTTTTCTAACAAAAGTTCATTGATTTATGACACAGGAAATTATAGATACATACATACATACACACATACACACACACATACAAACATGCATACATACATACATACAAACAAATATACATACATACATACGTACATACATACATACATACATACATACATACATACATACATACATACATACATACATACATACATACATACATACATACATACATACATACATACATACATACATACATACATACATACATACATACATACATACATACATACATACATACATACATACATACATACATACATACATACATACATACATACATACATACATACATACATACATACATACATACATACATACATACATACATACAGATGAGTATATACATGAATATATGAGATTATATATGATATCAAATATATGAGTGTGCATAAAAAAAACTAGTGAAAAAAATTTGAGTGCTAAGATCTGTAACAGGTATTAAATACAGATTAAAGTTATCTAAGTTTTTTAAAAAAATAAATAAACTTCTACGCTCAGATAATTAGATTATGTGTTTTCAAAAGTATAAACAAATCACGCTCAGCTTGGAAAGTTAAATTTCTTAGAAAATTATAACTTTAAACTTTTAAATATATTCCTTATCATATTTGAGTTATTTACTTATGCAACCAAGATAAGCATATTATATTTTTAGCCATAAAAAGAGTTAAAAATGGTGATTTATATGGAAATATATATAAATAAACAGTCATAAAACTAAAAAAGTTCGTTTCTACGAGCCGTAGCCATTTTTAAAAATTTTCTTTTCTTAAATGTTTACTGAGCTTGCGAATAATTACTTATCCCTTCTAAACGACCGTGTGTCACTACTACACGGTCATTTAGAAGGACCTTCTCGGCTTTTGGGAGATAAAATAACATGAAAAAAATCTGCATTTTATGTTTTTATGATACAATGATATTATTGAAATAAAATACGCTTGAGATGTAATGCAAACACAAAGAGGTTCGATACATAGATAAAACAAACGCCTTAATACAGATATAACTTTTGTTTTTTATGTGGTTTTTAACATATGTTTTTTGAGTAGAGAAACAAAAGACATAGCTTATATACAATAAACCTAAAGTAGAATAAAAAAACACAAAATACAAAATATGATTTATTTAAATCAATACATAATTACAATGAAATATATTAGAAATAAGAAAATGGTTCTAGTGGAGTTAATGTTGAGATGTCCAGGCCCAATCTAATAAAATAAAAAAAACTTTGATTAGAAATAAAATTACACAAAATTTACATATTTCAAATTATTAAACTTAAAATTAACTGTAAATAACACTCTAAAAATTGTTTTATTGCCATTGTAAGATTGGCGTCAAAAAGCGTTACGTCTGCTTTACTTTTTAGCAAACTTCAACCAAATCCTTTTTTTTTGTTAGCACAGCAAGCATAAGAGGTGTTCTGAAAATTTATATTTTAAACTATTTTAAATTGTTATGACGTAGATGGTTTTCATAAGAAATCAAACACAACTAGAAGTACAAGTCCTATAAAAGTATTTTATTATAGTTTCTGAAGATATTACCTTTCATGAAAATCTGAACTATTTACATACTCATTTTCGAGCAGCATTTTTGCTACTTTGATCAAGGTGACGTCTTCTCTTGCATAACATAACTTATGCAAATAATTTAAAGTCTCTATAATAGAGGTAATAAAAAGTACATACTTTTTATTACCTCTATTTTTTGATCGCCATATTTTTGCATAATATATAACCGAATGCAGCCCGAATTATATTGTTTTTAATGTAGATGTTCTTCATCAAAACTTTTACGCATTGTAATGCTCGAATTTCAATAGCCTAAAATATTTACAAATTTAATTAAACAAATTCCAAAAATTACAAAATAACATGAAAATTAAAATCAACAAAACAGTATGTATGTAGTGGCAGACTGGCCAGCCGGTGACCCGTTAAATTAGTTTTAAAAGTATATTTACACTTAGGAAAAAATATAAACATTAATGATCCAGTGAACTCCGGAAAATTATCCACGGGGCACTTAATATTTAATATAGATTCCTATCTGGTAACTAGTTTCCTACTGTAATTTCAAGTTTCGCATACGTAATGTGCTATTAAAAGTTATGTGTCGTTTTAATCAACGGCTTGGTTTTGATTTACAATTCTACCTATCAGAAATTATAATGGCAATGATCTATCAGACAGACACTGATTATGCTTCAAGCTATTATGGTTAGTAAAATGGACAACTATCAAAAATGACTGAAGCTGCAAACCACCATGTACATATTTAGTGTTATGATCATGTTCTCAACTTAATTGTGAAGGAGACAACCAGCTGCAATGTCTTCATTAATATGGAAAAATTTTTGTAAAAAATATATAAATGATGTACCATTTTAAAATTGCGTTAAGATATAGTACTATACCTTGAATAATAACGTCTTTCCATAACTATGAAAATTATTGATATTGGTTTTTTAAACATTGTGCAGCCCGATGATGACCAAGTTGTAATAAACTGTAAATAAAGCATTTTATATTGGATTTTTTATATCTTAATAATTTTAATAATGATTTCTGGATCAAAATTTTTTAGTAAACTGATAAAAAATTAGGCATCAGTCAGCATTAAACTTTTGAAACAATTATAACTTTATAAATTATTATTATGGCCTAAGATATTTATTACAATCATACAAAGTTTTATTTCTTATGCAGTTAAAAACTCTCAATTTAATTTATACTTTTAAATATATTAAAAATAGTATAAATCTTTAACTTTTTTGTTTGAATGACCGTCTTTTAGAGAAAGTATTTAATTTTTATGTATAATTTGATAAATAATCCAATAAAATACCTGAATAACTTTGGCAAAGTATATTCCTTGAGCAATTTATTGGAGTTACTCCGCCAAACTACTTTTACATGAGTTTTTTTTAAAAATTGATGTTTTCCCTCGTTCATGACATCTTGGTCATCATCTTTTTGATTAGTTTTTAAATATTCTTTGTTTGAAATATCTTCACATACTTTGCTTGAAATATTTTCACTGATGAGTCTGGAAAAAAGAATATTTTTGTACGAGTATTTTTCTTTGCTCAGAAGTGTTGGTATTTCCTTAAAAGATTCTAAACTAAAATCTTTCTTTTTTAATCGAATGAATTTCGATAAAAAAAGACTTTTCTTTGAGTACGTTCCTTTTGAAGAACGCAAAAATTCATTATTTTTATGTCAAACATTGAAATAGTTTTGCGAAAACTAAAATTTTAAAAGCTATGATTTTTTTTCAACTTAAAAATTTGACGTCACAAAAAATAGTCCAATATACAGTGACTTCAGTTTTTTTATATAATAACGTAACTTTCAAAAAAAAGAAATAAAATTTAAAACTATGACAACAACAACAATAGCAACAACAATAGCAAAAATAACAATAAAATCTTCAGTAACATTTCAATCTACCTTTACATTTATTCATGTTTTTAATTAAAGGTAAGTCTTTGTCTTCACTGACTTTTGAAAAGTTTTATGCCTAAATGGCATTTATTAAATATAGAATTTTATATATTGGATTTAAAATATACTTTTTGAAAATGGTTTAATTAATTAAGTTTGAAAATAAGTTAAATAAAATAAGAAAATATTACATTTCTTTAAGTTGTTACTAATTTTTTGTTTTGTTTTGTTTTGTTTATAATTAAAAATCAGTCTTATATACTTATTTATAGTTCATTTTCATTTATATAATTTAAAATAAAACGTAAACATTTTAAAATAACGTAAACATTTTAAAAAAAACAACAACAATTTTTTGGTTCTTAAATCAATAATGTCTATTGTATCTATAATGAAATCGCTAACAAAGTATAGTATTTTGATTAATAATCCACAAATGTTGTAATATACAAAAAATATATTGTAATGTCTCATCATTATTTAAAAACCTACTATAAATTTACATTTATAAACAAAATAACGTCCTCACTTAATTCTTAGTTTAGATAACATAAAGATAAAAAGAATCTAAGAAAAATAAAAAAAATGCAAAAAGAAAGTTGTTAATCATAAAGAAACAATTTATTGGCATACAATAAATATGTTGCCAACATATTTATTGTATTGTCAGTTTAGCTAAACGGACAATAAACTGATAAACCACCATAAGGTTGATACACGATTGATACTATATTTAATATATAGTACGTATGAATAAACTAGATAATTCTAGATAGAATTAACTTATATGTTCTTCTTTTTTAGTATTTATAAATAATGTTTAAAGTTTTTATATTTTTCATTAGTTTTACGCTTTCAGTTTTTTGAGTAATAAAAGTTCATAAATTTATGTGTTTAAAATGAGATTTTTTAATGTTTTAAGAGAATTCAGGTTATTCGATTTTGTAAATTAAATATTTTTAAATATTAATTTGTTGAACAGATAAGGACCACAATTTAAAGTTTCCATCTCCTCTATTGTATCTATTTTTGCTATTATGAAATTTTTTGAGAGTGGAACTAGTCTGTAATTTAGCATAAACATCAAAAATGTTAATTTTATAAACATTTAATGCTTTAAAGTGTTTTCAAAGTGTCTCAGCATGTGAAAACTTATATTTATTATAATTATTATAAACAATTCTTGCTGCATGCTTTTGATTTTGATAAAGCGTGACTAATTTGGATTTATGAGTACTCGCCCATTAGTGATCGACCGAAACAGGAAATACGTTGAAACCGAAATAAATTTTTTTTTGGATATACTAGTTCAACACTGACACCGACTATTTGGCAAACATTTTACCAAAACTTAAACCGAAAATTTGCATCGGAGGAAGTGTATGTTTTTTTTTAAGTAGAAAAAAAAAAAATCAAAAAACATTTTAACAATAAAAGCTTAAAAAAATAAGTGTTAAAACAAGAATAAAGGATTTAAATTAATAAATAAATAAAAAAAAACAACATATTTTGAAAAAAAAAAACAACTTCAAAAATGGAAAATATTAAAAAAGAACTAAAATTTCTTCTACTACCAATATTTTATTGTAAGGAAAGTAAAAGAACACTTTAAATTATTTTTGTATATTATTTATATATCGTGTATTTATGTATATAAATAATGTTAAATGTGTTTATTTTTTTGCATTTTTCTCTGTCGATTTAGTTGTTGTTGCTTTTTCTATATCTAGCTATTTACTTTTGTTTATTTAACATATGTAACGTATAGGGTTTAATATTGTATGTAATAGTGTATGTACATATATATATTTTTATTTAAGTTTGCCTTTATTTTGCTTTTCTATATTTGTCTATGAAATTTTTCTCTCTCACTCTTTCCTTCTGAACTTATATCATTTAAATTTATGCTTTCTCGTACATTTTTTTCTCACTCATCTTTTCTCATCCATTCATTCTCTCTTTTTTATGTCTTTGTTAGTCTTACTGTTTTAATATTTTTGTTTTGATTTCTATTTTTTTTAATATTATTGTTCCTATTAGTTTTTTTTCATTACTTGTATTATTATAGTTCACTCTCTTTATTAATTCCTTGTCTTAATATTTTTTTTATTTGTTTATTTTATTAAGGTGTCACCCATTGACTAGTTTTGATTATATTAGTGGCACCTAATTTTGTAAATTATAATCGGTTTTCTAATTTTTATTTTTATGGATAAATAAATTAAATGAATAAAGAATTACTTATCGTTTTATTCATTTTTTATTCACTTTGATGTAAACATACAAAAATGAAACCATTGTATTGCATAGAACTCATTTTCTCTTGAATTCTTTTTTTTCTTTTATATGTTAAGTCTAAACAATATATATATATATATATATATATATACATATATATATATATATATATATATATACATATATATATATATACATATATATATATATATATATATATATATATATATATATATATATATATATACATATATATATATATATATATATATATATATATATATATATATATATATATATATATATATATATATATATATATATATATATATATATATATATATATATATATATATATATATATATATATATATATATATATATATAATTTACCCCTTTTGGTATCAACACACACACACACACACACATACACACACACACGCACACACCCATCCCACCAAAAAATCCTAGATCTGTCACTAGTCTAAAATTTAATTAAGAAATGATAAAATAATTTGTGGAAATTGTCAAAAATAACTATTTATCTAAATTAAATAAAAATTTAAAAAGGGACAAAATGATCGGTTTTCAGTAGACACCAGCGCTTACTTTTTTTGAACTGTCACTAGTCTAAAATTTAATTAAGAAATGATAAAACATTTTGTGGAAATTGTCAAAAATAACTATTTATCTAAATTAAATAAAAATTTAAAAAGGGACAAAATGATAGGTTTTCAGTAGACACCAGCGCTTACTTTTTTTGAACTATAAAGTGCAAGCTATAAAGTGCAAAATTTGAAAGTTGCAAGTCTTTCCGATTCCATCTTATTTTAATTTAATTTTTTTTTCCATATAGTTCACCATAAAACATAAACTAGAGTGAATTATTTAATTAATAAATTTAAAAAACAAGTGTTGGTATACAACATTTTACCGCGTGTTTTCATATATAATGAAACGTAAACAGTTTATTTTTTAATTTTTATAATTATTTAGACATATAGACAGTCCTGTAAAATTGGGTAATTTTACATAAAAGCCATCTAATTAGATGAACTTTTGTAAAAAAAAATATGGTTTTGAATGTTGCAGCTTATTTGAGTTTAGATAAAAAGTTTAAAAAAAAAGCGTTTATCGTTTTAGCTTAAAAACTTAAATTTGATTCAGAAAAAATAAGGTTGAAACTTTTTTCCAGTGAGCAAATCCAGGTTTCGCGTTTTTTATAAAATCCTGACCCGAATGTAATAAATGCTTAGATATCGAATTTATTTTTAATAGCGTATAAGTTATGACAAAATTTGTTATAATATATTAAAAAGAATTATTTAATATAATAAACATAATCTATCGCAAATTATTATAAGAAATTGAGTATAAATGGTTTAAATAAATTTAAATAATTCGGGTCTTAATTTTACAAATAACGCAAAACCTGGATTTGCTTACTGGAAAAAACGATCAAAAAATAAATATCCAGCTGGAAAGTTTTAGTTTTGTTTACGTTTAGTTATTTTTAACAACGCGTTTTTTGTAATTCTACGAAAAATGGCGTATTTAAAGCGGTTTATGAATAGCTACAAGTTAACTTTAAATTTTTTTATTTTTGAGTTTCCTCTTAATTTCTTATAAACTCAAAAAATCAGCTCCACCTTGAAGGAACTTAATACAAAAAATTGCTGGTACCGAGTTTTCCCGGAGTCCCTAAAAAATCGAAGTCCTATCGATTTTTTAGGGACTCTGGGACTTCAGGGTCAAAAAAGAGGAACTCCTTGGACTCCGGACTCCGAAATAATTATTTTTTTTGTCTTAACTGGAGTTTTTACGGATGAAAAAGTCCCTAAAATGCTAGAATAAACTATTTAAAGTTTCTATTATACTGTAAAAAATTATTATCTATTATTGGTTTCATTGCTTTGCTAAAAAAAATAACTATTTCTTTTCGGTTAAATATATTTACAAATACTACTAATATAATTTAGATTAGCGGATTTGTTAACTTTTTTACTTATATACTTTGACTAGCGGATTTTCATACAATGTTAAAAAGCTTTTTTATTTGCGGCCGTGGCGCAGTGGTTAGAGCGCTTGCTTTATATAACAGGAGATCCAGGTTCGAAATGAGCTATGGACAAATTTTCGCGTCACGGTAAGGAAGGAGGTGTGAACTTCCCGGTTAAATGCACTTCCGCGGTGCTCTGTGACAAGACCGTTAGGACTCCTTGGGGCACCTAAAAATAAAAAAAAATAAAGATTTTATTTTTTTAATTCAGTTTAATCATTAAATCATTTAAAATTGATCGAAGACTTGAAATAACTTGAACATGTTATTTCTGTCAATATTATATTTTATATATAGCATCAAATACATATATAAATATATATATATATATATATATATATGTATATATATATATATATATATATATATATATATATATATATATATATATATATATATATATATATATATATATGTATATATATATATATATATACATATATATATATATATATATATATATATATATATATATATATATATATATATATATATATGTATATATATATATATATATATATACATATATATATAGTGCAGTCATCTGAAGAAATGTGTAATTTTGAATATGCGGAATAAATATATTCATTTCTATAGAATACATTTATGTAATATATACTTATATAATAAAGTGGTGATAATATTATAACTATAATAAATTATAATAATAAAAAAACCTTGTCTTCACTTGTCAGCACGCAACCATGTCGAATATCTACGTAAACCGCTGCGAGAAAAGGTGAATTTTCTTGTAAGGCAATTTCCCGATTCATCATTCCCTTCAGAATATCTTTTACTTACTCATTTGAACTTTTTACCATTAAGTTCACAAACTGTATTGAGTTCTAGTCAAAGAGAAACTCACCTGCAGTGATATTCTTCCGCTGAAGGCAAATATCCTTTATTCTGTTGCTGCTGAAGTCATGCACCAACTTTATGTTTACCAAACATATGTTAAGTTTTGAAAAATATTTTATGAATATTCAAATCAAATAACATTTTTAATTTAAATGAAAAAAGATTTACTTCAATTTCATGTTTTAAATAAATCTTTTTTTTAATTAAAAAACTCACTGCTATATCATCCACACTTAAGCCTAAAACGTTAGCTTTATCGATTCCAAACTTATCTAAACATTATTCAATAATCTTTTTAGTGTTTTTGTTTTTCTTTTTTATCAACGGTGCTAAAGTTTTTTTTATTTTTTTTATTTAGGTGCCCCAAGAAATCCTTACGGTCTTATCACAGAACACCGCGGATGAACATTTAATCGGGAGTTCACGCCTCCTTTTAAACCGATACCGCAAAACTTACTCAGGGGTGAACCACGGATCCTATGGTTCTAAGGCAACAGGTTGACAGCAATAACTTCATCATCTATTGAGTATTGGGCATTAATGCCAAGGTATATGTCTTGTTGTCGAATCGACTTTTAAATAGATTAATAGTTTTGGTATTACATTTTTAATTTCTTTGTGATGCTTTATAGCAGGGTTGCAAATTTGAGTTCTCATATTATCTCTGTTAATACAATTACATTCTGTAATTGTAATCTGTTAGTGTAAATCCGAACTGTGCTTGAAAGTTTTATAAAATTAAACCAAATAGCGAAAAGCTATCAATATTTTTAAAGATAAAGACAGCAGTTTGGCTCCGAGGACAGCTAGCTTAATAAGCTAAAGATCCACTGGCTATTGTAGCTAGCGTCATATCGTAATAAAATTGCTGTCTAAAAATTTTTTAATATGTAGCTATCAACTAGCTATAGATTTGTAGATATTTTGTAGCTAGCTACAAAGCTACGAAATGTAGCTAGCGACACATTGCTAAAAAATTGCAATGTTTCAATTATATTCATAATTATAATAGACTCAATGCTAAAAATTGAATTTTAAAAATGTTAAAGATATAAGAAAAAAATAAAATAAGAAAAAAAAAATCGCTTGAAAATTGCTATAAAGCTAGCTAGTCGCTAGCTCATTTCCCACCTGGTAGTGCTTAAGCATAACTCGGCATCTAACAATCAGTGTACACCAAAGGTTTTGTACACCACATGTGCTGTAATTTGCCTAACTCTTGTATTCTGTAAAAGCAATGCATGCTATAGACGATGTATGCCATAAACACGCTGCAAATTTCTGAATAACTTATATGCCGCACAGCTTGCCGTACACAGCGCAATTCAGTACGTTTGAGCTTTCACTGGTTTAAAGTTACGTCTCCGTTGGCTAAATAATTTCAAATTATTAAACTTGTAGAAGTTAATAACGGTTTGTTAGGAAAGGTTTATATGCTGGTACAAAATTTAAAGTCCCGGAGTAAAAACAGGGACTCCTGGACTCCGGACTCCGACTTCGCATCCCTGGTTTTCAGTATGTTTTTCAACCAAATTTTGCTTTTTTGAATATTTTGAAGTGTTTGTGTACAAGAAAGGTCAAGTATTTTTTCTTTCGTGGGCCTCTAATGTTGTAAAAATAAAAGTAAACATAATACGTGCAACATAAATCACTTGAACCAGCTGGTCAAGGGTAATATGATTGAAACAACGGTCATAAGGAAAAAACTCGTAAAAGAAATGAAGATACATAGAAATAATGGTAAATATTCTTCTATAAAATATAATAAACTTAAAGTTAGAGAATTTAGGAAAAAAAAAGCGAGTGCTTAATTACTTTGTCATTTATTTTTAGAATTTTTTTTTTTATTCTTCTTATTTTTTTTGCTTTTTCAGAAAACTAATAATTTAACATTTTATAAAAAATACCCTATTTATAAATGAAGATAATGTTACACTTAACTCAGAATTTAATTCATTACAAAATAAAATAGGATACTTCTAGATAAGCATCCTGACCCGGATAGTAATTTTTATAGTAATAACAAAGTATTTCAAAATATTAATACATTATATTATGACCCTAATTTGAAAACATACTAGAACTAGATGTAAACTAGGATTACCAGACGTCCTCTTTTTACGAAGGAGTTAAATTTGATTTTAAAATCATTAGCCTCAGCAAGACATGGTGTACTAATAAATACATCGAGGCAAATAACAAATTTTAAGCAATTAAATTATAAAGTGGTTTATCAATTTAGAGGATCTGGGAAGAAAGGAGGGGTTTTGTGTATATTTATAAGTAATTCTTTATTATACAAGCTAAAAAAAGAGTTGTGCTCAACTACTAATGGTTGAGAATCACTCTGCGTGGAAATACTAAATAAAACTACAAAAAACATTATCATTCACATTTTATACAGACCACCTTCCGGCTCAATAAAACCACTCTAAAATCATATTAAAAATATAATTAAAAATAAATTAAGCAAAAATAAAAGCATTTATTTTGTAAGTGATTTTAACCTTGTCCTGAAATGAGTCATTTAAATACAAATACAAATAATTTCTTTAGCGTCATATCAGAAAAACTAAATTCCACTAATCAATAAACCCACAAGAATAACTAGAGAAAGCGCAACAGTCATAGATCAAACAGTCACCAATGAATTCAAATCAAAAATAAAAATAGGAATATTTATGCGACATTTCAGATCACTTCCATGTATTTCTTATCTCGTAAAAATGTGATAACATCTATATACAAAAGTTGAAAAAAAATACGCGAAATATAAATGAAACATCCATTGAAAATTTTAATACTCTTCTATCAGATTTAAACTCGATGACCTTCTTGATATTGTTAACACACAGATAAGGTATATGATAATTTATTGATAAATTGCAACAACTTTACAATACGGTTTTTCCTATAGTTACAAAATGTGTGAAAAAAAAGACAAGAAATCCCAGTCAAAAAAAAGCAACGACTATATAATGTTTCTAAAAAAAAACTTTTAATAATGAAGCTAATTACAAAAATTATAAACTTATTTTTAAGATAATTATTAAAAGTCAAAGAAATATTACTATACGAAGCATTTAATAAAATATAAAAATAATCCGAAAAATACTTGGAACAAATTAAGGAAGTAATTGGCACGAAACAAACTGACGGTAATAGTCTTCCTATAAATTTGAAGATTGAAAATAAAACAATTACAAATAAAACATTAATTGCTGAGACACTTAATCAATATTCTGTCAGTGCAGGTTCCACTTTAGCGTCAAAAATAGAAGCTACTGAAGTAAACTTTGAGTCATATATTACTCCTAATAAGACCTTTAAGATGGATAGTTATGAAATTACGGAAAAGGAACCCTTAGATGCAGTGTATTTTTTAAAACTAAACAAAAGTTTAGTTTTAAAGCGGGGTTTGATAATATTAGTAGTAATGTAGTTAAAAACTCGATAAATACTAAGCAATCCCTCTTTTACATATCTTTAATCTCTCTTTAAAACTAGGTATTTATCTGGAGAAACTTAAAATTGCGAGGGTCATACCCATTTCAACAGACATTACTAATTCTGTAAATTACAGACAAATTTGAATTCCCCCTTTACTTCTCTAAAATCTTAGAGCGAATTATGTATAGTCGAATTTTGAATTTTCTAAATATAAATAATATTATATATAATAAACAATTTGGATTTCAACCAGGATATTTAACTGACCATTTCATTATTAATATTGTTCACGATATATTTAAAGAATTTGACGAAAGTAAGTTTACCCTCGGAGTTTTTATAGATCTTAGCAAAGATTTTAATACAGATAATGTATTATAATTTAATATCAAATTCTTATATTTATGTGCAAACTTCATAATAAAGTAACTCCTATAATATTTAACACATTTTTTAATAAAATTAATCACGAGTACTCTGCAAGATTTACAAATTAAAATTATGAGCAACCTAAAATGCACTGTTTGGTTACGAAGTTTTCTATTGCCATCAGAGGACCTAAATAATGGAACACTTTATTAAATAACCAGCTGAAAAATTGTTCATCATTTTCTCTATTCAAACAAAAACTCAAACAAAAACCTTTAACTAGGGTCTTTTACTTTTTTTACTTAAACGAGTAAGTTAATTTTTATCAAAAAGTAAATTACATAAGTAATTTTAAACGTTTTGTGTAAATTTACATTTCTGTATAAGTAATTAATTTTTTTGAAACAACTTTTACTTTATAATATAAGTTTTTTACTTTCAAAATAAGTTATGTTAAAGAAGGTTACATCAAAAAGTAATTTACTTTTACATGTAAAATTAAGTCACATTTACATTTACTTATAAAAGTAACGAATTAAAAAAAAATTATATTAAAACAAAAACTTGCATATGAAAATAAATTACATAAAAGTAATATGTAATTACCAAATGTAAACTAAACTTAGAAATAAAATTATATTTTTCAAGAATGTATTTTTTATTTTAAAAGTAATAACAAATCTTTATTAAAAAAAAATACAAAATAAAATTTAAATTACATAAGCTTACATTTTATATAATTTGTAAAGTAAAATACAAGTAATTTATTCAAAATAAGTAAAGAAATTTACTTATATTCTACAATAATTTTGACAGGATCTTGTACAACAGTAATGCAAAAAAGTAACGTCTAGAATTCAGACTAAGTTGAAACATGGCAGTGAGAATACCCTTGGGAGACTCAGAAAAGGGTTGACTATTTAAAAGAAATAATTAACATAATTTGAAAGACATAATTAACATAATTGTTAATTGTTTTTACAGGTTTTTTGAGTAAAAGTTTTTATTATTGAAAAATTAAGGAGGGAAAGTTTAAACCAGTCCTGGATTATGCGGGCAACAACCCCATGTCCCGCAGATTTAGGAGCTCCGAAATTTTTAAGAAGATGCTTTATTTTTGTATAGTTTTTTCGCCACTTTAATAAGAAAAAAAGTTACCTACTCAAAATTATCCCCAGACCCTGCAAGTTTTATTCCGGCACTAGTTATAAGAACTACGGTATTTTATAGCGAGAAAAATTTAGAACTATTTATGTAAATATCTTTATCTGCGTATAGTATCAGTGGCCTGACTACACCAAGGCCAGTGTAAGCAATATTTACTGTCCCTCAAGCAACTAGGCCCAGGGCCGCGAAGTTTCGGAGCCTCAAGATGTATTTAAAGAATTTTTGTTGTTGTTTCTTTTAGTAAAAGTTATTGTTCCAGAGAAACAGAATTGGGCACCTGAACTAGTATGCCTACTGGTCAAAAATATTTTGCTACGCCACTGTGTTATATACGCAAAACCCGAGCAGTAGCTAAGCAATGATTTATACGTAGATTAAGGAAAAAAACTTGTGGTGATAAGAGCCTGGAAAAAAAATACCCTAAACATTTACCATCCCATTGCTGTTTTCATTTTTTCCAATTCCAATAACTGTCTAAACCATATAGAGTCTGATTACAAAAATAGAAAAGTGGGAAATAAATAATAACAGACAAATGCACATGTATTTGTTTATGTTTCCTTGTTTGACTTTTTCAATTATTAAAGTTCAATCGCAATATAACTATTTTGTCTGAGTTTTTGAATTATGTCTCGATTTTTTGTTTACATACACTGTTTGTATTTACCTAAAAATATTATTTATAAATGTTTTTTTATAAAACGTTTTCAGTTCAACCACGTGCATTGTTTCCACTTTTATTTAGAGCTGATTTTACACTATAAGATGAAGTCCTTTGAGTCCATTTGTCTAAAGTTGAAAACTCTGTAACTCAAAACCAACGGCATTTATGAATGCAGGCCCGGTTCTAACAGTTTTCTATGTGTAGGCGAGATGCAAATTTGCCGCCGCAAAAATTAAAAATGCAATAATTTCCAATTTAAAGGAAAATAGAAAAACACTGAAAATCAAACTTTAATATATTTTTATTTTATTACGAAAAATTACACAAAAACAAAGTAAATAAAAAAACTGAATTTATACAAAAATAAAAAACAAAACAAAATCCATTCATGAAAAAATAAAAAACAAATCGTAATTAAAAGTGAATTTTCCTAGCTTTTAATTCTGCGAAATCTTTAACCAAATCTTCTATGTCCAAATGATCAGCAATTTCTTTCTCGATGGAAATCGTAGCTAGACCAACTAAACGATCTTGACACATTTGTGATTTGAAATAGGATTTTATTATTTTCAGCTTTGAAAAGCTTCTTTCAGCACTAGCAACTGTGACTGGTAACGTTAGTAGTATGCGAAGAGCTATCGAAAGGTTTGGGAATACTTCGACAACATTAGATGTGTAAATACATTTTAATACACTTTTTGGATCGCTATTGGAAGTATCAAGTCGTCTCCAAATAGCTTTAATTTCATACCAAAGTTCGACCCCGTTGATATCAGATTGGCCATCAGACATAAGCGCTAACTGCAAGTCCTTACAGTGTTTCAATAACTCATCATCCGTAAAGTGTTTGCTGCCGATATTGTAAAGAAACCCAAATAAAACATGTATACAAACAAACGCTTTTATTACTATATTATTTATTTGAAAAAATTAGTATGTATTAAAGTTCCCGTGAAATACAACGCCGCCTAAGCAAAAAATTTGTGGACAAATAGGAAATGTTGTAATCTACAAAATCCATAGCTTTAAATTATAAAAATGGAGTGAGTACGTAGAAGAATTTGGAAATTTTAAAAAAAAATAAAATAATTTCTTGTTACAAAAAAAAAATTAAAAAAATTTTTTTTTTTTGGGAAAACACAAAATAAATTAAGAAAATGCCGCTCTAGAAAAGTGCCGCCGTCGGCTGTCGCCGACGTCGCCTACGCTTAAAACCGGGCCTGTATGAATGGGGTCCTTTTCTCCATCAATTTGTATAGCTGTTGACAGCGATTTTGCCAAGTTTCATGTTAGTATCACAATGTATTGTAACTATTTTTACCCTTATTCTTTCCACTATTTATTGGTTTTAAAATATACACAAATATTACGGTTTTTGTAAATTAAGTACTCTTTTGTTTTTAATTTTTAATTTTTTATTTAAATATTACTATATTACAGACTGTTATATATTTTATTTTTATATTTTTCAATAAATACTTTGTATAATATACGTATATAGTAAGGTTCTTGTAAATACGTACTCTTGTAAATACGTTACTCTTGTAAATATTTTAATTTATTTATTTATTTTTTCTTTCTTTTTTTTTTTTTCTTTCGATTTTTCGTGTTTACTTGATCTTTACTCTTAACGTGAATATTGATCTTGAAGTATTTCTTAAACTAATTGTTATTGTTTTTGACATTTATAATTTTCAATACATAATTTGTAAAGTATATATATATATATATTATTCGGTTATTGTAAATACGTACGATTGGGGCTAGGTGATAAGACAAAATAACATCTTCTACTTGCCCCGCCAGTATTTTTATTTATAAACTTTTATACTGTTAAAGTTATTAAACGGCGAAATAAACAAACAAACAAAACAACAATTCACGGTATATTGGACCACTTTTAAAGTGACGTCAAATTTTTTAAGTTTAAAAAAAATTATAGCTTTTAAAGTTTTAGTTTTCGCAAAACTATTTAAATGTTTGACATGAAAATGTACTCTTTAGTCAAAGAAAAGCCTTTTTTATCAAAGTTCATTCGGTTAAAAAAGAAAGATTTTGGTTTAGAATCTTTTAAGGAAATACCAACACTTCTGAGCGAAGAAAAATATTCTTCTAAAAATATTAAATTGGTTTCATGCAGACTCATCCGTGAAAATATTTCAAACAAAGATCATTGAACAACAATTCAAAAAGACAAAGAAGTCCAGAACAAGGACAACAATAAGTTTTTAACAAAAAATCAAACAAAGGTTGTTTGGGGTAATTATTCCATTGTCAAAAATTTTCAGGTATTTCATTGTAATATTTATCAACTTATACATAACGTAAATTATTTTCTTTATAAGACTGTCAAAAAGAGTTAAAGTTTTATTTTTTTGCTTATATTATTTGTATTATCTCTTTCGTGGAGACTTTTTAAGCATAAAGGAATATTTATTGGCTTCAGTAAATACATCTACTATCTTATAGCATATAAAATAGTAGATGTATTTCAGTAAATACATCTACTATATTATGACCTAAAAAGGCATTTTTTAGCGGTTCATTTGAGTTTTGCTCATAGGTTACTTAGTGGATCATTAGTTTCAGCCGCTACAAATGGCAAGCCGATAATTTTCTGTCATTTTAATAGTGGCTAGTTATCGGTGAGCCACTTTTGGCGGCTGCCACTAATGGTCCACTAAGTAACGTATGAGCAAAAATACAGCGGTCTGCTCAAAATGCCTATGTAGGTCCACTGAAAACCCGTTATAGCAAGTTTGCTGGGATATTATGTTTTACAGCAACTTTAAAATGGCACATCACTTGTATATTGTTTACTATATTTTTCAAATTTTATTAAATTATATAGTTAAGAACTTATATATATATATATATATATATATATATATATATATATATATATATATATATATATATATATATATATATATATATACATATATATATAAATTATTAAATTATATAGTTAAGAACTTATATATATATATATATATATATACATATACATAAACATATATATATATATATATATATATATATATATATATATATATATATATATATATATATATATATATATATATATATATATATGTATGTATGTATGTATGTATGTATGTATGTATGTATGTATGTATGTATGTATGTATGTATGTATGTATGTATGTATGTATGTATGTATGTATGTATGTATGTATGTATGTATGTATGTATGTATGTATGTATGTATGTATGTATGTATGTATGTATGTATGTATGTATGTATGTATGTATGTATGTATGTATGTATGTATGTATGTATGTGTGTATGTATGTGTACAGAATGTTTTTTGCCAAGTTTGTAATAATAGTGATAAGAGTACATACATATGTCTCTGAACCTCAAGTATTAAACCTATGTATTACTTTTGTTTAAGTATTATACTTAATGTAAATATTTTATACTATTCTACTATTAGGAGGAATATAATGCTGATATAATAATTTATCCTTTCTCATGTTTCTTTGCACTTTTCCTTATTTAATAACTAAATCACAGTTATTGATATTAAACCGGCAGTTTAATCAATACAAAACACATGCACAGAACACATTTTTACAGAACACATGCGCATGCAAAATTTAGACACATTCATGTGCGTTTCAAAAAAATAGTTTTAAAGCTGCCTTTATACTAAAAAACCAGCAAAGTTTGATTTTTATTTGTTTAGCCAAAAGTCTTTTAAAAAGGTTTTCTCTTAAATATTCGTTTTAAGTTGTTAATTTTTTTACGAGACTACTGCAATTTTTTTATTATTATTTCTTAATTGTCGCAATCGCATTCTTATTTTAGTTTAAAAGTTCTTTTTTACGATTTCACATAGAATTTAAGAATCAACATACGATTTTGTTGATTTTAATTTTTTCTTATTATTTAATGTTTTTAGAATTTTTTTAAATTAAATTTGTAAAAATTTTAGGCTGTTGAACACCTACATCAAAAACAATATAAATCAGGTTGCATTCGGTTATATTATGCTGAAGTAAGGCGATGAAGAAATAGAGGTAATAAAAAGTATGTACAACCGTCTAAAAAAAAGTTCACGCAAAGCAGAGACTTTAAATTATTTTCATAAGTTTTGTTATGCAAGAGAAGACGTCTCCGTAATCAAATTAGCAAAAATGCTACTCGATAATGAAGATGTTTACATCTTCATTTTCGAGCAGCATTTTTGGTACTTTGATGATCTTACATTGCTTCATTTACATTAATAGTTCAGATTTACATGAAAGGTATTATATTAATCTTCAGAAACTATAATAAAATACTTTTATAGGACTTGTACTTCTAGTTGTGTTTGATTTCTTATGGAAACCATCTACGTTATAACAATTTAAAATAATTTAAAATATAAATTTTCAGAACACCCCTCATGCTTGCTGTGCAGACAAAAAAAAAGGATTTAGTTGAAGTTTTGCTAAAAAATAAAGCAGATGTTGGGTATATTAGGGTAATAGGAGCACCTTAAGTGAAAATTGGAATATTTTCAAAAATAACTATGCTGGGTCCAAAGTTTTTGCGAATAAACAATTTTTAGGGATCCCTAATCATGATCCACTTAGATATTTTTGCACCCGAATTTTTTTCTTAAAAAAATTCGGGTGCAGAAATAAAAAAATTCAGATATTTAGATATTTTTGCACCCGAATTTTTTTCTTAAAAAAATTCGGGTACAGAGGTTTTAAAAAAGTAGCAAAGTGCTTATATTACCCAGACCACCTGGTAACATGAGCACTTTAAATAAGCTCAAAACATTAGGTTTGTAAAATAAATACCAACCTGACAATTCAACTTATTTTTGGAATATAATGACTCGTTATTAACAAAACTTATCATTAATAAATCATATTTTAAGCCATTTTTTGTTGAAACAATACTTTTTCCGTACTTTACAATACTTTTTGTTGAAACAATACGTTTTCCGTAACTTTGCTATTTTAGGACTTTAAACACTGCTATTTTAGGACTTTAAACTAGGTAACTTCAATGAAAAACACTTTGAAAAAAATAATTTAAGTAATTTGAGCATGCTAGAATTACACAAAAACGGCAGCTTTAAATAAAATCAAAACTAAATGTTTCTATGCATTGTTTTTCAAGCAAAATGGATTGGATTTTTAGCTAACATATTTTTCTTTATGAAAAAATTAATTTCATTATATTAGCACCAAAATTTTGCGCCATAGATTTATTCATACGTGATGATATTATTTTAACTACGCAAAAAGTTTAACAGCGTTTTAATTAGATGATAGCCGCTAATTGTACTAATTCCTGTTATCACCACATAAAGTCAATTCAAAACATACAAAACAACTTTAGCATCACTGATTATATCTATGAGATCTTTAAGTATGCTCATATTACCGAAGTGCTCATATTAATCTAATCTACCCCAACGCTTTTTGACGCCAATTTTAAAACGGCAATCAATTGTTGTAAAGAAAATACAAAGCAAGTTTATATTTTTTACACTTCATTTTATTTTTTTTACATTTCATTTTATTTTTTTCACTTATTGCCAATCTACCTGCTATTGAAAACGTTTTGGTCTTTTTTATACTTTTGATTTTGTTTATAGGGAGTATAAATTAATTAGTTATGCTTTAATTATGGCTAACGGAAGACGGTAAACATTATATATTTATATTATTTAATTTTTATTTTTAATATATATATATATATATATATATATATATATATATATATATATATATATAATATATATATATATATATATATATATATATATCAAAAGGCAACGTCTTTGAAAATATCTGTAGCTTGTACCTTAATGTGTTCTATTTGATATAATAACACTGGATATAAAATTTTTTAACAAAAAATATTTTTAGGGGTGCCTCAAGGCCTTTGAATATTTACTGGGTCCCTAGTTTTAATAAACAAGAGTTTTTTAAAAGTATGTCTTGTTTGGTCTCAAATGAAGTGAAATTACATTAAAATTTTTAATATAATAATCATTTTATAAAAAAATATTGTTTCAGATTTCACAAAATAGCAATTGAGACTTCTTAACTATATACGAATATGTTGAAATGAGATCATTTGACGCAAAGTTTAAAAGTCTTTAACAACAGCCACTAAACCGAAAAGATTAAAAGTAATTGCAGTTCAGTGCACTTAAAAATTTTAATCATAGTATTTTGGTATTTGCAAAGAAACAGTACATAAATCATTTTTTAATATAAACTAATTTTTTTTCAACTTTGTTGTATAGGGTGGTTTGACGCTTAACCATCCATATGAAAAATATGCATTTTTGCACAATTTTCGATTATAAATTTTTTTTTCGATATTTTATATAAAATGAATATAACTTTTGAAATTTTTATATAATTTTGGTTTATTTGAGATCCAACAAAACATGCTTTTAGATTTTATAATTTTTTGCGTCACCCTTATATAAAATTGAAAAAGTTTTTAAATTCAGTGTTATTTTGTCATATATATGTATATACAAAAGCTGAAATTGTAAACCTAGTGTAATTTTATTACTTATTAAAATTTATTTATTTTTGTTTAGATTGGGTCTCGACGTCACAACATTAACCCCAAGAGCCATTTACTTATTTCTAATATGTCTCATTGTAATATATGAATTTATAGTAAATACATCGTTTTTTATTTTTTTATTTTTTACCAGATACGACAATAGCATGCTACAATGCTATTGTACCTCAAAATAAAGTTATTAACCTTTTTGTTACTCTATTTTGATGTACATTTAATTATAATTTTATATTAAAATTAAATTATTTTCAAAATCAGAATATAGTTATGCTTCTTTTTGAATCCGAGGGTGACGTTTTAAAAAAATAAATTTTTGCTGTTTTTTTCATTTAGAACACCATTTGTGTATTAGCAATATCTATTTTCAATTTTTTTTTCTATGAAAACCGCTATACCCAACTAGGGCTGGGTCGGGATGCTTTTTCTCACCTCGCTTGCTTTTTCAAACTTATATCTTTTTATGTAAATCTTTTGCATTTAGTAGTTTTTTGTGCAGTAAAAATAAAGTTTAACCAGCTTATCTTAATTGAAAAGCATGTCATAGCAAACTTATCGCTAATATATATCGCACCTGTTTTAGTAAAAAGCATGTCATAGCAAATATATTACAAACATATCGCACCCGTTTTAGTAAAAAGCATGCCATAGCAAACATATCGCACCCATTTTAGAAAAAGGTTGTATCTCCAAAATGCAAAAAAAAATTCTTACTCTCCGATACGTCTCTTTTCTATAATGGTTTTCAACACAATGGCATATACACCTATTTTTAAATTCTTAATGACTCATTAATTATAAATAATAGAAGCATAATACTTTAAGATAACATGGACAATATTCCATAGTTTTTACTGTTCAAATGTCTCATTTTTGGCAAAAATGGACATACGTCCCTTTTCTATAACGGGTGCATTATATATTTTGGTTGCTTTGTTCTTTAATTCAAAACATTCAAAAACTATTAATTTGAGATACTTAAACTTTAATGAACGCTTAGCTTAGATTAGAGATCATGTTGATATAAGCTTTAAACAAGTTAAGTGATCTCTGTGAATTGATCAAATTAAGCAATATTAAATTGATCAATAATCTAAATACCCTGATTATCAATATATTTCGATTATGAAATTTGTGCAGCTGTGGCGCAATAGTTAGAGTTCTGGCTCAGAACCAAACGATCTCAAGGTCAACGCTGGCTCCAACACAATAAGCAACATTGTTAAAGAAGGAGACGTGAGCTTCGTACTTAAATGCTCTTCTACAGTGCTCTGTGATAAGACAGTAAGGTTTTCTTGGAGCACCTAATAACTAGAGATGGGAAACGTACCGAACCCAAACCGAACAAATCAAACTAGAACCTTACGACTGAACTAAATCGGACCCGAGCTTTACTTCTTATTGAACCGAATCCAAAATTTGAAATTGTTGGAAAAGAACCGAACCGGACAAACTGTCCTTACCCTAACCAGACCGAAAAGAAATTTATCGTAGTGAAAACTTTGCAATTTGCACTTCAATACCAAACATAACGGGATGTTAGAATTGTAATGTCTATCTCCACATTTAAGACTTTAAGTTAAAATATTTAAAAAAAGAAAAACTTTAGCAGACCGCATAAAAAGGCAGCTTTTCTGTCCAGCTTGACTGAAAAGTATGTTATTCATCCTTTGCACAAGCTATCGCAATTTTGTTTATTAAAAGGTGCGTACTATGGTAGACAAAGTTATTTCTTCTTCAACACCTTAGGCGACAGCTTTAGTGAATGCAGTCATTCAGAGAAAGTTACTGCTTTTATGTTTTGCACACTTCAACTACAGCGTTTTGTTTTTTGAATTTTTGAAGTTACAGTACTTAAAGAATTGCAAGTTATTTAAAATAATTTGTAATGCTTTAACTACTTAAAATTACTTTAATTTATTTTATGTGTTTTGTCATTTTATGTGTTTGGTCATTTTATGTGTTTTGTCATTTTATGTGTTTTTTGTCATTGTCAATATAACTAATTAAACTAATATAAAAAAAAATTGCGTTGATACCAAACCGAATCGATCCCGAACTGCGCTCATGACCGAACCGAACCGAACTTGAACATTAGATATAACCAAACCGAACCCGACCCGAACTTTAAAAGAAGAGTACAATTGCCATCTCTACTAATAACCTTAAAAAAATTAATAAAAAAATCAGATGTTGCTCAATTATTATTCACTACGATTTGTAACAGGATAATACGCCACAGTTCAACAAACATGTTTTTATACTTCATACTTAATTAAAATAAACTGCAAGTTTAGGATATCATTATATTAATTGTCATTGAAGTTTCCAATTCTTGATTTGTCAATATTCATTTAGTATTTGTAGTTTGCCCAACAATGTTCCCTTGACAACTTTGTCCTAAAAAACAATGTTTGAATTAAAAAGTTGTTTTTATTTCTAAAAAGTGTTTTGCAATTATACAAAAATATATCACTTTTAAATTTATTTGCTTTTTTTTTTTTAAGATACTACGTAATAGTTTTAAATTTGTCTTTACTTTGCCCCTTCGTGAACATATATATATATATATATATATATATATATATATATATATATATATATATATATATATATATATATATATATATATATATATATATATATATATATATATATATATATATATATATATATATATATATATATATATAATATATATATATATATATATATATATATATATATATATATATATATATATATATATATATATATATATATATATATATATATATAATAAATGCTTTTAAATTATTTAAGTCAAATAAAGCTGTTGGTGCTGATAATTTCAATGGGAATATTATCATAAGTTGTTTTGACATTTTAAGACATACTTTTCCAAATTTTCAAATGCATTTTTAATCACGAGGAAAGCTCAAGGAGTTTTCCTGGTGATTAAAAATTGCAAAAATTATTCCTATAATTAAAGAAGGAAAAAAAACTAATGCAAAACATCTCCGAATTCCATCCACTCTGTTTTTTCTAATATTATAGAAAGAATTTTGTGCAACAGAAAATACAATCACCTTTTAGCAAACAAATTATTATATAACATGCAACTTGGTTTCAAAAAAAAATAATTCAACAGAGCATGCTATTATTCAGCTTACAAGTATTTAAGTTCTAATTCACTTTCGAAATTTTTTGTTGATTTAGCAATAGTATTTAATACAATTGATTATAAAATTTTTGCTAAAAGTTTGAAATATTATGGTATAACAAGCAATGCTTTAAAATGGTTTAAAAGTTGTTTAGGTAATCGTAAACAATTTGTTTACGCCAATGAAACATTTTCATCAAATTTGTTAAACATTAAATGTGGAGTTCCTCAAGGATTCATATTAGGACCTCTCCTTTTCCTTATTTACACTAATGATCAATACAAAGCCGGATTTAATAACTTTAATGGAAATTTAATGGAAATTTAATTTTCATGTTGATAGTATAATTTTTATACCGCTGAAACAAAAAGTTAAATAAAAAATCAAAAAAGTAAAAAAAGCTCTTTTTTCTGATAAAACCGCACAGTCGATTAATTACTTAGTTTAGTTTTTTGTAAGTGATTAAGCGCCTATCTTTATCTAATTAACTAAGTGTTAATTCCGGTTTATTTAAAAATTAACTATAATGTTATTTGTCAATACAATCATCACTTAGTTATTAAAAACCAATTATTATGTTATTTCTCAATATAATCATCACTCACAAGGGTTGAATTAAGGCATCGCGAATTGCGAGATCTGTGAAAATATCTGGTCTTCAAAGTTTCAGCATATGGAAAACCACGAAATTTACGGAATAGGCGAATAAACTTTAATTTGTTAGTGAAAATGCTTTAAAAAACAAAACAAAACAATAAATTTATGTCTACAAAATTAATAACACTATAGCGTTGTTACTTTTAAAACACTCTTATAAGTTATATTTATAGTTTGTTTGATCAAACAACACATAATCAAGGTATATTAAATAAAAATGATTTAGTTAAGTAATCCCAAACTTTAATTAAAGTAGTAACGCATCTAGAAAAAATACAATGGATACTTAAACAATATTAAAAACCTCAGAAACTTTTACGAATTAGTAACCAGACTAGTCTATGGATAGAGTTACAACACAGACATAGACAATTCTGTATGTTGTAATGGACACAACAAATGTTTAATTTTTTGTCCTTGTTGTGTCTATCAAATTTTTGATGGTGTCCTAAGATTGCTCAGTTAAAAAATAATTTTCACTTCATAAGTCTACAAAGCATAATTTTTTGTCTATTTGGTGTCTATGATTTTGTCTAAATTTACTTGATTTCATAAAACCAGAAATATTGATTTTTGCCAATAAAATCTAAATTACCCAAAAAATCCCTTAGAAACAAAAAAGAAAATATACGATACATTATATTTGAATTTTATTTCATGGTAAAAATGACTTTTATGGTGACAAATTTAAAAATAAAAAAAACGGAATATGACAATAATGTTTACACAAATAGTTGATTTTCCAAAATTTAGATCCAATCATAGTCAGATTCATCAATAAAATGAAAGTAAAAAACATTTTTCTTTTTCACTATTGTTTTATTCACAAACCTAAATAAATTTTAACGCCTATTGGAATCTTCTACTTACTAATCCACATTTTATAAAGGACAACTCCTTGATCACATATTTTTAAAATAATTTTATTGAAGGTGATAAAGATTTTAGTGACTAAGGAAAATTTTTTAAATGATAAACTTACCTTCAACTTTTTTGAAGTAATCCCAAACTGGAGAGGGCATTTTAAAAATAAATTTTCACGCACATTCACTGAGAATTGAAAAACAACTGAACTGAGTAATTAATGAACTTCAATTGAGCACAAAATAGTCCATTTTGAGGTTTTTAAATAGACATTAACTTTTTAATCAACAGCACACGCTGGACAAAAAATTAAAAAATGAACTTCTGTTAGAAAAATTTTATTTTTAATTTTGTGCTCGTTTTCAGTTTTTGAAACGATGCTGCAGTTAAAATTTAATTACTCGTTATAAGTCCAAATTATATATTAAATAGATCTTCTATACCTCATTAAAAAATCGAGATTGTTCATTTAGTGTCCGTTTTTAAAATGATTGTCTAGAAAGACAAACATTTTTTATAGACAATTCATTTTTGATAGTTGTAATTAAAATTGTTGCAATTAGTGCTTTGTCGAAGTCTATTTTTGTCCTTTTATAATAAGGCCATTAGAGATTGTCTGGTTGCTATTACGAATACGTATTCTTATAAACAGTTTTGCATTTCTAAACTGTTACTAACGGTCCGGAAAAAACGCGCATTAATTTTAAAATCAACCAATGAAAACACTGGTAATTTACTTTATAGGAAAATCTATATTAAAAAAAAAGGGGGGGGGGGCTATAAACCTAAATGGTTTTTTTTTTATTTAATCAATTAAATATTAATAAAAGTAAAGATAAAACTAAATGTTTCTAAATATACTTCTTTATAACTAAAAGTTATTAAATTGAAAACCTCCGTTTTTAGTTTTAAGTAAAATTTACTAATAAAATTTACTAAAAAAACTAATTTAAATGAAACTCCTTAACCCCTTTCTTTGATTTAAGCACCTTAGAGTAGTGCTGACATTTACTGTAAATGTCAGCACTACTCTAAGGTGCTTAATACAAAGGAAGGGGTCAAGGAGTTTCATTTAAATTTAAGTTAATGGGTTGAATTAAAAGGTTATGTTTAAGATGCGTAGGTTTATTAATGTTTTGTTGCTCTGGTTACTGAATAGCGTAATGTATGTAGGAGTTACCGCGATAATTTTTTTATTGAAAGTAACCATGGCATTAAAAAACTCCTAAACCAAAGTTTCTATAGTTCACATCTTTTATAATTATTCAATGTGGTCAAAATATTTGAAAATTAACGTTTAAGCTCTTTTAAATGTGTTTTGACCTCAGTGTAGTCGTATAAATAATTACTATTTTGCCTCTAAGAAACTTCAAGATTATCCTAATTATAATAATAAAAATATGGGGTCTTTATTGTTGTCAAAAAATAAAGATAATCATTGCAAGTTAAGTACAGTTCTAAAATGGGAAAAAGAATTTATTTTGAAGTTTGAGTTAGATGTTAATGGCACTGATGTTGTGAGATTGTGATGTTCGTTGTGCAAACAATATGAAGCTCATATTAAAAACATTAAAACATTTTCTATTGCATGGATTCGCCCCGGAACTCCGTCCTTTAAAAAAAACAGTGTAAGAAGTCACTGTAATACAGTTCAACATAAAGAGGCACATCGGATTGATTATCGGAGTAAAATGTATGCAGATGGTTACAAAAAAAGTGTCGTCAAAAAAACTCTTATTGGAAAGGATCAACGAAAAATGGATGAAATAGATCGCGACTCACTCCAAAAGAAATTCAACGCAGTTTATTACTTGGCGAAAAAAGAACGCCCATTTACTGATTTCCCTGATTTATTACACACTAAAAATTAAAGGTAGAAATTTTTAGTTAAGTAGGATATGTGATATACCCTTAGTAAGCTATAATTTTCTACCTTATAAGGTAGAAAATTATACCTTTAAGTTAGAAAATTGTATGACAAATAATTGTTTTTAATATAATTATCTACCTTTTAAGGTAGACAATTATATTAAAATTATATTTACCTTACTAAGGGTATATCACATATCCTACCCTAAGGTAGAAATTTCTACCTTTTTTTTTATTTAGTGTGTAGAGCTATTTAAAAAAATGGTGTTCAAAATTTTGGTGAAAGTTACGCAACTAATAAAGCCACTGGTATTTTTTCGGATTACATTGGTGAAATAGCTAAAGATCTTTTTAAAGAAGAATTTATAAAAGCAAGACATTATTCGATATTAAGTGACGACAGTTGCGATAGTGCTACAATTGATCAGGAGTTAGTGTATGTGTTGTATTTGCGAGAAGGCAGTCCTTGTGTGAAACTTTTGTCAGTTAAAAATCCTGACAATGGTAATGCTAGTGGTTTAGAAAACTGCCTTAAACAATCTTTTAAAAGAGTTGGTATACCTGATATGTCCAAAAAACTTTTAGGGTTAAACGTGGATCTTTGTTAAAGCTAGTTTCTCCATGGCTTCAAGTAATCCATTGTTTCAACCATCGTCTTGAGCTTGCCTTAAAAGATGCTTTTGAAAAAGTTGCTGCATTTCAAAATTGCGAAAACTTCTTGCTAAATTTACATTCTCTTTATGAATAATCTCCAAAACGTTTAAGAGAATTAAAACTTATATCGGAAGCTTGGAAAACATCAATCCCCAAGCCCGCGAAATCGTACGGTACACGTTGGCTTGACCACAAATGGAATGCAATGAATATCGCTTTAGAAAATTATGGAACATATATTTCGCATATATATATATATATGCGAAATATATGTTCCATAATTTTCAAAGTAATATATAATTTTTAAAGTAAAATAAAACTTCAATTTTCTTTAAACAATGGTGTTTGAAGATGACCATATTGGTCATCTTCAAACACCATTGTTTCAAGATGACAAATATGGTATTCATAGTTTCAAACGAAGTCTTTGCATCAGAACGATTAAAAAAAATATTTGTATTGTCAGCATACATAATTGTAGATATTTTTGGGAAGCTTTATGCATATCGTTAATATATATTAAAAACAATAATGGACCTAGGATTGAACCCTGAGGAACTGCACACGTAATACCAAGGGTTCCTGACTTTTCTAGTAATAAAAATTGCTTTCTCTTGGACAAGTAGCTTTGAATCCACTTAAATGTTGAGCCTATTATGCCGTAATATTTTAGCTTGGAAAGTAAAATACTGTGATCAACTGTATCAAAGGCCTTGGAAAGATCAATTAAAACTCCTGATGCCAGTTCATCATTATCAAACAACTTATATTTTGTCAGCAAGTTTAATAATAGCATGTTCAATAGAGCAATTGCTTTGAAATCCAAACTGATTTTTGTATAATAAATTGTTTAATGTAAAGTACTTATTAACTCTATTATAAATTACTCTCTCAAATACTTTTGAAAATACTGGAAGTAGAGAAATAGGTCGGTAGTTAGAAACATTATTGCAACCATCTTTTTTGAGAATGGGATTAATTTTGGCTAATTTAAGTTTGACAGGTAATATACTATTTTCAAATGAAGATGATATTAAATAAAATATTGGTTACCTAATGCTGTCCATAACATAAATAGCTACATTACTGGAAATACCATAATATCCACATGACTTAATGCGTTTAAGTTCAATAATTGCTTTTTTAAATTTATGTTTAGTTATCTTTTCATTATTTATACTAGTGTTAGATTTTTCTTCCAAAAAATTAAATGTTTTATTTAGTTGCGCAATGTTAGAAGCAACAGATGGGCCTACATTTACAAAATATTTGTAAAATTCTTGACATATATTAGTTTCACTTGTTATAATTTTTTTATCGGAAATTAATTTTTGTGGTAAGCAAGTATGATTCTTTTTTTCTCTTCCTGTTAGTTGGTTTATAACAGTCCAAGTCCTTTTTATATCGAATTTATGCTTATCAAGCTGAGCAGATTAGAAAAATATCTTGTTTTTGCTTCATTTATATTATGTTGAAAAAACTTTTTATAATTTTTGTAGATTTTTTCATCATCTTTATTTTTTGATTTTAAAAATTTTACATAAAGTTTTTGTTTTCTTTTTGATGCTTTAATTAAAGTTATTGTCATCCATGGATTCTTATATCCTTTGTTTTTTATTTCTGTAGTTATTTTTGGGCATATATTGTCAAAGATTTTGAAATGTGCTTGAAAAATTTTTCTAACGCAATATTAGGATCTTATGATGAATAAACGTTATCCCATCGTTCTAGATTGTTGCAGTTTGTTTTTAAAATTATTCAGGTTTTTTATAGAAAGATTTCTGAAAGTCAAAAAGCATTTTTTATTGTCAATATTAGATATTACTTCGCGTGCTATACGGAAATACTATTTTAGAAAAACTCAAGAAGCATCTTTGCTGTTTCGATGTATGTCAAAAGGTGAAATATCTTTGCATTTTCTTTTATGCTACGAAGTATGCCAAAGGTATATCCGCAATAAATCTTTATTTCAAAAAAATGTTAAAAAAAAGTAATTAAATTAAAAACCTTTAAAAGAATTCTCTATTATCTTGCGCAGCATCTCTATTATCTTGCACAGCTTGCAATTCATGCGATTATCTTGATTATATAGCATGGCTATATTGCGAATATATACTTGCGAATTTACCTTTGTAAAATTATTTAATCATACAAAGAAGTCCAAGTGTTTGACAAACTATTTAGGCGTAGCGACTCATTAAAATTACTACCATTTATCTATTTATATTTTAGGTCTTTTCAAATATGTTTTTTTTTATTGTTGCTCCATAAGGATCTTCCTGATTTATTCAAATTATAAATCGCAAATAAACAAAATAACAAGACCTATAATTTTTACTATATATGGTAATGTTTTTAAATCGAATGTTCGAATATGCGGCCGTGCGGCCGTGGCGCAGTGGTTAGAACGCTTGCTTTATAAGCAGGAGATCCGGGTTCGAAACGAGCTCTGGACATATTTTCGCGTCACGGTAAGGAAGGAGGCGTGAACTTCCTGGTTAAATGCACTTCCGCGGTGCTCTGTGACAAGACCGTTAGGACTTCTTGGGGCACCTAAAAAAAAAAAAAAAAAAAAAAAAAATATTAAAATTGAGAAACTAGTTTATATTACTTTTGTTCTAATTTTTTTTTAACATTACTCATTCATTGTTCATATGTTTTATCATTACTATTATTACGAATTTGGCTGTTAAAAAAAAAAACTTCAATAAACAAATAATAATAAATTAAAAGATAAATTTTAAAGAAAAACAAAATTTGAATCACCCTCAATTTAAATTAGTAACACCCTCAATTTGAGGGTGTAACTATTTATATGTGATAATGAATTTGAAACGCTAAGATATTGTTCAATGAAGTTCAAAATTTATCAATGAATATTAGTTTAGTTAAGAATACTAAAACAATATTTTACCAATTTGTTGCTCTCACGTTTTGGACAGAAAAAGACAAAAATTTTGCTGTTTTCTCGTTTTGTCACGCAGGAAAATTTTGCTGTTTTCTCGTTTTGTCGCCTACAAAAATTTTGCTGTTTTCTCTGTTTTCTCATCCAGGCTCCTATCACCATAATTTCTTGTAAGCATCCTTATTTGAGATAGAATTACATAAAAGATTCGGGTATTTTTTCCGTGTCTGGAACTTGGCTTCTCTTAAAGACTAAAAAATTCTAGATTCCTCCACATAAAATACTGTCTGGTTGACTTGGATAACGTTCTTATGAATGATTCAAAATATGATTTTGAACACTTGATAAAACGCAGACCGATAAAGTTATTGTTAATATTTGTATTAGTATTGAAAGATAAACTTTTTAATAAAACGCAGACTTAAGAAATATTTTTTAAGTCTGCGTTTATTAAAAAGTAAAAATCTTTCTTTAAATCATTTAAAGGAACACCAATCGTTTGATTAAATTTGTGATTCGTACCTGATTTGGATTCTGGGAAGATAGCATTCTTGCATTTTACCGGATACCTAGAACCAACTATTTTTTGCTGTAGCCACCTAGCCGGAATTTGGTCCAAAAAAGGCGTCTTTTAAACGTTCAAAAGACGTTCTCAACGTCTTAAGAACGTTCAAAAGACTTTGTTTTTAGAACCAAATACCGGCTGGGCAGCACCAGGTACAGTAATTGATATTTTCAACAAAGGGTATAGAATTGTTATAAACGGTTGTAGTTTTAGTTTGCATTGTAAACATGGCGTTTTAACAAATATTGGCTGTTGAAAGTTACCCGCGCACTTAGGTACCCACCTTTTGGTTACTGCCCGGGTAATATTATTAAGTGACGGGTAACCGTCCTTTGATGAGTTTGAAATTAATTTTATTCATTTTTTAAATTTAAAACTGTTATTCGTAGTTTAACAATTTAACAATATTAACTTGGCAGTGTAAAAAATATCTTGAAGATTTTTGGTTAAAATTTTCAATAGTTATTCTTTATCACCATCAGGATATTTGAAAACATTTAATATAACGAAATTTATTTATATATTTTAATATAGCGAAATTTATTTACTTTATTTTAATATCGCGAAATTTATTTATTTTATTTCAATATAACGAAATTTATTTATCTTATTTCAATATAACGAAATTTATTTATTTCATTTTAATATAACGAAATTTATTTATTTTCTTTCAATATAGCGAAATTTTTAACCCGTAATTGGGAATTGAGTAACTTGGACAGTTAAAGTTAAATAAAAATTTAAATACAAGTGAAAAAGTGCAGTTCCAAATAAATGACATAATTATAATGAAAGATTTTTAAGGAATTTTTATACAACAATTTTTATAAAATATATTAATTTTTAAAACGGGCGGGTACCCGGGTACCTGCCAGTTCAATCAAAAGGTACCCGGGCAATCATTTTCACTTTTTTCGACAGCCTAATTGCAAACTAAGAAGGTTTAATAGTTTGCAAGTATATATGTGGTCTTAAAATTATACATTGAAGTTCACAAAAAAGTTTGTATTTTACAGACTAACCTAATAAGTCGCAACGCCATGGGTTATTTAAATAAAGTTTATAAATAATATTCCGTGTTAAACTGTAACAAAATGCGTTTATTTGGTTACAATACTTCGTTACTTTTTACATTTTACTTCTACATTTAACAACGCAGTACTATTACTTTTTTTACTTTTTTTTTTTACTTTTTTTTACTTTATAATAACTTAAAGTTAAAAAAATTTAAAAACTTTTCAGCACCAATTTTATTATTCTTTTCTTTTTAGTTTTATGTTCTGTGTCTAGTTCTGTGTTTTGCACACCCTTTAAGATGTTATTATTTTGGGCAAATAACATTTTCAGCATATTGTTTCATTTAATAAGGTATTTTCTATCGCCTTTTTTTTTAATTTACGGATTTATTTTTTTTACGGACTGTAATAAGGATAGCGCATTTGGTTCCTGATTTGAAAATTTCTCATCACCTATTTTATTATTCTTTTCTTCTTAGCTTTATCCTAGAAAACCAGGTAAATGTAAAAAATGGCTTAAGTATACAGTGACCCAAACTATATTAACTGTTGACATTAATTTTAATTTGTGCGGCCGTGGCGCAGTGGTTAGAACGCTTGCTTTATATGCAGGAGATCCAGGTCCGAAACGAGCTTTGGGCATATTTTCGCGTCACGGTAAGGAAGGAGGCGTGAACTGCATTTAACCTGGTTAAATGCACTTCCGCGGTGCTCTGTGACAAGACCGTTAGGTCTTTCTGGGGCACCTAAATAACAGTATTAAAAAAAAAAAGAAAAAAAAAAGCTTATTAGTAAAGAATAAAAAAATAATCAAACTGTGTCATTTAAATCACTTTCACTGTCAGATACTTGACATTGAGACAATTACGACAATTGATAATTACGAAGGTGCTATTAACTTAATTCTATTTACTATCTAACCATTTTATAAATAAATCTGTCAACCACCAAAAACTGGCAAAAAAGTCGGATGTTCAAGTGTTATTTTTTGAACGTCGATGAAAAAAGTTTTTTTACTACTGTGCTTATCAAATGAAAATTATATAACTCTAAATGTTAATAATATTAAGCATAAAGTTATTATAATTGGATGTGTTGTCCACCATTGGATGTGTTGTCCACCATTGGATGTGTTATTGTTCACCAATAGAAAAAGTTAGCCATTTAAAAATTTTATGAAAAAAATCTATTATAAATATTAACATATAAAACAACTTTTTGGTAAGCAGCTTTTTGACAAAGGAGTTTCCACATAAAACTTTTGCACATTGCACATTAAACTTTTGCGCAGTTTCTATGAGTTTTATTTTTATTACCAAATACATTTTCAATTTCTTTTTTCATCTTCGTCAAATATTCTTTTTGCATTTTTTATACTTTTTTACAAGTTCGAAGCTTCGATCTAAATCTTCAATTTTTTGCTATTTTTATTTGCTTCTTTTCATGTAATAAATTTTGATTCTATGCTTCTTTTCATGTAATAAATTTTGATTCCATGCTTCTTTTCATGTAATAAATTTCGATTCCATGCTTCTTCTTTTTTGTTTTTACGTTACTACACTCTTTTTATGTTTGAATGCATTGCTAAGTTGGAAAGTTGGAGTGGTTTTTAGAATTTACTGTTCGCATTGAGATTATCGTTGGTAAAGATGTTTATATGTTTAAATTTTATTTTTGTCATACACACACACACACTCACTCACACACACACACACACACACACACACACACACACACACACACACACACACACACATATATACATTATACAAAACGATTGTTTTGCTCAAACAGTTCTATTCTGGTCACCTTTGTTGGCAAGTGCACCATTACACCTGCATTATATGTAGACAGCATATATGCTATATGCATATATTTATAAGCTTTATTGTCGTAACTATGTAATATCATAGTTATATACTGGGCATCTCCAATAATTCTGTATTTTAATCGATTAAAAAATTTATAAAAATGTCATAATTCTTTTGAACTTTTCAGTTAAAGAAATCCGTAGAAAACTAATTTTTGAAGAGTCAAGAAAGAACTTAATATTTGGTATAAAATGAACCTCTCTTCTTCCGAATTTTCACAAATGGCATGTCTTCGTTTTAGTAAGCATGCAGAGGTTGACACAAACTTTTGAGTTAGGGCTTCGCATTCACAATGGTGTTGAGGTAGTTTGCTCATCAAAAAATGCAAACGTGCATTTATATCTGTTTTTTTCATACAATGCACAACATCGCATTTATGCTCTTGATAAATCAAATTCAAGTAACAAGAAAAATTTTTAGAGTCATTTGATGATTTAATGATTGATGAAGCACCGTTTACATTGCGTAGTTTATTATTGGTATTATTGCTATTATTAAAATGATTTCCAGCAGATAGTAAGTTTACTTTTTTCATATTTTTTTTGCTTTCTGATTTCGAATAGTATATAGGATATTTTTTAAGCAGCATTTCTCTTTATTACTTAGCTTTCGTGATTTATAGTAGTTTTTCTTTCAAAAAAAAAAATCATTTAATAAAACTTGGCGTACAAAAAAAGTTCCCGTCTAGTTAGTAAATCCGTTATCGCTAACTGTTATTGTTTTTATTCAATGTAATTTAAATTTTTGATTTTATCTTTATACTATTCATTTATTTTTTATTTTGCGGTTTCCAATGAACTTAAAGTTAAAATATAACGAAAATGATGTCAGAAGCAAGAAGATAACATCTTGTCTTACCTAACGTTATTTATGTTTACGTATTTGTAGTAGTAAAAAATGTTACATCTACTGTTATGGAAGTATAAAACAGATGGAAATTCATCAAGCCGCAAACATCAAAGCAATTTCAAGTCGTCTCGGGAGTACGCTTGTAACCCACAATAAATAAAACGAGTTTCACTGGACAAAAAACAACAAAAATTCACTGAAATGATTTCTATTAAAACATTAAAAAAAATTATTCAACGGTACGCTACTAAGTTTTAACCGTTAGTTATTGTAATTATTCAACAAAATGTTTATTAAAACTCGGTAGTTAAATAGAATCACTTTTTTTCAAAAGCATATTTTAGTTAAATCTTCTTTTCTTGCATTAAATCATAACACGAAATTCGATTAAAAAGACAGCTAAGACAATTTTTAAAAAATCAAAAAAAAAGGTTTTCTAAATTACTAAACCCTAAAGTTTCAGTAGTAGTATATCATAACTCCATTCATGCTTGTAATGCTCTATTCATTTAATTAAATAATAATAATAATAATAACAATAATAATAATAATAATAATAATAATAATAATAATAATTGTTAATGTTTTTACTGGCGAACCATCAAAATACCATTTTTAAATTATTATTTTGTTAAATTTGAAAAATTATTAATCATTATTTACGTCAACGTATAAAAATCAAGCGTTTAAGTACAAAAGACGTCTTATTTAGGTCCTGTGCCCACTGGGGAAGCATGTTGCATAGCCTAAAGTCTAAAAATTTACTTACTAATCTTTTCTAAATTTGTTCACTGCTAGCTTCTTATATAAACTCTTACTTTTTTATATACTTTAGTATATTTTTCAAACATTGCGTTAGCAATAAACGTGGTAATATTAAGAAAAAGTAACGATATTTGTTTGTATAATTGTTATCTTACATTTTAATACAATTATAATGTAACAATTCAACGTAAAAATTTTGTAAATATTTTTATTTTTCTATATGTATATATATAATATATAAATGTATGACAATGTAAAGCGGTTCTTGATGATAAGACCTTTTGGTCTTCTGCAAGTTTCCCGCGTTCTTCTTACAGTTTGTATTACAGAAGTTTGTTTATTATTTATGTTTGTGATTTTCTATATTTATATGTATATTCAATCTTAACGAATCTTTATTATGGAATCACGAAAATGTATACTTAGGAACAAAAATAAATTAAAAAAAAAAAAATAACAATAATAATAATAAAAAAAAATTTCAATGTGGTTGAACTTCCATCTGTTTTATACTTCCATGAAAATACTGAGAGTATACTTTCAATAAACAATAATTGCGTAAAACAAACAACAACAAAAATTAATGTAAACAAAAAATAATATTATTAATTCTGAACTTCATAAGTAATTAACATAAAAAAATAACTATTTAATTATTTATATAAAATTGATAATTACTGTTGTTTTTGTTATTTGATTCCTTCATATCTAAGGGCATTTGTAAGTTTATTTTGTTTTAAAAGAAACAAATTTGGAATACAAATAATCAAAATAAGTATCTATTAAAAAAATAACAACGATAATATAGTATAATTTATATAATATTTATAACAAGAAAATAGTAATAAAAATATTGAAAAACGTTTAGGCTTGTCCATAAATTACTTCACGCAGTTTTGGATCATTTTCGACCCCCTCGTCACATCATCTTAACTCTTTAGTAACAAAGTCCCGAACGAGTCGTAACAAAACTACTAACTCCTCCCCCTCCTCCCATCCGTCCCCTAAAACGTAACGTAATTTATGGACGATCCCTTTTTAGTTGTAAACAATTGGTAAGACCTTTATTTCTTTTTTTGGTTTATAATATTTTCCAGTCAAAAATTGAGTTAAAACCTAATTAAATAACTTTAATGTTTAAAAAGCTGGCTGGGTAGAGAATAACTTGAATATTTCAAAAAAACTAGTTTTTTTGAAATATTTAAGTTATTCTCTACCCAGCTAGCATAACACGTTGATCTAACGTTGTTTCAACGTTGTTTTAATGTGGTTCCGACTTTGCTTTTAAGTTGAACTAATGTTGTGTTCTTGCTGGGTATTAGTTTATAGTTAATTTCACTTCGCATTGTGTTTTATACGAAAACTAGGTACAATGGTACTGAGAGTCCTAAAATTCCAAAAATTTATTGCCAACAAATTTATTAGAGCATGAAAATATGACATAATGGTTGACCCATTAAAATGTCCCGTTTCCCGTTTAAAACTTATGGTAAACTTCTATGGAAGGTAAAGACTCGAAAAATGATATTCGTAAAGTTTTGAGATAACCGAAGATTGTTAAGAGGTTGCAAAATGACTTTAATTTTAAATAATTTAAGACTTTACCCAAGTTTTTAAATATTGGCACTGTCAGTTTGTAAATATTCATATAAGAATTTCAACGTATGATTTACTTATTTCTTCTTTATAACAACAAAATTAAAAAAAAAAGAATGTAGGGGTTGCGCAATAATGAATTTGGATATTTAAGAAGCTTAGTGTAATTTTCTTCAATGTTCAGCGAGGTTTTTTTGTAATCTGTATGTTGAATTAAAGCTTTAGAATGTGATAAATACTTCTAAAGATATGTTTCGGTGATATGTTTGTGAATTTCTTCAAAATTTTATTTAACAACTAGAACGTGTACGAAGAGTAGTAATCTATCTTTTAATTCTCGCGAGAGTTTATATATTAGTCAGAAAGTTAGAATGTTGTGTTTCTAATATTTAGAAAGTTTAGTGCATAACATTTTGAATCTATTGTATGTAACTTTCGACTTTAAATGCAAAAACGGAAATGTTTAGAGTGGGAGAATAATGCGAACAAAAAATATCATCAAGCCAAATTTATTAAATTCTGAAAAAATGTTTATTAAAAAGTACAAGTTAACTTAAAATTAACGTTTAAAAATTAAACGTAAAACTAATGTTTTAAAATTAAACATTTACACCATGGGGGGGGGGGGGTCCAGTGTAGTTTTGCTCATCAGTTACTTAGTAGAACATTAGTGGCAAACGCTAAAAGTGGCGAGCCGATGACTAGCTACATGCTGGAAAATTATTATTTTGGAATTTATTATGGAAAGTTATTGACTGAGTCAATAACTTTCCAACATGTGGTATAATAACTTTCCAATAATAATAATTTTCCAGCATGTAGCTAGTCATCGGCTAGCCACTTTTAGCGTTTGCCACTAATGTTCTACTAAGTAACTGATGAGCAAAACTACACTGGACCCCCCACCCACCCCCCACCCCCAAATACTCAGCACTTATAGCGGTTTCCACTAATGGTCATTAAGTAACCGATGAGCAAAAACTCAAACTGATGGGCAAAACTCAAAGGCTCAATCTATCAATATAGGTCCATTGCAAATTCACCACAAAAATGTTTGCTGGGGTTGTTGATTTGTTTATCTTCAAGATTGGTAATATGACTGCATGAGATAACGATTTATAGTAAAATGAAAGAAACTTCTAACTTTTTTTTGTTATAATTTAAAAATAACAAAAAAATGTGTATATATATATATATATATATATATATATATATATATATATATATATATATATATATATATATATATATATATATATATATATGTATATATACATACAAATAATATTTATGTGGTATAATATATACATACACATACATATAAATACATATATATAATATATAAATACATATAAATACGTATACATAATATATAAATACGTATATTTATATGTATATATATATATATATATATATATATATATATATATATATATTATGTATATATATGAATATATATATATAAATGTATTTGTATATATATATATATTTGTATGTGTGTATACATATATATATGTGTGTGTGTATATATATATACATATATATATATATATATATATATATATATATATATATATATATATATATATATATATATATATATATATATACATGTATATATATGTATATATATATTTATATATATATACATATATGTACATATATATATATATATGTATATATATGTATGTATATATATGTATATATATATATGCGTGTATATATATATATATATATATATGCGTGTATATATATATATATATATATATATATATATATATATATATATATATATATATATATGTATGTATGTATGTATGTATGTATGTATGTATGTATGTATGTATGTATGTATGTATGTATGTATGTATGTATGTATGTATGTATGTATGTATGTATGTATGTATGTATGTATGTATGTATGTATGTATGTATGTATGTATGTATGTATGTATGTATGTATGTATGTATGTATGTATGCATATATGTATGTATATATAAAGATACAGATGCTTTGGTGTTGGAGTTGTCAAGTGAACCAGCTTAAAGTAAATTTTTATAAATAATTCACATTAAGGAGTACTCTCTCCAAGAGGTCTTATAAATCATAAAAGTTTAAATCATTTATTTGAATTTGACAATACAAAATTTTTAACTCTACTCGATAAAATCTATTATCTCAATCAACGACAATTGCTATCCTGATTTGTATAACGACGAGTCAAGAACTAATCAATCAATGCTTTTACATTCTTTACAACGAATTCTATTCTATTAGAGACAAAAATTGCCTGGTTTTAAAGCTGATGGCGACGCAAAAAAGTTTTATTGTAAATTTTACAAAAACTTTCAATGTGATATGGAAACTTTATTTAACAATCTGTGTAACAAACCAACTAGACTTCTTAGCTATAAATTATGCATTCATGTTTTAGCATTTCTTACAAACTCTTTTTAAAATAATTATTTTTAAATTTAAATAATTTATCATCTTTTGAACTTTCATACAGAGATAAAGAAATTATTTTTTATTTTTAATGTACTCAACACATTTTTATGCAGAAATAGCAGTTCTCGGTTGTGGCAGCAAAAGTAAAGTACAGAACTTTCATTTTTAATGTACTTTTAACAATGAATCTTATCAATTTAGTGAATACTAAAAAATGAGATAAAAAATCTCCTCCAATTTTTTTTTTTTTACAAATATTGATTTTCTCTTTTGCCATCAAAATAATATTTTGTAAGAGGAAATTTATTCAGAATTAATTGTATCGAAAACTTTAAAAAACAGTCAAGTCTCGGCCAATATATCTGATTTTTTTTTATATGCACAAATCGAGTATGCAAAGAAAAAGCTATATATCCACAAACCGAAAAAAAATTTTAAAGAAAAATTATTATATATATGTTTATTTTATCATACTAAAAATCTTTATGATCACACTTGCTTATTATTCATATTAAACCAATAAATTAATGCTCTGCATTTTGTAAACAGTTGATGCTAACTTTTTGTTTTGAGTCATAGATCAATTCCACCCTGGTATATTTATACACCCAGTTATATGTATACACCCAAGTTATATGTATAATTTTCCTAAGTTTAATGTTTTTTGAAATTTTTATATAGTTCTGATTATTTTGAGCTTGATAAAAATTTTATACAGTTATTATTATAAGTTGGTCCTAAAGTTTTAGGTTTTATAAAGAGGATAACAGGCGCCTGTTTATTTTGGAGCGGAGATAAATGAAAAAAGGTCTGCAAAATAAACTAGTATCCTGACAAAACCTTTAAGTTAATGCGTAACTTTTATTAATTAAAAATTTGTCAAGTTTAAGCTCCCAATGGGCACCTCACAATGGACACAGAACAACTATAAATTGACTATGACTGTTTTATAACTATGATAAAGTTAAAAAATAATTTTAAATACCTAAGAGAGTTTTGTTAAGCACTTAGAAGTACAAGGTGGTGGTGGTGGTGGAAGGGGGATAAAAAGTACAATATGAGGAACAACACACTAGTTTAAAATTATGGATAAGAACAATATATATGCTTTTATATTATGAAAATGATAGCAAGCACTCGTTTTCAATAAAACTAAGATTTAAAAGATTTAAATAATAGGGCGATATTATAGTCTTTTTTTAGACCTGATTACACAAAAATTTGATTACATTTATCTTGTTGAAAACAAGTGAAAGTTAATAAACATGTCTTAATAAGCTCGGTTGGGTTGAAATATTTTCAAAGTATTAGTAAAACTTCCCCCTCCCCTCTGTTTTAAGCACCAAATAATACATATAAGTAAATAATATATATACATAAACACATTTTTGAATTTATATAAATATGACATATATTTATAATATATATATTATATAAATATGACATATGAGTATAACAAATATATACATAAATATTTGCCATATGTATAAATATAAAATCAAAAACTTTGAAATACATAAAATAAAGTACAAATACAAAATAAAATGAAACCTGAAATCAATATTTTTAATATCTTTATATTTTTATATGCAGTTATGCCCCAAACGATCTGACCACCCATATTTATGGCAAAAACCCGTTTCTTTTACTGTTTAGTGTACGCATATAATATTAGAAAAGTTTTAAATCAAAAGGCAACATATATGAACATAAAAGAGTACCCAACAAACATTTTTGTAGTGGAAATGGCAAGGGACCTATTTAGACATTTGAGCAATTCTTGGGAGTTTTGCTCATTGACTATTTATCGGACCATTAGTGGCATCTGCTATAAATGGTAAGCCGATAACTTTCCAACATGTGATACAATGGCTAGTCATCGGCTACCTATGACGGCTCCCTCTAATAGTTCACTATGTAACCGATGAGAAAACTCCAGTGAACCGCTCAAAATGACTATATAGGTCCACTAAAAATCCGCTATAGAATGTTTGCTGGGTAAAGAAGTCACAGTATAAAACATGTTTTAGTACTTTTTCAGGGATCTTCGAGCTTTTAGAACAACCTCTTTGTGAAATCTGTATGTAATTCTAGGAGTGATAGTTCTTGGTCTTCCATAGAATTTTCTTGGCCTAATAGCATCTGTTGACTTGATGCGCTGAATGATATTATGAACGTTGTTTTAAGCATCTTAAAACGTTCATCAACTGTTCGTTCAGACTTACCGTCTTTCACTAAAAGTTGTACTTTTATACGTTTAACAAGTGATATTTGTTTGTTGTCAGCACGCATACTTTGTATATGTTAGTAGCTGCCGATAAAAAATATGAGCGATTGGAACTTTTTGACCATAACTGTATAAATATGAAAAAAGTTTAGACTTTTACAAATATCTATGTTGTTTTTTCCCCCAGATTTTAACAATAAAGGAGTTACAATAAATTATAAAGTTACAAAAAATAATTGTCTTTTTTTAATCTGTAACTTCCAGACATGATTCAAACTCTAAATTTTATTTGCTTATAAAAGAGTCAGAAAAAACAATTTTTTGCCAAAAATTGCTCTGATTTGAGTTTAAGAGTAAAAATCCGTTGCTAGGGCATTAGTAAAAGTAACAGGGGCTCAATGCTACCAAAGTTCGAAAACTTTTTAATAACATTTTCATGAGTATTTTAATAAGTTTTCATGAGCAATGCACTGCTCATATAAGTAGCAATGAGCAGTGCACTGCTCATGAGGGTATATCATTATTATAATTATTATTATTATTCAGTGATCAAATACAAATACAATAACCTATTTGTTATAGATAAAGAAGTGCTACACCAGGCCCCTCTATGCTGACAAACATAGAGATATAAACGCTACAGACAAAGCAGCAATTGTATCTATAAAGTTACTTTCTTATGTTGTTTTTAAAAGCGTTGATGGATTGAGCGTTTACTGCTTCTTGCGAAAGCGCATTCCATGGGGCGACAATTCTATTTGAAAAAAAGTTATATCGCTCCTCACAGTTTTTTACCATCTGACGTTCTAGTTTATGGTTATGGCCTCTTAGAATTCACTTATCTTAAGTTTTTAAAAATTTTTGCGGGACGACAAAAATGTCAAGCTCGAGTATACGAGTGATTTTGAATTGCTCGATAAGATCTGCTGTTTTGCGGCGTTCTTCAAGAGTTGTTAAACCGAGCCGTTGAAGTCGATCTTCATAGGACAGATGTTTAATAGTCGATGTTGTTTTTGTTGCTCGATGTTGGACTTGCTCGAGAATGGCAATGTCTGATTTTAAATGCGATGACCAGGCTTAAGCAGAAAACTCAAGATGGGGAGGGGGGGGGAATGTAATTGAGATACAGAGTGCGCCATAAATAAAAACTGCGACTGCGAAATATTTTTTTGAGTCGCCCTAGCATTCTATTTGCTACTGATACGGCTGAATCTATTTGCGGTCTGACGTTAAGGTCATTCGAGACCATCACACTAAGGTCTCTTTCGATTGCGGTTTCTTCGAGAGGACGACGGGTGCCGTCGACGTTAGACATTGAGTATTTGTACGTTGACTTGTTACATCCGCGCCCAACATGTATTATTTTGCATACTTTGCATTTTTCAACGTTGAAATACAAGAGCCAAATATATGATCGTTCCACTGCTCTGTCAACGTCATCTTGGAGAGTGATGTTGTCTGACTCCTTTTTAATTATCCCTATTATTTTGCTGTCGTCGGCAAACAGATTCATGTGATGAGTAATTTTGTCCGGCAGGTTGTTTACAAAGATTACGAATAGCAATGGGCCCAAGACCGAGCATTGAGGCTCATATTTATGTCAAAATCATATTTATGTCAAAATTTAAATTTTCAAAATTTTGACTAGCACGCTTGGATTTCTTTGTATTTGGGTATGAGGAATTCAGTATTTATAATATTTTTCTAAAATATTAATGTTAAGCTACCGGGAAACAGGTTTTAAAATTACGGTTTTATTAAAAATTAATCTTTTTAAATTAGGTTTTAATCTTTTAAAAGTTTTAGACAACTTACAAATTAAAATTTTATAAATTAAAAAGTGACCACGAGTAATAAAACAGAAAAAAATTATCATCAATCCCTCAGGATTCCTCTGCCAGGAATGTATAAAAACGGTAAGGGCTCCTAGCCGCCCCACTGTCAATATTTGATAATTTTATGATAATTATCAAGGTATATTACAACTACTGTTTATGTAAGCATAAATAAAAAAGCCTTTTTTTTTAAACATATTATGCATCCTAAAGTTTTATGAAGTTTAGCAAAAAGACTGGAATTGTCTTATCCTCCCCCAAAACCAAAACCAAAAAAAAACTTTATTTAAATAGTAGAAACGCCATAGTCGCAAAAAAAAAAAAAAAAAATTAACAATAACAACTTATAAATTTAACAAGCTTGAAAATAAAACAACCAAGTAACAAATCAGTAATAATAACCAAATAATATCGAACTATTAATAAAAAATTGGTACTAACTAAATATATCTAATCATTTTGCATGAAAACAAGGGAGAACAAGTTTTAAACATTTCACAATAGAGTTTTTTTTAACATTTGGTCACTTTTTTTTTGATTTTATCACCTGCATTATTCTCAATTTCGCAACTGAGTTCGTATAAAACCATCTCTTATCTATACCAACCACAGACTGACTCAGCTGCCTCGGTAACTAATTTGACTGCTCTCTCACAACTTTGGATTATAAAGGAAGCTTCAGGGGAGAAACTCTCAATGCATTGAGTTTGACTAATGATAGATTTGCTGTGAAAACTGGTTCAGTAATGAATTCTTTTATCAATCAATAAGTACTTTGATTTCACAAGCATCAAGGTTTATTGTTTGTGGAACTTTAAATAGTCTCACATAAGTAGAGTCATGTTTACTTCCGACCCTGCAAATATTTTTTTTTATTGAAGTAATCCTAATGGCATTAATCTGCTCCACTTTAATAGGAAACAAATATACGGAAAAAATTATTACTATTAAAAAAAAATTTAAGGTTGGTCCTCTAGTTTTAAATCTTTGCGTGGCATGCTGCGAATCTCCTCAGTTTTGTGTAAAGTTCATGCTTTGTCTTAATTTGGCATTTACTGGACTAACCATTTTATAGAATAGCCCCACATATCTTAATTAAATTTTTGTTTAATCTTGTTTTATCAACAGATACTTTACAGTTACTTCATAGTCTCTTAAAATAAATATTCACTTTTTAGATAAGGTTTAGAGGCTTATTTAAACTTGTCATCTTGTTTCTGCCAAAGTCGAAATAACTTTAAAAGATGAACAGAACCATATTTAATGCCATGGTTTACTTTAATCTCAAAAAATATTTGAAGATAAACCTGTGTCACCCAAGTTGCAAGAAGCTTTTAGATCTCTGCATTCTCAGGTTTAAAATCATGCTAGCTCATATATAGAAGCATCTCATGCCACAAGTTAGCCATTGACTGTGAGACAATCTCCCACAATTAAGAGCTGCTACTTCAGGATCAAGGTTTCCTTTTAATGTTGCATTCAAATACTTTCATGCAACTAAACTGTAAGTGCTCATTTTCCTAATAAAATCTTCACTGATATTAACTAAAAGCTCCAGAAAAGGAATTAGCGTAAATTTAGTAATTTTTTCAAGATTATTAACTTTAGAAAATAGTTTACTAATTGCTCCACACCACCCTTTTTCTCAAGAAGTTGGCACGTCAAGTATTTCTACAATATAACGGAATAGAAGCTCATTAATTTGAAGCCAGCAAAAATATCTAAAAAGTTCCCACTTTTCCGTCCAGACATTTCATTTGTAGTATCAGTTAGTTGGAGATTAAGATCTTTACCTCTTTCCATTAACCAGTTGAATAATCCAAAAGCATATTGCTTGGTTGGTTAACATATTTCAGATTTAGGCTCTGATGTATAATGAGTATAATAGCGACCTCTAGACTCCTCTGTCACAGTTATATGGTTTTCTTGAATAGTTTTTTTTTCTAAAGGTGCCTATGGTCTTATCATGCATAAGAATTTAAGTTTTATTTTTTCTACCATCAAAAAAAATTCCAATGATTGTATTTCTTTCAGAGACTAAATTTTCCTCTACTCTAGAACACTTCAAAGCACGCTCTTTGACACGAAAAACTTTCATGCTGTACAAATGAGATTATTTTTATCTTCAACAAGTTTCCCTGCCTTCATAATATCTTTCAGTAGATTAATGATAGCAGAAGTAGCAGTTAATGACACACCAAACCTGATAGAGGCAATGGCAGTATTACTAATATCAAGGTAATTTCGTTTAAGATAGTTTTCTTGTTTTTGTAATGTTGAGTCTTCTTTGCTATCACTGACTTTATTGCAATTACTTATCATATAAACATTGTAATTGTTATTCATTTCTGCTGCAACACCCATATTTTCAGCATCAAATCTAATTGTTGATGAATAAAATGTTCTCTACTCGTTGCCAAATGAGCTCTGCTTGATCAATTGACTTACGAAAGTTTTTGAACCATAGCTAATTGTTAAAACAATGTTGTTAAATTAATGTGGTCAAATTAATGTTGCAACCAATCTAACTTTTAACAGAAGTTATAGATAGCGCGCACAGTCGGTCTTGATTTAATGTGGTTCATAAAAAGATTTTAATCAGTTATAGCTTCGAAATACTTTGCTTCCTGAGGCTCTAGTACTTGACACAGTTTTTATAATTTTCAGGGCCACATACAGATTTGCAAAAATCTAGCAAAAATTAAAAATAAAGAAAACTTTTTATATTCTGCTGTGAAAAATGGGCCTCCTGAAAAAACGGATCTTTGGTGATGGGCAACCTTTTTTAAAACAAAACTTTAATAAGTGTTTGAACCCATTTTTAAAAGTTTAAATCTAGTGTTTGAATTCGTTTTGGTCAACCTTAATTTCAGTTTAGGTTTGGTTCAATAAACCTAAAGTTTATGTTGAAAAATTATTTTTTATAAATTATAAATATGTATATTTTTATAACAAGTTGAATGAAACCTAAATTTAATATTTGGGCTAAGGCTACATTCAATTAAATGAAAACGATAAAAAAAAGGCAAATTAAGAAGTTGTAAAGACCGTTTGTTTGTTTAGTTTGGTTTATACTAAGCAATTTTAATTTTCAGATTTGGTTCGGTCCTCAGTAAGGTTTTAGTTTGGTTTGTTTGGTTTAGATTTAGTTTGTTTCCTTTCTTTTGTAATTATAGTATGTAAAGGTTTTAAAGAAAGGATGCTTTTTATAATTTGTTTTAAAATGTTAAAGTGCAAATAGGTCTGGAACTAGAAAAGATAAGAAATTGATTTTTAATTCTTAAATAAATTTTCAAACTTATTTGTTAAAAAATTCATTAAAATACAAATACAATTTCTTTAACTGTTCAAACATAAACTACAAGCAACTATTTCTATTTTTAGTATTATTTTCCAAATATTTTAAATGTTTTTAAGTATTTTCGTTCTTCATATCATTTTATAAACACTTTTTTAAAATATTTTAAGTTTGAATTTGTTTTTTTAACTTTTAAAACAACACACTTTCTTTTCTTTTAAAAAAAAAAAGACAGAAAAAATTAAAAATTAAAAAAAAGTTAATAATTAAAAGTTAAAAAAATTAAATAAATATTTATTTATCTGTTATCTTTACTTTTTATTTATCTGTCGATCTGTTCTTCTGGTACACTATTGAAACTGTCCAAACAGTGGAAAAATAAAATTTTTTGAATGCTACACCCCTTGAGTCTATTTATCTGTAAAATTATGCAATATATAAAAAAAAAGTTATACAAAGAAAACAACACAATTAAAAATCCAAAATGTAAACAACATCAGTTTGAACAACAAGCTTTAAAACTAGTTACAAGCATATAATTTTTCACATGTTTCAAGAGTTTGCATAAAACTTGGGCGTTTCAACTGCGTCTAACAGATATCTGAAACATGCATCTTAATATGTAATCGTTTTTAAGACGTCTTATACATGATGTTTCATTTTTATCTTAAATCTCTCTAGACGTCAGAGACACTAAACAGACGTCTAATAAACGGCTTTGAGTTTGCTGGGTATTATCTTAGCTGTAAGCATTTTGATAAAACTCTATTTTAGTTATTGCATTTTAATTCAAATTTTTGCCTTCATAAAGAAGCGTGTAGCTTTATGCCATCATTGTCGACTTTTGGTTTTAACTCAATAACCATCGGTAACCAGTTTATCCCTTTTAAAAGTCTTTGGTGTTGGTACAATTTACAAATAGAGTGAAAGATCTTATGATTTACTTACTCGTTGACGCAACTTGTTGAATGTTTTACCCTCTTGTTGGTGGACCGATCGGTGAGCGTATTAGACAAGTTTATCTAACTTATGAGCAAAATAGCCGTGACAACATTAATATTAATTTTTGTATAAAATAAATAACTGATAAAAAGTAATAAATGTTTATTACCTCTAGACATCAAAGAAGCTTCTTTTTTAAAGAAAAGTATTATTAGACTCAGCAATTTGCAATAAAAATAAAACTTGCAATAAAAGTAGAATTTTAGTAAAAAAAATCACACAAAACAAACATACTGACTAAATTTTATTGCTTCATGACTGATAGTTTTGCAATACCACAGGGTTTTCAAACCGTTTTCTAGCTTGCCCCGCCTCCTCCTAAATATTTTTTGTTGTTACACTTTAATTCTCGTTTTGATATTTTGATGTGACATCATCAATCGTAATCATTAAAGTTCACGACATTTAAAAAAAAAACTTACTCGTTGAAAGCTCGAGAATACTTACTCGTTAAAAGCTCGAGAATACTTGTAGTATTGATTAGTTATAAACACTGTTTTTTTTTTCTTTTGAAGCCAAATATTTTCTTTCATTGAAATGATATTAAAACATTTTAAAACGAATTTAAAACGGCTTTTTTCTTATCTTTTCACCCCTTTTCTTAAAATGCAAAACGTAAATTAAGTGAGGGGGTTCTAAACTTTAAATGACCGTAATGTTTTGAGAGCCAAAGTATATTTTGATATCTAATTTTAAATTATGAACATACTTAAGATAAAGAATATTTTACAAATTATTAATTTGCCTCAGCCAGTTGGGTGTTTTTTGAGAGTATTTTGTTCCGATTTGCAAACCACGTGGTGTCTGCCTAAAACTAAAGTTTTTAACTTGAAAGCTAATTAGAAAAGATTGGCACAAATTTCAGACAAATTCCTTCTGATAAACTACGTCAATTGTTCGGTTATTTTTTACAGTAGATAGTTTGTTAGAATATTAATTTATAAAATTAAAATAGTCTGTTTTAGTTCATTATATATGAGCCCATGGGATTCATAGTCACTTTTTTCAATATTTTGAGTTATTGCCACCAATGGTTAGGATTTTGTTTATTATATTACATGGCAGAGTGATATATGTCTAATGATACCGATATGATGGAACTGTTTTTTGTTATGCTCCTCACTAAACAGCTGTTTTTGTTCACAGTTATAGTGATATTAGTCAGATTTCTCAAAACTAGATATGAGTGACTTTTACTAATATGCGTCTCAGGGGCTCATAAATATATATATATATATATATATATATATATATATATATATATATATATATATATATATATATATATATATATATATATATATATATATATATATATATAAAACATTTTAATTTTTTAATCAAAAATGTTACTAAATTTTTTACTTATTAAACTTTTTTTTATGAACATAATTGTATTAATAGGTGTTTTTTTTATAAGTATCATTGTATTTATAAGTACCATTATTTAATTTACATTGTGGGTCTACAAAGATGTAGGTGTGGTTAACTGTGCTGTGCTAATATAAAGGCCTTTGCTAAGCTTTGTATACTGCCTACATATCACTCCAGATTGTTTTCAATTGAATCGGAATCAATGTTGCTGTCGCAATTTTGCTCCCAGAATTAAAAACCCTTTCTTAGTTGAATTGTCGTAACCACCAACTCGACGCGCAGGGGAGTATTTCAAGGTAAAAGTCGAATACGAGAACTTTATAAAAGTATACTATTAACTATATATTATGAAAGTTTAGTAAAGGCTTCATCACTAAATAAAAATTTTATTGTTGCCACTTCCCCTTCCAGGTATAACAGTAGTTAAAACTCGGACTTTGCGTGAGCTGTTTGTATTTGTTTTTTACGCTTCCAGTCAAACACATCTTTTAAAAGTATTATTTGAGCTTGTATCCTGTAAAATCTTTAATAAATCACGATGAATGTTGAAGATGAAGGCATGTACATAAAAAATAAATGTATAGTATTTTCATTTTATTTGATAAGGTGACATTCTTGTTCATATATATTTGAGACTAAAAATGTTAGATTTTTTTTTGTAAATACTATATTCAAAATTGTTTTTGTATATGAGTTAAGCCGAGTTTATCTAAGATTTTGATTGTAACTTAAACATTAGTTATTTTAGTTAATATTTTTGAAAAAAAAAGTTTCACATAAATCTTCCATTTTTTAAAAATTTCTTTATGGTTAAATAATACGACAAAAACATTTTTTTTTTGAATAAGAACTGATTTCATTTTTTTTTCCAGAATCAAAAAAACAATGTTATCCGCCACAAGAGTCAATGGCAGTTTCAGAAACATGTTGTGAAATCAAACTAAAAGTATTCTAGACCACACGTTTGTGTGAATATTTAGATGAAGTTTTAAAAACTTTGAACAAAGAAGAAAGAAGCAATTTAGAGACGATATCAAAAGGGGTTATGTTGGCTCACAGCACAAACGTTTAAACAAATATTCTCAAATAGTTCAGATAGTGACTCTAAAATCTTTCAAAAAACTCATTTATGCCTCTACGGCTTATATGCCATAATGATTATTTGGCAATACCCAGTGCCCTCTTCTACAAGGTATTGTCGTACAAATTAGTTTTATCCGTGAAACTAGACGTAACATATTAAGATATCTGCTATGTAGAAGATCAAATAAAAAGCTTAAGAAAAACTAAAATACCGAATTTTTTGGTGGTATTGTGCATATAAAGCATATCTTGACATTTACAATGGTTGATGCGAAAGTATGCGATGCTGCAACCAACACATCATCTAATATGAGGTGCTATATATGTGGTCTAACGTCAAAAGACTTTAATAATTTATGTATAAAAAATATAGAAAATCCAGATGCCCTTAAATTTGGTTTATCGGTATTTCATGCAAGGATTTGATTTTTTGAATCTGTACTACATTTATCATACCACATTGCCATAAAAAAATGGCAAGCGAGAACGCAAAATGATAAAATAAAAGTGGCGGAAACAAAAAAACAAACATACAAAACAAATTCAAAGAGAAAATGGGGGCTGTTAGTGGATATTCCAAAGGCAGGTTTCAGGAATACTAATGATGGCAATTTATCCTGAGGATTTTTCTCAGATCCTCAAACCTCATCCTGCATTACACGAGTTGACGTTAGACTTAATAAAAATAGTATCATTTTGGAAACTGGATATAAAATAGATATAAAAAATTTGAAAAGTTTGCAGAACTGGCGGCAAAACTTTATGTTGAAACTTATGGATGGTACCCAACGACTCCTACAATGCATAAGGTATTGAGACATGGTGCCACAATAATTGACCAAGCTATATTGCCTATTGGTCAATTATCGAAAAAGCGGAAGAGGCTCGAAACAAGCACTTCCGTGACTATAGACAGAATATCTCGAAGAAGTTTTCTAGAGAAATTTGCAATAGGGATATTCTAAACAGACTTCTGTTAAGTTCCGACCTTTTGTTGACCAGTGCCAGAAAGAGGCTCAAGAATATTAGAAATTCTATTTCCAATGAGACATTAGAGTTCTTATTCCCATAAACATTGAACGAACTACAACAATATGAAGAGGAGGCATCTAACGAAAATGAATCAGATTAGTGTTTATTTTTTATCGTTTTTAGTATATATTGTTATTTCATGTTTTTTTTTTCCACCTTTACAGTAGGATTTGTTTCACCTTATAGTTTGTATTTGCACCACTTTATTTTTTAATATTTTTTCTTTGGACATTTAATGTTTTAATTAAAGTTTAAAACAATATATTGTTGTTTAGTTGTTTTTTTTAAACCTTCTTTTTGTAAGTTTTGTATTCAAAAGCGTATTTTGGCTAAAAAAAAAACAACCTGCCCGATTATTTTTAATATTAATATATTATTATTATGATTATTTTTAATATTATGATTTCAAACTGCATATTATTGTTTATCTAATTAATAAAAGCTTTAAAACTTGATCAACATTTGACCTTAAATACTTCAGGTTATTAAAGAATTAGTTCACGCAAACCAATCTGCAAAATAAATTCCGATCAATAATGGTATGGTTGGATACGTTTTCAAGTTCTCGCCTTAGATTGCTAAGAGCACAAATTTAATTCTTGGCTTTTACCTGCTCCTCTACTTTAAATAAATCAAGCTAAGTTCTATTTGTTTAACGATTAGCACTACTTTTTAGCGAATAGTGCTACACGGTTAGCCTTAACTAAATTTAGGTTTTCTGAATTGTGTCCAAATTAATTTTAACGTTTTCTGAAAGAGTGTACTTTACTGATCACTATGTATATAGTCTACCAAATCAGAAAACTCCTATTAAGTAATTATGGCATTTTTAAGATTTTTCGCGCTTTTTTTGTCTTTTACGACCATCTTTAATCCGCCATTTTTTCTGCCGCAAATTTAATTGCAAAAGACAATCATAAAACAAATTTTGTTTAAAAAAATGTTAAGAATCGGTAAATCACATCCTCAGACTATTTTAGATCATCAAAAGAACAGAAAAAAAGTATGTCTTTTCTGTGGTCGCAAATGTCGTATGAAAATAAACAGCCAAAGCCATATAATTTCTAAATTTTAGAGCTGTTTTTCGGATTATAACATTGCTGATGATCGATACCCTACTAGATTGTGTCAAAGGTTGGTATACTTAATGATTTTTAACTAAATAAATATATATAAAAAGTATATATGTCATAAACGTAAAGCCCTTCTCATAACTGAAAAATTGGATACCTAGTTGAACTCAAAGAAATAAGATTTGATAAATGAATCAAATCTCATTTTGCTTGGTACTAGCATATCTTTATCTTTTTTTGGTGTAGAGGTATAGTTGAAAGAACAAATGTTGTTAATCTCGGGCAGAAAATTAATTTTGACATTGACTGCTCAAAGATGACTATCCCGGCTAAAACACGAATTGGGTAAAGTGTTATTTTATTTGTATATCTGTTGTAAAGAAATATAAAATTATAATTTTTTATATAATTTCAGGAAACTAAAAACTTGCAGTTGTGAAATATGTAAAATCGCAAGAACGCAGGGAAGGATACCCAAGAAAAAATCTGGTATAAAGAGTTTTAAAACGGCAGCTATTAGCCCGCGGTGTAGTTCTTGTCTGACTAAAGTTAAAAGAGGATTGCATCATAAATGCAATGCAACAATGCTCAGGTAGAAAACGTTTTTATAACTTTGATTATTTGACTGTGAAAGGTTGTATACCATGCTCTATAGAAATCAAGTTCATAAATGTAATTTTTTTTTTCAGAAATAACATATCAGCTGCATCTGGATATCAAGGTATTAGAAAAACCGTATTAATTTGCTTTACTAATAGAGAGATAAGTGAAAGAAATGTCAAGCATAATAAATCAAAAATGATTATTTTAATTTTAAAAAATATTTGTAAGCTTTTGAACCTATAACCTTTTTAACAATGTAAAGTTGTCGAAACCTTTTTCATACAGTCTCCATAGTTTTGTAACTTATCTAGATGTCAAGGAACAAATGGTTTTTCACGTTGTTAAAGAAAAGCTATGTAGTGAAAGTGGTAACACCATTTCATTCAAGACAGGAGATTGTAAACTGAAACTATCTACTGGATCTGAGAATACTCCAAAAACAACCTATTTTACTCACAAAAATCTTCTTTATATTCAGAATTCTCTTTCCTTAAGTAGCTATCAAATGATAAAACTTCCTAATATGATAAGTATAAATATGGTAAAATGATAAGTATAAATATGGTAAAATCACAATACTAATACAAATTTAATTCTGCACAATAAAATGATGCAATATTTGGAGTAAAACTTATTATATAAAAAAATTAATAATTGCAGAGTTGTTAAAAAAAGAAGAAACGCTGTAGAACCTGGACTGAAAGACTGCGTCTCTGATTTGGACAGTTATTTTCTCCCATTATTTACCGAAGAAAATATTTTATTTGAGTTTAAAAACAAAGATAAAACTTTGGGTTATAAAAATATTACAGTAGCGTACTGCAATGATGTTACTCTTTTTTTTAAACTACTCCTGGATCTTAAATGCGTTGATTCTAAGAATCAGATGCTAAAAATTGCTGTTGACGGGGGAAGTGGTTTTATCAAATTTTGTTTAAATATAGTTAATCTCAATGAAATTTTTAAAAAATACGGCAAAGTTGAAATAGATTACCTTAAAACAAAACCGGTAGGTCTTTATATAAAGATGGTCTAAAAAAAATATTTAAAGATTTGTCAGTAAATGCTATATTTCTTCTTCTGGTAGCTCCAGAAATCCCAGAAAGATATTTAAACATTAAAATATTGTTTGAAAATTAAATCTTGAAAAAGTTGAGCACATTGGGGTGTGCGACATAAAACTTAGTAAAATTCTGACAGGTATATCTCCAAGTAGCAGTTTAATTCATCCATGTTACGTATGTAAGTGGGCTAGAAGAGAAACTTGGACAAATGCTCCATACAGAACTTTCGAGAGCTGTCAAAACAACTATACAAAATTCAAAGAATCTGGTTCAAAATCTAAGTGTGCACAACATTTTAAGAATTGTATAAACCCTGTATTAGTACATGGAAACCCCTCTAAATTTCTTGTAGATAGACTTGTTTTACCGGAGCTTCTTATAATGGAGGGAACTGTCAACCATGAAATGGATAACATGGAGCAGATTTGGTCGGAAACGAATATGAAGAAGATTTACGAATAGTTGCAAATTATTAAGACTTGTTAGTATAGTGGAAAAATTAATGGAAATTCTTCTCGAAAAATTCTTAAAAAGTGGGAAGTCTTTAATGATAAGCTGCCAATTAAACTAAAGGCTTTTGGAGAATGCTTAAGGTTGTTAAATTTAGTTGTTGAGTCTTGCTTTGGATCCGGACTTGATGAAAACGTTCAAACTAATATCGAAAATTTAAAAGCCTGCTATAAAAATTTAATGTTGAAACATGGTATAACTTTAACACCAAAATTTCATATCCTGTTCAATCATGTATCTGAATTCTGTAAAACAAAAAAAATGAGCCTTGGAGTTTATTCGGAGCAATCAGGAGAAAGTGTTCACAACCTCTTCAAAACTGCCTCGTGGAACCGGTACAAGGTGTCCGCAAATAATTCTAATTATGGACATACTTTAGTAAGGGCATTAAGTTCTTATAATGGAAAACATCTTGTTTCTCTTGGACATATTGATCTAAATGTTGATACTTTTTAGTGATTCAATTCAAGAAGAAATAGTTTTTAATTTTATATTTGTAAATATTTTGATGATTTAAAACATTCCGATAATGTGATTATCCACTCTTAAACTATGTAATATAACACAATACCATATGTATTATTCATTTCCAATAAATTGTCTGTATTTTTTACAATAAAATTTTGAATGAAAATATGGCGGACCAAAAAATGGCGCAAAACACTTGTAAAAAAAGGCGCAAAATAAAAGACGCGAAAAAATCTTTAAAACGCCATAATTACTTAATAGGAGTTTTCTGATTTGGTGGACTATATACATAGTGATTAGAAAACAATACTCTTTCAGAAAACGTTGAAATTAATTTGGACACAATAGTACTAATATAGCAATATAACAACATTCGTTTAACGAATAGTATTACTCGTTTACCATATATTAAAACTCGTTTAACGAATAGTAATAAAATGTTGTTGTTTTTAATTAGTAAAAGATTTTTTTAAATGAAATGAACTAGATTCATAAGTTTGTTAAAGAAAGCTAGTTCAGAACCAGCTTACAACAACTGAGGAACAATTTCGACACAATTTTACATTACTGCTTTGAAAATATGTATAATTTATTATGTTTTATGTTTAACAAAAACTCAGTTTAATAGTTCTGAAGCCGGCTGGTAATAAGGTTTCCCAAACTCTGTGTTAGCTCTTAGAGAGGCTGATTGCATCAACAACAAAAAAACATCAGTGCCAATATTAACAGTGCTATGCTGCGCATGGATGGTGTCCGTATTAATACTTTTGGTGTGCATTGTCGATGCCACATAGAGCCCAACTTTGGTATACATATGTTTGGTATATATAAGATACGACTTTGGGTTATTAACGGGACTGAGACAACTGCATAGCTCACTGCATGGGGTGTCATGCTCTATCAATAAATTAGTCAAGTTTTTTTTACATATAAATCATTCCCAAAGTAAACCAAAAAACTTGACATAAAATACCATCCCCACCACCTGAAACTGTTTCAAAATATAATTCAATAATATTCGTGGTCTGCGAAGTAACCTTCCATCAGTTGCATCTTACCATTTGCTTGCACTTTGTGAGACTAATTTAAATTCGGATTTTTTCTTCTTCAGATCTCAGTATTGAGATCTGAAGAAGAAATTGCAAAAAATTGCAAAGACTCTAATTGTCACATGCTTGGCTTGGGCGTATACTTACGCATTAATTCACCTATTAGTCGAGAATTTAGATTTGAACTAATTGATCATTATATGGGCTTCCGCTTAGCACCTCTTCACTCTATCACCTTTCTCTTTGCTTTTTATTGTTTTCTTTCTACTCAAGATCTTCTGCCAATATTGCTGTTATTCGTGACTTAACGCATCACACTTAATGGTTTGGCTCTAACACCACTGAACCTGATTGAACTAAAGCTTAAAATTCTGCCTTTCTCAACCGCTTACTCAAATTGTAAAGTTTGTGACTCGTTTTTTCAGACAACCCTAATCATGTACCTTCGTTCCTTGATTTGTGTCTCGTCTTTGACCCTAGCTTGTGTTTTGACCACACAATGATATCTATAAATCTTTCATCGCTTCTTTTTCTCACCCTATCATTGCACTACTTATTAATACCCTGACTAGGATTCTAGTTGTAATTTTTTTGTTGCGGTTCTTGGGCTAATATCTTTTCTCTCTCCGTTGCTAAATGCGCCTCCTAAGTAATCTCCTGGATCGAGGCAGGAATGAAAGGTTTTATTCCTTCTCGTCGGTTCCAAGTCAAGCCTCATTCTACTCCATTATTTTCACCGTCTTATGCAGCAATCGTAATAATTTTTTCATCTTTTTCAAAAAAATAACTCTCCTTAGAACAAACGGCTATTTATTATTTCAAGAAATCGATGTAAAATCTTATCTCAGTAGTTAGGCTCTAGAGACTTTTTGAAAGTTTTCAACAGCGCCATTAATAAAGGTAGGTCTAACATTCCATCTTCATCGGACTGATCTTAATACCTCTCTCAATTATAAGGCAGAACTATTTGCAAACAATTTTTCTTCTAATTCTTAAACCTTATGCCATCCTCTTTCTTTCATTCCAATTAAACAGGTTAACCCATTGTTTTCATTGTTTTCAATTTCATTGACATTCAAATCACTTCAGCTTGTTGCCAAAGTATCATATCTCAATTTAACTCTTCTACAGTTTGTGGTCCAGACAACATTCCTGTAATAGTCTTACAAATATGTTCTCCAGAACTCTCATAAATTTCCTTTAAACTGTTTAATAAGTGCTTGACTGAGTCTTGTTTTCCTGTCTGCTGGAGAATTTTCAAAAACTCCGGTAAACATTCTGACCCCTCCAATCTTTCTCTAATTAGTCTTCTTTCTGTTATTAGTAAGACCTTTGAGTTATTGATCAACAAATTTTTCACATCCCATTTTGAGTCAAATAATTTACTGTCAGGCAATCAATATGATTTTCTATCCTCTCGCTCTATAGCTGACTTGCTAACTGTTGTGACTGAAAAATTCTATTGTGTATTAGATAGAGGCGGCGAGGCTCGGGCTCTTGACATATTTAAAGCTTTCGACAAAGTTTGGCATGCTTTTTTCCATAAGCTTGCTTCATATGGTGTATCTGAAAAAGTTTTTAAGATTATCAAGCCGTTTCTTTCAGACCGCTTTATTAAGGTCATCATCGAAGGCCAACTCTCTTCTTTATTTCTAGTAACTTCTGGAGTACCTCAAGGTTCTATCCTTGGTCCTGTTTTGTTTCTTATCTACATTAATGATCTTTCTGACAACCTTAAATCTAAAGTGGCTCTATTTGCTGATGACTCGAATTCATACTTCTGTCTTGACAAAAAGTCTTTTTTCAATTGCTGGCATACCTAAAAAACTAAAATTGGTATAAAGATAAAATTTTTAGCATGAATTCGTTTTGTTGTTTTCTGTGATTTAAGCGTGGCAGATTTTTTTAAAAATTGAATTCAGTCCTTAAAAATCTGTTCCGCTTTTATCACAGAACAACCTTGCAAAAACAAGTATGGAAAAAAGATTTTGTTAAAACTATGTACATCTTTAGATACGTTGGCCAAGGTCTTTCAATATTTTGTTGTTAAAGACACCTGCTACAGGTGTCATTTACCCCCAAATTTTTTGTTATTTTTACCAGTTAATTTTGTTATATACTTTATGTATATACAGTTAAATTTATAATATATTGATAATTACTAAAGAAAAAATTTTCAGGGGTTTTCCGCCTTAACCAACCTACGGGTAACCCTATATTACTAAACCTTATCTATAATTCGTTTTTATCTATTATACAGCTTGAATTAAAATTACCAAGATTTTCAATATTTACAAGAGGTTAAATAAAAAATTATGCGTATTACAGTTATTTACAATTACTATCTTTCGTCTTTGAACCTTTTATTTCGATGCAGTTCTTTTTCTAATTCATTTGAAAAATTATCATAAGTTGTTTTTAAAGGATTATCGTCACTAATCAATTCTTTTTTAACCACGTGCCTTCTAGTGCGTATTGCTTGTTTATCTTGAAACAAAGTTGAAAAATCATCTTTGTCTTCAAGTTTATCATTTTGCATTAATTGTAGTTCTTTTCTGGGTACTACTCTTTTAGTACGTTTTAAAAGCAAACTATTTTCATGATGAGCTCTTATTTTATTAATATCCCGTTTGGATTTATCAACATCCCGTTTGTATTTTGTCGACCATTGGTCAGCTTGTGAACGAGCTTCTCGTATAACTTTGATTTTAGGTTTAACGGGTGCGTTAATAGGTGTATTTAAATTTTGATCGTCAAATAATTTTATCTTGTCATTTTCAGAACGTCGCTCTCTCACTGGTAAAGCAGACGAAAATTTAATAGTTTTTTTAACCTTTTCTCGGTGATCGTCAAGATCTTCCCTTTTTTTTCGCGCCAACATGTCGCGCCAAAAAAACATTCTCAATACGTAGGGTACTTCTATAAAAAAAGATGTTGCGAATTCAAGAATATCATGCAAATATAAAAAAAGCACAACAAATTCATTTTTAATAAAGGGATTCATTAAAAAAAACTTACTTTTATTTGAGGGCGAACTTTTAACAACCATTTTTGGGGAAGCAATAACGCTTTTTGATTGAGATTCTAAATACTTATTTAGCTCATTCACTCCGGAAGTTTTTACCGGTATAATTCGAGTTTTTACCGGCATAATTCGAGTGGAAACAGCTCGATTTACAGAAACAATATTTTCAGGTTTTTGGCTGTAAATAGTATTGAAGGTTTGAAAATTTTTGAGATTTGAAAACTTCAAATGATTAGGAATTTGTTCATTAAAAGAGTGATTAGAGAGTCTGGTAATCTCCTCGTTGAAAACATCTGTATGAGCTAATTTTGTATTAGACAGCTGAGACAGTATTGGCTCCGATAAAGTAACAACAGGACTTACATAAGTGGTTTCGAACGAGTTCAAGTTTTTATCGATTTCATTGCTCTGTATTTCTTTCGAAAAATCTTCAGTAAAATTCCCTTCAATAACTTGTGGAATGTAAGCTTGGACAGAAGGTTCGAACAGATATTCTAAAAAACGTAAATAAAAAATATTTTGAATAAAAAATTAAGACTAATATAACAGGTATTATTATAAAAAATTTATTTATAAATAATTATTTATAAATAATTGTAAATTGGAATCATAGACTGAGAACTTGATATAGGATTTACTATTAGAATACTATTTGTTGTCGAGAGTATCAATGCCGACGACGACGGGAATATCAATGCCGGAGCACAGTGGATCGCTTTATACAAACTAGACAGACTAAACCCAGCTCAAGGAATCAAAGTCCTTAGCTGTACAATGGTGTCTAATTTATTAATACATCAATCCGCAACTTTTTGTAATTGAGTTTTTTCAGATCATACATGCTCTTTTTTAAAAAGATTTATTGAATTTTAACCTAAAAAAAAAATCTTAATAATTTAATTAATGCAACTCGAGATTCAGACAGGTTTTAGCAGTTAAAGATGTATTTTATCAAAACCTACATAAAATGATCTGCAGCATATCGTAGCGGGCACAAAGACGTTTATTAGACAACTTTTTGGTGTCTCAGAAATCTTGAGAAGTCTAAGATAAAATTGAGACATCTGAAAGATCATATATTTAATGTCTTATCAAAACCCTCAAAAACGATCACATATGTCTATTTACAGATGCAGTGTAAAATACTTTATGCGTACTTTTTCCAGACGTCTGATTTACATGCAAACTCTTGAGATTTAAGAGATATAAATGGGACTTAATGGAGAACTTAATGGAGATAATGGGACTTCTAAAAGATACTTTAAAGACAATCAGATATAAGATGTCGTTTTTTTTAAATATGGCACATGTTGACACATCTGATTTTTTTATACATTTTTTACATATATTTTTAATTTAGAGTTTCATTAAAAATAATCGGCGGCCACCTCACAGTCCATACAATAAAAAAACATTCAAATTTAAAAAAATAATAATCTTTCTATCTCTATACAATTAAACATGAAAGTTGTGAAGTTCCTTGATGTGACCAGCCAGTAACTTCTTTGATGTGACTTCAATGACTAATCATTTAGACCATATCGTAAACCAAATGATGAACTAAGTCATATACATATTGATTCTAATATATATGCAAATTTATATATATATATATATATATATATATATATATATATATATATATATATATATATATATATATATATATATATATATATATATATATATATATATATATATATATATATATATATATATATATATATATATATATATATATATATATATATATATATATATATATATATATATATATATATATATATATAGAAGTATATATAGTCTTGAATAGTAGTCAAAAAGTTTCTTACATAAACTGTAGTTTTAAAAAGAACGCTAATAAACCAGAACTGTCGCTACATCGACTACTAAAAACTTGAATAAAGTTTTCTTTTTTTTTAAATGATAGATTGCTTTCCCAAACCCTTAGTCGATGTAGCGGCACTTCCTTGTAATAGCAGACTATAAGATTGTTGTTGCAAATATATAGACTATAAGATGTTATATAGCAAATGCTTAAGCATTTGCAAGCAGGGCAACTAACGAAGCCCCGCTATGATAAATGTCAATTCGTTTTGCTTTTAATTATAAGTTTTGGTAAAAATAAGTCCAGTTGACTTTTAAAAGCGTTAACTGACGCGGCAGATACGATGGAATTTGGAAGGATGTTCCAGTCAGATACGATGCGATTACAGAGGATGAATTCTCTTTGTAAACAGTTTGCTACTGATTAACGTTGAAGGCGACGACGTTGGCCACGGAGGCCGTTTGTTGGTCCTTGCACATTTAGTGCTGGAGTTAGTGAGTTTGGTTTACAAAGCTCAACATCGTTAATGCCGTGGTATAGTTTGAAAAACTGTATTAGGTCACCCCTTCGCCTTCTATCCTTAAGCAATTGAATGTTTATTACGACTAGTCTTGGGTGATAACTTAAAGGTTGGATATAAGGTACAAGCTTAGTGGCACTTTCTTGCACTGATTGGTCGTACAAGTTGTATAAAGTACATAAAAGCTGTAATTGTCCCAATAGTGGAATGTTTTTTTTTAACATGCTTAATGCCATGTTGGCTTTAGCTACAACGTGTACGACTTGGTCTTGCCACTTAAGTCGGTCGTTAATAATGATACCAAAGTCACGCTCAGAGGTGGTCTCACTAAGTGTGGCAGTTACCGATGCGATCAGTTATGGTAAACATTACGTGCGAATCAGGCATGTCGTCAATAGATACAGTGTTGAGGCGGTTGTTAACTCTCTAGTCAAAGAACATGGTTTTACACTTGTTCTCGTTAAAACTCATGCTCCATGTGTGGGCCCATTTAACTAGGCGATTGCTGTCCTCTTGGAAAACTTGGTAGTCAGAGGTGTCTTTGATAACAGCTAATAGTTTTGTATCGCCAGCAAAGAGTTTACAGTAGTAATGAGTAAGGCTTGGCTTCATCGTTGATAAAGATAACGAAGAGAAGGGGTCCTATTACATAACCTTGCGAAACTCCACTGAGGATATTTAACCAATTAGAAATGTAGTCACCTTGTACGACTCTTTGACTGCTGCTGTTTAGGAATGACGCTATCCAGCTACATGTATTTGTGTCGAAGCCATATGCACGTAGTTTGACAAGTAGAAGCGAGTGACTAACCTTATCAAAGGCTTTAGCAAAATCAAGAAAAATTTTTACAATTTCAAAGCGGGATTCAAGCGCGTTAGATATAATTTCAAAAGTCTCGATTAGATTTGTCATGCATGATCTGTGAAGAACAAAACCGTGTTGATTACTGTCAAACAGATTATGGTCAGTTATATGCTTGAGCATGGAGTCACAGACTAAGCGTTTCATCACCTTGCATAAAACAGAGGTGAGAGAAGGGTGAAAGAATGAAATCCATCAATACCTGGTGGTTTGTGTTTGTCCAGCTTAGAAAAACTCAAAAACTCGACAGCGACTTGGGAGAAGTTTTCTTCTAATATAGTGTAATTAATCGTATTGGTGTGTGGTTGAAGAACAGGAGCATCACCGGGAAGATCCTTGCTATATGCAGAGAAAAACTGTTCGTTTAGCAAGTTGCATATCTTAGTTCCTGTTCCTCAGGCTCTGTTCTTTTAATATTATATATATATATATATATATATATATATATATATATATATATATATATATATATATATATATATATATATAATATATATATATATATATATATATATAAATATATATATATATATATATAAATATATATATATATATATTTATTTATTTATATATATATGTATATGTATATATATATGTATATATATATATATATGTATATGTATATATACATAATGTATGTATGTATGTATGTATGTGTATATATATATATATATATATATATATATATATATATATATATATATATTATATATATATATATATATATATATATTGTTGGTTCAATAAAATAAAATTTGCAATCGTTTTACAGCATAGCATCTTTCTCACAAATAACTTATATGAGATGTCTCAAAGACTGATTTTAACTATCTAAAAGGTGTTAACATTTTTATTTTTTTGGTGTTAATTCACCTCCAAGGCTGATAAGGCCACTACAGATGAGGAGGCTACTTGTGGTAATAACCGTCTCTCAACTCTATAACTCCAAAACACAAACCTTGAGGAACAAGGCCGTGGGGGAGAAGCAAGTTGATTTTTGACAATGTTGACAAATTTAAATGCCGTTTAGATTTTTTTTTTCCCCCTCATTTTTGTTGTTTGTTGTTTTGTTTTGTTTTCTACTAAAATTTCTAACTTTAACTGAGTTTCAAATGCCACAAGCTAAACAAGTTTTATTTTAATATTAAAAACAAGTTAAAAGTTCATCATAGATCACTTCAATGCTGAAAAACATGTTCCAAGATGCATTATCTATGATATAATTAAATGTGCTGAGAATGATTTGGACAAAAAAGAGTGCCAGAAAGCGGCCGTGTAGTTAAATCATGACACCCAAGGTGATTGAGCGACTAAAAACCATGCTTGACCACAGTGACCAATGAGGCAAGACCAAATGGTTTCAATGAGGCAAGCTAGTCAAAAATTTGGGTACAATCATTTAAATATCATTAAAACTCTTGCCAAGTACACTGAAATCAAAATTTATACAAAACTTGCTATACCTGATCGAGAGGATCAGCTAAATAAAAACTGTCATTGATTGTCTTAATTGTAATTTTTAGGGATAATTGATCATCAGTAACAACAAATTTTACATGCTTTCGCACTTGACAATCAATGTAAACAGCACCTACTAGTCTAGTGACAAAGACAAGGTTCCACCAGAGTGTTAAATATAGCAAAAATGGTAAATTTGAGCACAAGATGCTTGTCGGGTTCGCTTCTTGTGACAAAAGTAATTCCATGGCTTTTTTTGTTCCCAGCAGCTTTGTAGTCAACAAAGCCATCTACAAAATGGAGTGTATCTTGTGAAGATTAGTGCCATTCATTAACGCTCATTATGCCAATTGCAGTTACATTTTTTTCTCGGATCTAGCCTCATCGCATTAAGCTAAAGCCATGACCAACTACTATGAGGCTCATGACATCAATTTTGTCAAAAAAGTTTACAATCCGCCAGCTGTACCTAAGTGTCATCCAATTAAAGACATTTGAGCTAATTAAAAGACAAAGTGTATTAGAGCAACTGGTAAACAAAAGACATGAAGCAACTACAAACCAGAATAAAGCTTTGTCTGAAAAAAATTGACCTTAATCTTGTGTTTTCACTTTTTGGGTCACCTCGTCAAGATGGACAAACCTGAAGAAACAGACTGGTTGAAGACTAAATAAATTTAGTCAAAATTTATTGGTCTTCAAACAGTTTTTAGTTCTTTATTTATCTAAAAAAATAAATAAAGAACTAAAAACTCTATTTAATGATTGGAGTAATTGCCCTTAAATAAAAGTCAATCTGGATTTTTGGTAACCACCTGTATAGTACATATTAGTCCCGCCTTTTCTTGTCACCTAGAGGAAGTCGGGAACAGCCCAAATAAATCTCCTATTTTTTAAAACTAAAAACCACAAGATCGAAGACTTAGTAAAATAGTAAAAAGCCGAAATAAAACTACTTTAACCAGAAAAAATTCAGAAATAAAATCATTAAAGGCTTAAACTTCTTTGGTCAATTCTAGCCCTTTTTATAAACAGATGCAAAATTAAAAGCAGGACTTCTAGTGGACATCTTATCTCTATGCAAATCAAAAAAGTTGTTACCTTTTTAGATGAAATTATTTGTTACAGACACATATGCCAAAATTAAACTACAAAGCATTCCCAATAAAACTACTAATTTTTGAATTGAATCCTTATTTCAAGTTCTTAATAATAGTCCCTTTCCAAAGACATGCACACAAACATTAAGCTACAAAGGATACTCAATAAAACTACTAATTTTTTAATTGAATCCTAATTCCAAGTTCTTAATAATAGTCCCTTTCCAAAGATATGCACACAAACAGAAATTTACAAACTCTGATAACCCTGATGAGTTTGTTTGTATTTTTATTTGTTCTATTGTGATTGAGTAACAGCTGATATATTATTTGGTAACATCTATTAAGTTTATCTTTTTTAAGAGAAACAAATAAATTTGCTACAACAGCAATATCCAAATTTTAAAAGCATCTCAATCCAAACAGCAGATTCAGCAAATCTTAAATTACTATTAAGCACAACCTTATACTCTCAATGATAAATAGAAAAGTGAGAAATATTTTGACTGACATGCATTCTCAACAAAAATGTTACGTATGTGGTGCGACTCCCAAAACAATAAAGACGTTGTTAAAAGAAAGTTTATGGTTTTGGCTTGTCTAATTTGCACGTGCAGATTCCTTTTTTTAGTGCTTGTTAGATACGCACCTTAGCTATCATTTAGATATACTAAGTGCAAGCAAAATTATAGTTATAAATTTTTTTTAATTTTGTTAGAAAGTTTTATTTCATAACTTATGAGTTTAAAAAAATTATTTAATGATATAATTAACTTTTTTAATACTACAATTATTTTAATGATATAATTAACTTTTTAAATACTAAAATTATTTTAATGATATAATTAACTTTTTTAATACTAAAACTATTTTAATGATATAATTAACTTTTTTAATACTATCAATAAAATACCAAAATAATATTGGTTATGTCCATAGTAATCAAATCGTATAATAAAATGTTTTTGTCTGTCTCATTGTTGTAAACAATTGACTAAGCAATGTAAGCAATAGATATAAAGTGTATATAAAATTTTAGATAGAAAATATAGAGTTCCAGCAAATAAATGCCGTTTTTCAACGTACTTGAACATTGAAAATACATAAAAAAGTATAACCATTTGCTAGAGTAGAATTATTGCTTAAAAAATCAACAAACTGGATAGTGTTTTCATAAACAATTAAATTGAATACAATTTTTGACACAAAATGGTGTTTATTAAAAAAAAAGATATTTTACATTAAAAAAGTTTTTTTTAAAAGTTTATAATACATACTATTTTCTGTTTTTAAATATTTTATTAGAAAAAACAAAAAAACATTGCTTTTTTTTCAAGAAAACTTTTTATTTAAGTTTTTAATATATAATCGGCCAACCTAAAGTTGGTAGAATATAGAATATGATACATTTAAAACGTTGAGCAATGACAAAACCTGACAAAAAGTGACATCACACTAATGTCACAGTGACATCACACTAATTGTTAAAAAAATTTTTGTTTTTATATTTTGACATTCAGTTAATATCTTTAAATCCTTTTTGTTCCAAGAAATGGGCTTGGAAAAAATTTAGTTTTGATCATTGATCAATGATCATTTTATTTGCAAGTTTTGTACATCATTAACTTATCAAAAGTTTTTTAAAATTGAAATAAAATAGAAAATATTGCTTTAAGTTTAATAATTTGTGATGGCATTAAATTAATTATTCTCCTGACCAGATCTGATCTGGTTTTACTACTTTTTTTTCAGATGTCAAATTTTCCAAGAAACTCTTAATGGAAAAAAAAAAATTTTAATATGCTGTTTTTTAATTTATTTTAATTTAATATCTTTTAATTTGCCGATTCCACCATTTTATTACCAAACAAATTAAAAATTAAAAATCAATTTGAAAAATTTAAAACTTCATCAACTTAATAATGCTTTCAAAAATGATAACAGGTAACAATTAAAAAATAAAAAATCTGTCAAATTAACAGAAAAGTCTTACCCTTAGTAGTACTTACCTAAAACTATTCTAACAAATAATATTTAAAAATTAAAAAAAATAAAAAAATACCTTTAATCTTCAATGTTGCTGGTAAAACAGGCATGGCATCCAAGCGCTCTGTCTTTCGCACCAGAGTAAATAGAACACGAGCTACATCCTGAGATTTTTTGTGTTCTTCAAAAGTTAATGTGAAATCTACCAATGTTTTTCTTGGCATGCGATGCGAAATTTCCCTGGTAAAAATAATTCTAAAAATAAACTACACAAAATTTGCGAAAAAAAAAAAAAAAGAACACTGACAGCTAAATAAAAATAAACAGCATATATTACTATTATTATATAATCTGCATGTGTTGTGTGTCTTTTTTTACAAAAAGATAATTTAAGTGTTAACCAAGCATTAACCGTTTTGCAAGTATTAACCTAGCGCTAACCTGTTTTGGAGATAAATGAAAGCTTTATATTAGAGTTTTTTTCACCTAGATAAGTTGCCTTAACCACAGCTTAGCAGCCTTACCTAACCCAACAGAGATCATTTTGATGTCATGATCGAGACATTTATATAAGGGAGTTTCAAAAACCAAATATAAAAAAATCTCACAACCTAAATGCATTCTTAGAATGCATTTAGGTTGTGAGAATGATTATTGCATAAATATAGAATTTCTATATTTATGCAATAATCATTTTGTAAAAAACATTTAAAAATTATTATAAAAAAATAATCGTAAAAAATTGCATTTTGTATAAAATGATAACAATCTTTGAAACTTTTACACTATTTCTTTTTGTTTGACCCCAGTTCAACCTATTTTTGAATTTTTATTTTTATTTCTATGAGACCCAGTTCAACCTATTTTTGATAATGTTAGAAATTTGTTAAATATTTTTTAATGAACATTTTATTTTTAATCCAGCAATAATTTATTACAATTGTAAACTAAATATTCAAAACACATCTTCGTAGTCAGATTTTTTTTAAATTATTGTTTTTGAAGATATATACATATAAGATATATGTATATTGCATATGTAAAAAAAAAATTGTGAAAAATAAAATTTATATGCAAACCTCAAAGACATAACTTCTGCTTTAAGAAACATCGGATCCTTAGCAAATAGATTCTTTAACTATAAAATAGACAATTAATATTTCCTTTTCAGTTTAATATTCTGATGTTGTTTAACTTACATTTTTATGAATTAACTGAATTATCAAGAAAAATATAACTTACAGCTTGTTCAATATTTCCTGTCAGTATTAAATACTTTGTACTATTTGGATTGGCAAGATCACTGTACCAGGATTGTTTTAAAATGACTTCTCCTCGAAATAGATGTGCTAAAAAAAAGAAAATTTCATTAAGATACATTGCAACAGTTGACTCGGTTATCCAAACAATTTTAAAAAAGAAGCAAAAACTAATAACATATACAGAAGATTTCAAAAATTACATCCAAGAAAAATACACCATAATCAAATACAGTTTAATCAGGTACCAACAACCACCAGCTGTTAATTTACTCTGCCAGCACCACAAAAACTTAGTTTAGATTTTACTAAAAAATTGTCTGTAAAAATAGGTTTTGAAAATACAAAAATGCTTACTCCCTGGTTCAATTTTGAGGGGCATAGGAGGTGAGTTTTGAAATTCTTCTTCAGTTTCCTTTTGCGGATGAAGGTAGGAAAAGTTAATCAAAGTTTCACCTTCGTGCTCAATTGGTTTCTTGTTCTATAAAAAACACTTAACAATAAATTTTGCTAAAACAGCTTCAGTAAAATAGACACACAAAAAAGACTACTATTATTCTTTGTGCTATTATAAACAGAAAATTAAATTAGATATGTCAAAAGAAAACTAAAATAGTTTTATCAAAAGTTTTCAAGAAATGATACTTGTCTAAATACTTTGTTCTAAATAATAAAGCTAGTTACCATGCTACTTTTAACTTGGATGTTTCTATGACTATTACCCTAAAGTTTCTTAAACTGATCTATATTTGCTGTATGCTATGAGACTGTTATAAGTTGATTTATATATGATATGCAGATACTTCATAGCTGTAAGCTTACTTACAGCAAGTTACAGCTTACTGTTATCTTTAATCTGACATTATTGTTGAATTAATATTTTGAAGTATTGTAACAATAACATAAATATCAGAAACCATAAAGATTGTAAATTGTAGCGAAAAAAAAAAAGATTTTTTTTTTTTAAATTGTCTTTTAATAAAAATAGCCACACATTAATGAGACTGTTATTTAAATTACTAACCATTGACACACTCAAGTTTTGAAGATTAGCTATATCTTTTTTCTCTGCGTCTTGAGTTGCTTTTAGTATCTCTTCTGTTGAAATAATAGGTTGTGATATGCCGTTATTAAAATCATTGCTTGACAAAACTTGACTTTTAAAAGGTTTCTCTGGAATATTTGATCTTAAGTCTGGTTGGACTGCTAAATTAAGTTAAATGTTTTAATGTTTGTAACAAAACTAAAGATTTTGCTTGTCGTGAATGTTAATTATAATTTACCTCTTAAGTGGTACTTTTCCCTTGGAGTTATATAAACAGGAATAGGTCCTTCATTGAGCTCTTCGTCCACATTTTCTAAATTATAACACTCATATTGTCATACTTTTTTATTTCATTGAAAACTTTATTTTGTAAGTAAAATAAAATAAAATAAATTTAAGATAGGAAATAGTTCTTATTTAAAATAAAGATGTAAACATGACAACAAAACTATTACAAATCTTATAAAATAAAACATTAATTTTTGTATTTATTATTTTATTTTATGGTGCTGAACCTTTTTATTACATGGTACTTGTATTCAATTATTAAGATGAAATTATAATAAAAAATATAAAACAATTTAACTGCTTTATATTTACAATTTCATTATTTATATATATCCAGGAAAAAAAATTCTATAGAATTTCTATAAACTTTTGAAACATTTGGCCTACAGAAATTCTATAGAATTTTTATAAACTTTTGAAACATTTGGCCTACAGAAATTCTATAGAATTTCTATAAACTTTTGAAACATTTGGCCTACAGAAATTCTATAAAATTTCTATAAACTTTTGAAACATTTGGCCTACAGAAATTCTATAGAATTTCTATAAACTTTTGAAACATTTGGCCTACAAAAATTTTATAGAATTTCAATTTATTTCTATAGAAATTGCTATAAACTTTTTTTTCTATAGAAAAAAAGGTACAAAAAAAAGTTTTATAAAAATTTCTTTGAGAAATTAGGAGAGAATCTATAGAAATTCCATAGAATTTCTATAGGCCATATGTTTCAAAAAGTTTATAGAAATACTATAGAACTTTTTTTCCTGGGTATGATAATATAATAATAAATGTAAAACGTTTAACTGTTGAATTCGTTTAATTCTTCCACAATTAGAAGAATTAAATTAAATGTTGAAAACTCAATCCATCTCCACCTTGTTAAAGTTTTTCAATTAGGAAGTGAAAAAATTAAAAATTAAAATGTAGGGAATACAAAAAAAAGTATTACAGAAACATTTTTAAATTTAACATTACAAAAATGTATTACAGAAATATATTTAAAAAATTCAAAGGTGCTCATGGTGATGAAGCGATGAGAGATAAGGTGAGAGTTGATGAGCTCAGGGTGATGAGGATGAAAGAGAAAAAAAATTAAGAAAAGAGTCAACATAAAAACTACTTCCCCACACAAGACGTGTTTAAGATGTCTAAAACACATTTTAAAATGGGCACAAGACATGTTTAAGATGTCTAAAACACATTTTAAAATGGGCACAAGAAGTGTTTAAGATGTCTAAAACACATTTTAAAATGGGCACAACACATGTTTAAGATGTCTAAAACACATTTTAAAATGGGCACAACACGTGTTTAAGATGTCTAAAACACATTTTAAAATGGGCACAACACGTGTTTAAGATGTCTAAAACACATTTTAAAATGGGCACAAGACATGTTTAAGATGTCTAAAACACATTTTAAAATGTATTAATTTGTTTTATAAATATATAACTGCTATATTAATTTGTTTTATAAATATATAATTATACATTATAACTTTACCTTTACAACCCCACTGGGTTGTAAAGGTAAAGTCATAGTGTAAAGAAAACTAAAGATGATAAAAAAGTTCATGTTGTTACCTTCAAAGATAGAGAAACAACTCAGCTAAGAAAAATATAAAATTATAAATTTGTGAGAGGATGTATATTGAGGGACCTTGAGGAGGTAGTTTAAAAAACAGAGTATAATGATGTAGTTAAGTAGGTGTCATCATATATTTATAAAATTAAAGAAAATAAAAAATGTAGTTAGTAGTTTCTCTAAGAGTGCGTTAAGGGTGTATTATTATAATTTAATGTTAGAAAGCAAAGATGCACAAGCAAGATGTAGTTAAAATTCTTAGAATTTAAAACAACCTGAAAAATAAATAAAAGTTATGTGTTAATTTTTGAAAATAAGTCATCAACAGTATAGAAAACCTGAACTGCTATTCTCTACTACTAAATATGTTGAAAACCGAAATATAAATTCTATAAGACCCCCAAAAAATTTTTATAAGACCCAAAGATCACTTAAAAACAGATAATTATATTAAGATTATAATTATATAGGGAATATTATAACAACTATGATGACAGAAATAGAAAATGCATACATGTACATACATGGACATGTATTTACATGTACATGTATGCATGTATACATAGACTAATGACATCTGCATCTGCACATGCTTAGACATCTGCACATGCATATGAAAAATTTCAAACAAAAAAATAATTTCTTATTTTATTATTATTGTTAAGTTTAAAGCTCGTGGTTACACACTTGAATGGTTTCCATAATGTCATTAATATAATAATAGAAAAACAAAAATGTATTTATAGAATGTTTTAAATATTACCTGTGCTATATATTTTATTTCTCCAGAGTCCTCCACATGTATGAGTCTCATTTCCAGAACAAACAGTATCACAATCAGTGTCTGGAGCAATATCATATTTGCCATAACTGTTCCCACAAAAACATAAATACCCATACTGAAGCCCAGCATATCTAAATTTAATATTTATTTATATTGATTATTTTTTTTAAATTAAAATTTTAATACTCAAAAAACTTTTTCCAAAATTTTTAACCTGTAACCAGTCTTTTTACATGCACTTCTGCAGTTATTTGGAGTAACAAATGGAACTCCTGCTCTAACAGGCAAGTCGCGCCCTTGCTCTAAATGGTCAATATAGCATCCAATATAACCTAAACATTAAAAAAGTTCATTATTATTTAATTATTTCAATATATTTTGATACTTTTATTATTATTTTTTTTTTTTACTAATTATTAATTATTTTTATTACATTACTTATTTCAATATTAGATTTATTACAATTATTTTAATATAATTTTTTACTTTAACATATACTTTATAACACATTTTAACTATATATATATATATATATATATATATATATATATATATATATATATATATATATATATATATATATATATATATATATATATATATATATATATATATATATAACTATATATATAACAGTTAAAAGTGGAGTTACAGCTGAAAGTGGAGCATAATTCTTTCCAATTGATTTTTTTGTACTATTTTTATTATTTTATTATTATTATTTTTTTCATTATTATTATATTTCTTTCTTATTACTTTTTATAGCTATCATTTTTATAAAACATTTTCAAAATTAAACAAAAAAAAAAAATTTTCAAAATTAATTTAGAAAATAATTCAACTTTTTTTATAATTGTAGGAATTATAATTATAAGAATTAAATATTTATTTTATATTTGATATATATTTTTTATCAATGCTAAAATAGATTCTAATATGTTATAACTAAGGTTGAGCTCAGTAAAATTGGTGAAGGATAACTTAGTGTATTTACCAGAAATTTTACTGGTAAATTATTACTAACGCTACTTAATATATTATGGAACAACATATTGACCTCAATTGGATTGGTTGCAATAGTAATAATTTACCAGTAAATTTGCCAGTAAATACATCAAGTTACTATTTTCTGAGTTCAACTCTAATTCTAATGCAATCAAAAAATCTACTTTTTTAAACTGTATGTTTTCTTTTACATCAACATATAATGCAATCAATTAATATCTTCAAAAGACATTTTCAACTTTTTTATTTAAACATAAGTTAAATAAATTTGTTTTTTTTTGCAAATTCTTTTTGAATAAACAAACATAAATATTACTTATACAATCATTAGTTTCTTCTAAGTGGCTAAAAGTATATACATGGCTGCAAAATTTGCAAAGATAATTATGAAAATAATGCAGATGAAGACGGTAGATGCAAACATTATTTAAACTATTTTGAAGAAAGTTTTCTCAGAAAGGGTAAAATACAAAATATAGTTAAAAAAAAAAATTAATTTAAAGCTGCAAGCTGCTACTATTTAAGTTGGAAGAAATAAGCAAAAAAGAGAGTTAAGGCGGTTGAAAAACGAGAGAATTACAAAGCTGTGCAAGGAAAAGAACTAAATAAACAGAAACTTTTTGAGCATAAAAAAGATGGAACTTTGCTGAATGATGAATCATGCAAAATTAAGTTTTGTTTAAAACAAGAAACGATAGTTTGTTTGAGCAGTAATCATGAAAGAAAAAAAACATATATGCAACCTTACAAAGATGGGAGAGATGCTCAAGTTTGGCAGTTAGAGCAGTTCCAAATACATTTATAATGTATTTTTAGGGCAACACTAAAGAACCTTCCAAAATATGATAACAGTATTCCATAGATTCCAGAGATGAGCAAGTGATTTATAAAGAGACAAGGTTATCAGGAAAACTATAAATATAGATAACAAACAATACAGGAGCAATCATAGAATTTGATGGAACCCCAGAAGCTACTGAAAAGAATAATTATTGCCAATCAAGGACGACTTTAATAATGTGGTTAGAACAAAGTTATCTAATAAATTTAAAAACTTTTTCCAATACATTGTATAAATAAAGCTTTTAAAGAAGATCAGCAAGACAAGAAAATCAACCAGATGTTATTAAAAGCCTTTGATAAATCAAAATAGATTCATAAAAATTTGCTTACTTCAAATAAAATCTTAGAACAAATAAAATCTTAGAACAAGATGATCAAAATGTTGATAAATTGTCATTGTTAAACTCAACATGATATATAAGAGGTTTGTTTGATTCAAAATTTTACGAATAGTAAGAAGACTGTTTACTATTAAATGTTAATAAGAAGAAGACTGGTTGAACTAGGTTACAGCAATCATTAGAGTTTTTAAAAATTGGAGCCATAAAAATTGCTGTTTTAAAGAAGTCGAAAAATATGGTTTAGTTATAAATAATATTTAGTAATAAAGTAATAATTATAAAATAAATAATTATAAACAATACTAAGTTTTAAATAATATTTAGATATAAATAACCACTAAATATTTAAGAGAGTATTTGATTAAATAAAGTATTAAATAACCACTGGTTAAATTTTTAAGAGAGTTTTGGAGAGAGTTTCTGACTGTGTGATTTGTAGCTTTAATATTTGTGAAGACATTTTCATAGCATCATATGTTAATTAGATTTTTATCAGAAAAAGATATTAAAATAATTTATTCTAGTAACTGTTAACTGGCAAAGATGTTGAAGTAAATCTCAAGCAAAGATGTTGAAGTAAATCTCAAGCAAAGATGTTGAAGTAAATCTCTAGCAAAGATGTTGAAGTAAATCTCTAGCTAATTGAAGATGTTGAAGTAAATCTCTAGCAAAGATGTTGAAGTAAATCTCTAACTAATTGAAGATGTTGAAGTAAATCTCTAGCAAAGATGTTGAAGTAAATCTCTAGCTAATTGAAGATGTTGAAGTAAATCTCTAGCAAAGATGTTGAAGTAAATCTCTAGCTAATTGAACTAAGATCACCTCTGTTAGGTAAAGTCTTTTGATGAATTGATAAATTGCTCAACTAAAAAAAATGTGTTATGTAGTTAATTGTGATATTGATATAATAATATCACAATAAATTAAGAATATAAATGTGTATTATTTTGGGACCTGCTCAAAAATAATTGACTATTAGTGACCTGCCCAAATGGAATTTCTTTAAAAAAAAAGATGTTTGTGTTTTGGAGTTATAAAGTTGAGAGAGGGTTGTAACCTCAATTTTAGTAGCCTCCTCAACTGTAGTGGCCTTCTTAGCCTTAGGGAGGTGAATTACCAAATAGCCTGACTCACAGCAGAGTGCTGCTACATCAACTGAGGGTTTAGGATGGGGTAGCAATCTTTTCTTTCATTATTCTCCATTTTTTTCTTCTTTTTCTGAAAAATCAAAGCACACATTTTTACCTTAAGAGCGCAAAAATGATATTAAGAAATTTCGATGTAACATATGAATTGAGCATAGTATATATATATATATATATATATATATATATATATATATATATATATATATATTTATATATATATATATATATATATATATATATATATATTTATATATATATATATATATATTTATATATATATATATATTTATATAAATATATATATATATATATTTATATATATATATACTTATATATATATATACATATTTATATATATATATATATATATATATATATATATATATATATATATATATATATATATATATATATATATATATATATATATACAACCCTTGGAATTAGGGTTGGCATTCAGCAATGCTGACCTAACTGCCAACCTGAAAGTATTTGAGGTCGGCAAAAAATTGTTGATCTTGTTTCTATGTTTAATGGTAAGACCTTTGTATCAAATAATTTTTGCCGACCTCTAAAAGATTGAGGTCGCCAAATTATTGCCGAGCTCATTTATCCTAATTCCGAGGGTTATATATATATATATATATATATATATATATATATATATATATATATATATATATATATATATATATATATATAAATATATATATATATATATATATATATAAATATATATATATATATACATATATATATATATATATATATATATATATATATATATATTATATCATAAACAAATATTAAAAAAATAAGGTAATATAACTAATAACTTGCCATCAATTCTTTGTTCTATTTCCAATGCTTTATAGGATCTTTTTGGTTGGTAAGAAATATCAATTGGAAAAGGCAGAGGAACTGGTAATGACTTTGTGTCTTTTAAAGAGGATGAAGTCAAATTTGTGTTGTTTGAAGACAATAAAGATAATTTTGAACTTGTCTCATTTATAGTTGAAATATTATCAAACTTGTAGCTAGCTGTAAAATTTTTTAGAACTGCTGTAGCATTACCAAAGTAGGATACATTAATTAACTTTTCATCAGAAAGAGATTTTAAGATTGATGAATTTATCCTAGCAACAGTGACTACTGGCAAAGATGTTGTAGTAAATGTGTTAGTAACTAACTGACCTGAGATCACCACGACTTTATTGGGTAAAGTGTTTTGTTCTGTTTTGTTTAACTGAGGCACTGATGTATTGCTTACCCAAGAAAAAGTAGAATTTTTATCAAGATCAGCAGAAATAGATTGTTGTGGTATTGATTTTGATATAAGAAAGTCATGTGAGATATTACCTGAGTTATTTACATTGATTCTTTCTAAATTTGCAGATTTTTTTTGTAAATCAAATGAATTAAAGGTCTGGTTTAAATCCTCTTTCTGCACAAGCTCTTTTTCAATAGTCTTCTGATTTTTATTTTCTATGGGTTTAACTAAATCTGGCGTCTCTTGGACATTTTTAACAAGTTTTAGGGTTTGACTGCCTTCAGGTGATAAATTATTAGACCGATTTAATAGACTAGTATTGTTTAATGGAGCATTTTTAAATGATAGAATGTATGGACTATCTTTAGAAAATTGTTTGTTAGGTTTGGTGTCAGGTTTCTTAGCAACTAAATGATTAAAAGGATACTTTGATAGATGACTTAAATCCTCTGTCATCATAGAAACCTCTTGAATATCAGCTGGTTGAACTTCAGGTGAAACCTCATATGGTTCAGGTGAAACCTCATATGGTTTATTGCTATAGACAGTATCATAATATGCCATACTATCAAGTTTATCTTGATATTCTTTTTGTTGCTGTTGCAATAGTAACTTGTATTGTTCTTGTTCATTCAATATTTTTTGCTGCAACTGATTGAATGTTCTTGCTTTATGTTCAGGGGATTCAGCATCAAAATGTTTTTCTTGCAATTTTTTTGCTAAATATGCAATATCTGAAGTTTCAGCATTATGATAAGCTGATGGTGAAGAGAGTGCTCTTATTTCTGCTTCTTGAAGCTTTCCGATATCAGTATTTTCAAATTGCTTGCCAAATTCTTTAAGCTCTTTCTCTGTTTCTATACCGTCCTTTTCTAATTCTGGCACTTCAGCTGGGTTGCTACTTTCCCAGTTGATCAATTGTTGGTACTTGTTTCTCAATTCATTTGCTTTTAATTGAGCTAGTTGTACTTTGTGAAGCTTTGACTTCATGCTTTCATTGAAAATTTTTGGTTCTTTATAAACATTGCTTCTTTCTTGTGTTAGAGGAGGATTTTTATTGGATGAGAACTCAACTTTCACAGGCATTGCTGCAAGGAAATGTTGTTTCTCTTCTAAAACCATTGAATCAGCAAGATCTTTGTCAAGATCAAATGTTTTCTGAGGTGGAAGGTATGTAGAAGTCGGTAAACTTTCAAAAACTAAACTAGGTGAGGTGTTTTGAAATTTATGAAACTTATCTTGCTCTGATGGATAAGAAATATCAGATCTACTTTGTGTTATTGAATTTTCTATATTAAGGAGTTCAGGCGATAGATTAGGGTCTTGCTTACTAAAAAATCGCCTAGTTGGCATCAATTCCTTAACTTCATCAAATGCAAATACAACTTTTCCATGAACACTGGGTTTTGTTGCATGATTAATAGAATCATTAAGTAGACGAAAAGATTCCTCATTTAATTGCCTTTGATTTTTACTTAAATTTATATCTTCTTCATCATCTTTAAGATTAGTAGACATTCCCCTCTTTTCCCGTACATGCATGTTCAATGAACCAAGACTACCCATCTCCATATGTTTAGATTCTTCTTGTTCTTCCTCTTCAAATGGTATAAAATCTCGCTTTTGAAAATTTTTACTTTTAGCAACATTATTTTCTGATTGAAATTTTGTCTTACTTTTTCCTTTATGAACTTTTCTATTATTTTGATTTAATTTTTTTTTTCTTCTTAATTTTAAATTTTTTAGTTTATACTTAACAGGTCCATCTTTTGCATCATTCTCCAACTCAGACTCCCCATGTTCTGTAAAAAAATCTTGCTTGATAAGACCATGGACAAATTCAGGCTCTGTTCCTAAACCTGACCATATACCAAGTAAAGAATTTGGAAACAAAACCTTTTCATTTTTATCTATATCTCTTTTGTTATTAACTTTAAACTCATCTTCTAATTGTTTCCCAGTATCACCCATTTCTTTGGCTATATTGGGGTCTAAATCAGACAAAATTTCTCGTTTCTGAACTCTTACTAACTTGGTACTTTTTAGTGCAGACAGAGGGGTTGGATTCTTGGCAACCAATGAAGAAAATATTTCTTCTATATCTTTTTTTGTTAAAACCGTGTCTGATTTATCAGGTAAAATGGAGGTAGAACTGTTAAGTTTTTTATTTAAAACTCCATCAGAAATATAACATGAATTATTTGTAAACAGTGTGCAATTTATAGAACTTTCATTAACTAAAGGTAATTTAATGATTGAGCTGATATTATTTTCTTTTATGCTAATATTACTTGTGTTTAAAATAATCAGGGGTATAGTTGCAACAGTAGAATTCTCTTTTAAAGCAGGGTGCATAGAAGAACTGGTGTTTTCTTTTAAAGTCAGAATTTTATCTTTTTGCAATATTGAAGAATTTTCATTTTGAAAAGGTTTTTCGCTTTTAATTTGAGCACTTATCAATATTTTCTTTGATCTGCTGTCATAATATATACCATCTTTTTTAACACTATTTAAAAACTGTCCTTCATCATCATCAAATAAACTTTTAGCCTGAAAGAAAATAAGAACAGTAATAACTCAATTGTAATAAACAAAATGTATACATATTATTAAATCTAAGCACAATTTAAATTAACATTTATATAAAAATTGAGTTTATATAAATAACAAAAACAGAAAAAACTCAAGCAAATAAAGCTAGAAGCTGCGATTCTTTATTAATGCACATGTCTTTAGACAAGCACTTTAACAAACAACCACTACTTTTTAAAAATGGCTCAGATATTGAATGTTAGAACTACTCTTAAATTGATTCTCTATGAAGGAGTTTTGCATCAAGAATGAATTAGTGAGTTTTAGCATCAATATGGAGTTTTAGCATCAAGAAAAAGAGAAACAAGAAAAAAAAAAGACAAGTAGCATTCTCCATATTAGTCATCCCCTAACCTTGGGTTTGTATTTTTGTTACTCTTTACTCTTCAAGTTTTATTTAATAATTGCATGCAACATTTTTTATTAACATTGGTAAATTTAACTAAAAAAATGACATTTCTAAACTGTTTACTAAGTTAATTATTTTTAATTTATTAATATATATATATATATATATATATATATATATATATATATATATATATATATATATATATATATATATATATATATATACATATATATGTATACATATATATATATACATATATACATATATATATATATATATATATATGTATATATATATACATATATATATATACATATATATACATATATATATACATATATATATATATACATATATATATATATATATATATATATATATATATATATATATATATATATATGTATATATATATATATATATATATATATATATATATATATATATAAAAATATATATATATATATACATGTATTTATTTGTTAACAACATTACTTATTTGATGAAAAATTTGATAAAGAGCTATAAAGGTTTCTAAAAACAATTTATATATATAAATATATATAAAATATTTGTTAATATATATATATATATATATATATATATATATATATATATATATATATATATATATATATATATATATATATATATATATATATATATATATATATGTACATATATATATATATTTATACAGTCGCGAGCAGTGAATTGTACACAGCAGTAAATTTCTATGTTTTTATTTCTTTGTACCTGAATTTAAATAAGTTTTAATAATTTGTATTATTATTTGAAATATATTGTTGTATTTTCTCCTCTTTGTTTTGTTATATGGATTAGTTATAAACTAAAAAATACAGAATATGTAACCATTGAATTGCAAGACGAAAAGATAAAAAATAACCAAAATTACTGCTGTGTACAATTCACTGCTTGCGACTGTATATATATATATATATATATATATATATATATATACATATATTATATATATATATATATATATATATACATATATATATATATATATATATATATATAATACATATATATATATATATATATATATATATATATATATATATATATATATATATATATATATATATATATATATATATATATATATATATATATATATATATATATATATATATATATATAGTATCAGCCTCAAGTGTAAAACCAATAGTTTAATACTTGGCAAAACATTATATCACAAAAAAACAAGTAACCTTCTAAATTATTGCTTGTGTTTTAATCTGTAAAACAGCCTTTGTTGATGTTAACTGATTATCAAAAAAATAAAATGGACATTTAAATTGGTCAGTGAAACCATTTGAAAATGGTCATCTGGTATCAATAAATGCATTCTCAAAATTGATGGAGGGGGTGAGGCTAGGACTATTGCTCTCAACATATCTAAAGTTTTCAACAAGTTTGGCATGCTGGTCTTATCCAAAAGCTTGCTTCATATAGTGTATCTGGGAAAGTTTTTGAGATTATCAAATCGTTTCTTCCTAACCGCTTTATTAAAATCACCCTCAAAGGGCAACACTCTTCTTCATTTCCAGTAATTTCTGGGGTACCTCAAGGTTCTATCCTTCCGCCTGTTTTGTTTTTTATCTACATTAATGAGCTTCTTGACAACCTTACATCTAAAGTAGCTCTTTTTGCTGATGACTCAACTTTATACTCCTGTCTTGACAAAAAGTCTTCTCTTTTCGATTGTTTAGAACAGGCAGCCAATCTTAAATGTAGTCTCACTTCTATAACAGATTGGGGCTCACAGTGGCTTGTAAATTTTAACTCCAACAAAACTAAGTTATTTACTGCAAACAACAATCCAATACGGTCAACATTCCCATATAAATGAATGGCAACCTACTTATTCAGTCCTCTTCTTTAAGTCTTCTTGGATTATCGTTTGCTACTTTTCATGGAAACAGTATATACAATCGATTAGCATCCACTAAGTTTACTTCTCTTTATTGTGCTTGCAACAATAAAGAGAAGTAACCTTATTTTTTGTTTTGTTTGTTTAACATTTAATTTCATAGTTTCTACCTTTTAAAAGTTGTGTATTAATTTTAATTAACAATCAAGTAAGAAAAAAAAAACCATGCATATGAATTTCTTTATCTGTATAAATTACCTTAAAAAAACTTGCAGTCAAATAAAATAAAATGTCAAAAATAAGTAATATCAATTTTCAAAAAACTTGTAGAAAAAAAGAAAAATCAACGGATACCTTTTGTTCATCAATGATCCTAAGATTTTTGAATGTATCGTCTCCCAATTCATGCTTTAAAATATCTAGTGTTTTAAACTCTTTATAATGCATAGGTTTGAATGATCTTGTTGTTTTTAATTTAGTGTCAGTGTCTATTGTTCCTCTATTTTCTTTAAATGATTTAGTGAGACTATTATTTTCTTCATAATTGGCTTCAGTATTATCATTTGTTTCCTCAGATATTTTATTAAAAGGCAAAGGAATATCATCAAAGACTTTATTTCCAGCCTCATTTTTCAAAATTTTCACCCTTGGATTTTCACGTGCAAGACGAACATCATTAACTGCTATTAAAAAATATATAAAAATTATTATAAATATATAAAAATATGCTATAAATTATTATAAACCACTAATAATTTTATAAAAATTATTAGGAAATAACATAAAAAGTCAATTTAAATAAAAAAATATTTAAATAAAATTGAATAATATAGCATCCATCTTTTTAGATAGTGGTACACCCTGCTGTGGAAAAAAAACTATACTTCCATGGTACACCACCAAACTGTCGTGGTACACAAATAGACTATATTGAAATATAGTCTATAAAGTAATAGAATTTTTAGATATAATGTAAATAATTTCAAGCTATATACAACCAGTCTAATAAAAACTAACTCTCTATAATCATTCAATCAAACATGGCTATTTTGTTAACTTCAAAGTGAAAAAATCTTGAAGTAAAATTTTATAAGATTTATAGTTTATAAGGTAGCGGGTCATTAAAGCGAATTTTTTCTTTATTCTTTTTTTTTTTCAACAAAACAACCTGGTTTTATCTTTGTTATAAAATGTTGTATTAAATTAACTTTTTATTATCAATTTAAATTAAATTTAAATTTAAATTTTATTTTATTAATCTAAATTTTGTTATTAATTTAAATTAAAATTTTATTAACAATTATTAATTTTATTAATTTAAGTAGATTAAAATATATATTAATTTTTTTTTTTTTTAATATTTTTCAAATAGTTAATGATTGCTAATATAAACCAGTAACTTTTTTGCTTTAATGTTTTTCGCTTTAACAACACTGAACCGTTTATAAGGGTTATAACCTTATAAATGGTTTTTTTAAAGTTAATAAACGTATATAACTGTTTATTTACTTTAAAAAATAAAAAAAAATTTTAAACTTGGTTTTACCGAATTAATTTTTTCAAAATTGTTGTAGTAAATTGTGAATTTAAAAAAATTTATTTTATAAACAACAAAAATCTATTAAATAAACAAAAAAACCTCAGTAAGCAATAAAACTATAAACATTAGTATTAAGTTAAAAAAAAAAACTTTAAAAAATGTTAAAAATAATTGAAAAATTAGAAGAAAATTAAAAATTGTTGAGTTGCAATGAAAATTTTGATTATTTTTTAAAGATTTCTCCATTTTTCATACATTTGCACACAGTGTAAAATATACTAAACCTTACAATACACCTAATAAAACACACTAAAATACACCTTTTAATACACCTTTTTTTTTTTTTTTTTTTTTGTTATTCACCTCCCCAAGGCCGAGAAGGCCACTACAGATGAGGAGGCTACTTAATAGTGGTTATAACCCTCTCTCAACTCTAAAACTCCGAAACACAAACCTTGACGAACAAGGCCGCTGCGCGGAGAAACAAGTTGAGCTAACAGTACCTAACAGTACACCTTACAATACACCTTACAGAACAACTTAAAAAACACTTTACAGAAAACCCTAAAATACACCTTACAGTCACCTTAAAATACACCGTAAATAACACTTTATAATACATTTTAAAACACACATTACAATACACCCTACATTACGCCTGCAATAACACCGTAATTTCTCTTTTTATGATTTTTTTTTTTTAATAAACTTGCTATTAAATTTTATTTGCTGTAAATTAATTCTCCCATAATCTAATAAACAATTTTTTTTTAAACTAGTTTTGAACAAACCTTGGAACCATATATTTATTTTTAATCGATATTTTTATTAACAGTTTGATTTGATTATAAAATTATAAAATTATTAACTATAAAGTTACTTATAAAATCAGCAGAAATTAATGCCAACATATTACTTGACAAAATCACATACTATGTGATTGGTATGGGAACCCCAACAAATGCTTTCAAATTTAAAATCTTCAAAATCCAACATTAAAAGTTTACTTATTACTCAGAACCTAGAAGGACTAGGATAGAAGGACTTGTTATTCAGATAGAAGTACTTGTTATTTAGATAGAAGGACTTGTTATTTACATAGAAGGACTTGTTATTTACATAGAAGGACTTGTTATTTACATAGAAGGACTTATACTTCAGATAAACAGACTTAAGAAACAAGATAAAAAAGACTTAATAAACAACATCTTGAGAACAATTTCTTTTAAAATATAAAATACTTAGTATAATAAATTGTAATATTTTTTGTTTTTCATCTTAAACTTTCCCTTTTTTTGGGACCCGCTGAAAAAAAATTATAAGTTGATACCTAAATATATTAACTAACTAACTATATATATAGTTGATACCTAAATATATACCTAAAAAAATTATAAGTTGATACCTAAATAATTATATTTTTTCCAAGTTAAGTACAAAAGAGATTCAATTAAATAATATTTTATTAAAATGATATACCTAGTGACTCTGGTAACCCTTCAAAACGCTCCTGAATTTCTCTTTTGCTGATTCGTATTGGAGTATAATCATCAGTTTGATCTTTACTTGTTGGAACTTTTTTATTATTAGAACTGAAATGGTGTACCTTAACTAAAGGATCAGCACCAGATCCTGAAACCCATGCATCACCAGACTCATATGTAACTAAATATTAAAAAGAAAACTATATTTTTTTAATTATATTTTTATCCTTTTTTTTTCTTTTTTTTCTAATCATTTATTTGACTCATAATAAGAAAAAATACTAAACCTAAAAATCTATTTTAATCAACTTAATTTTTTCAACTTTCCAGTTTACTTTAATTTTAGCTTAATTTAACTTAAACTTTATCAAATCTAAAACGAACTTAGGTTATATACTGATTCTTTTTAGATCAAGGATAAAATGCTTTAAACTGTCAACAAAATATTCAAAGAATAATGAAAATTTATTGCTGCTCCAAAAAATTCCCTAAGTCGATTTAGCAGCAACTTACTTGCATATTCTAACTAAATTAGTCGATGTATATACTGAAGCCCCCAATAGCTCCCTATTTCCATAGAACATCATCAGTGAGTATCTAATGCTGCATATATATATATATATATATATATATATATATATATATATATATATTATATATATATATATATACATATACATATTCATATATATATATGTATATATATATGTATATATATATAATATATATTAATATATATACATATATATATATATATATATATATATATATATATATATATATATATATATATATATATATATATATATATATATATAATATATATATAATATATATATATGTATATAATATATATATATATATATTTTATATATATAAAATATATATATATAAATTATATATATATATATAATATATATATATATATTATATATATATATTATATACATATATATATATATTATATATATATATAAATATATATATATATATATAAATATATATATTTATATATATACATATTATATACATATATATATATATTATATATATATATATATTATATACATAGGGTAGACCTAGGACACGTTCGCTCACTTTTTTTCTTTAATGTGTAACTTTTTTATTTTTTTTATAGAAAAAGACAAGACCCTAGAATTGACAAGATCCTAGGACACCCGTAAATAGCATTAATAAGTATTCATAATTGGTTTTTAATACATTTTAGGCTGTGTCTAATGGGCCAACGTACCCCACTATTGGGGAGTTACCCCAGGGGTTAAAAATTGAAGCAAATTTAATTTTTACAAATTTCCTACTGCATTATCTTATGTTTTATCTATTTTAATTAAAAACAAATTATAATTGAAATTTGAAGTGTGTTGGACATTAGTATAAAACCCTATCAATACTAAAAATAAACCTAAAGTTTTTGTTTAATTTAATTCTTATTATCCTAACTTTATTTTTACTATTTAAAACATTACAAAACACAAAATCAAATTATCAGAAATGAAAATAAGCTATTTAACAAAAAAAAAATTATTGAGGATTGATTTTAACATATTGCCAACGTGCTCCATTTGTATTGGGCCAATTTGCCTCATCGTAATGTTTAGAGTATAAACCCTTTTATTAAAACTTTGGTCAGATCTTATCAGACCAAAGTATTAGATGTGGAATACCTAACACTTTGGTTTCTTCATATCCTTTTCCAAGAATAAAGCACAACTATTTATACACTTTGGTTTCTTTATATCCTTTTCCAAGAATAAAGCACAACTATTTATAAAGACGTTTTCTTCAAATGAACCTAATGACCACATTCTCTTGTTCCTAAGGAAACAATATAATCTATTACTATTACTCTTGTTTCTAAGGAAACAATTTAATCTATTATAAGACACCCAAATCACCATGGTTTCCGTTGCAAAAATTATTTCTCTCTTTAACAGCTTGTAATACTTTTGCAGCTTTTAGTTTGACAATACTCCTGCTTTTTAATGATATTCTTTGTTTTAAGAATTTTTTTATTGGTCAATATTTTTTCTGACATTAACCACACAACATTCAAATCATCCAAAACAATGTATGTATAAAAACAAAATTAGTTTATTAACTTAAAGTTAAATAAAAATGTATGAATGAAAACAAATTAATTACTTTTTTATTACACAAACATTTTTTATTACACATTTTTTATAACACAAATTTAAAGACTTAATTTGAAATAAATTTAGATTTTTTAAAAAGGCTAAATAGTAAACAACTAAACCTTAAAACTATGCAATATTCCATTGTTTTTTCCTAACATAAAAGTAAAGCCACAGAAACATATTTATCCCAGTAGATAAGAAAAATCTATTAACGATAAAACAAAAGTTTTCTTGTCTGACTTAGCAAACCTCACAGGAAAAAAATTTAGATAAAAAATTGTCTAAACTAACATGGTTGCTTACAGCCTATGATGGTTGCTTGCTTGATGTAAGTAAATTAGTTTAAAAAAAAAGCAATTTTTTATTTTAGATTTTTTAAATCACAATAAAAATCATTGAAAAGAAACTTTGATTTTGAACACCGTAAAACATTCAAAAAATAAAGAAATTACTTAATTTTCCCTTTGATCAAAAGAGAAACTTTATTGGCCATACCTTTTAAGCACCAATATATATATATATATATATATATATATATATATATATATATATATATATATATATATATATATATATATATATATATATATATATATATATATATATATATATATATATATACAGTGCTGGCAAAAAGTCTTGCAACAAGGCACAATTTTACACAAATCAATGTTTCCACGCCATTAGGCTCAGTGTTATTATCTTATATTTTTATTTTTAGGTATAAATATATTTATAAAGACAATTATGTAGCTTAAACAGTTAATTCAGTGAAAATCATGGCTAAGATATGGCAGCTTAGTAAAGAAGAAAAAGCATGCATTCAACGTCTTGCTAAAAGTGGTATGTCTCATGCAGACTTTGCAACAATTTACATGGTTGAACACACTACAAGTTGGCATGTTGTAAAGCAGGTTATCCCCCTGTCTCCTAAAAAGAGGTCTGGACGTCCTAGAGTCACTTCACAGCGTACTGACCTCAGGATGGTAACAATGGTCAAGATGAATCCTTCAATAACCTTCAATGACCTACAGAACAGCATACCAACACTTTCTAATGTCTCAAAGTGCACAATCCATCACAGACTTTCTGCGGAATTAAACTTACCTGCACAAAGGCCATTTAAGAAGCCATTAGTAACTGAAAAGATGAGAAAAAAGCGCATTGAGTTCTGCAAGAAGCATCAAGATTGGACAGAAGAGCAGTGGACACAGGTGATGTTCAGTGATGAGTCCATGTTTCGTCAGTTTTCTGATGTTAAGCTTTTTGTTCGTCGACCTACTAGTTCTAATCCTACCAATCCTAAATACACATGCAAAACTGTGAAGCATTCACCTTCTGTAATGGTGTGGAGTTGTTTTTCTGCTCATGGCCTCGGAGATTTATACTTTTTGCCCAAAGGAAAAACTATGAATGCAAAAAAGTACCTCAACGTTTTGGATGAATCTCTAATCAATTTCATGATTATTCATCAGTGCACAATTTTTCAACATGATTCAGCACCATGCCACACTGCGAAGTTATAACCACTATTAAGTAGCCTCCTCATCTGTAGTGGCCTTCTTGGCCTTGAGGAGGTGAATACCAAAAAAAAAAAAAAAAAAAGTGTCATCTAGCTATTTTTTTTCCATTTGGTATGCAGTGTCAGAAATAATGAAAGAGATAAAAAAGATGTTGAAAAATCCCAAATGAACGAAACATTGATGTTACAAACAGGTTACATAACTTGGATAGAGTTTATAATATCACAAATTGTCAATTTAAAAATGGTAAAAAACTGATCCTTCAAGAATTGCATTAATTCTATCGCGATTAAATTGAGACACGCTTGAAGATAATAATAATAAAAAAAATCAGATCACACAATCAGATTTCATCGCAAGGATTATCTCATTAACCACAAAATCCACTGGGTGTTACAGATCCAATATCTGAAACAGCCCATAATAAACAAGAAACTTAAGAGGTTTTTTTGTCTAAAAAAAAAAGGTGAAAAGAGTCATGGTTATTATATACAGTTTGACTGTAAGTATATTTAAATTGAAGAAAAAATAATAACTTTTTAGTAACATAATATGGACAAAATCATTTTTGACTATGCAATTTTGAGACATGAAATTAAATGTAAACAATTAAAAAAAAAAAAAGTTACTTTATTTATTAAAATGTTTACATATTTTGTGTTGAAAAGATGTTTTTAACACAAAAGAATTGAAAAGACTTTGGAAATATATATTTTATCTCTCTCTTTCTCTTTATATATATATATATATATATATATATATATATATATATATATATATATATATATATATATATATATATATATATATATATATATATATATATATATATATATATATATATATATATATATATATATATATATATATATATATATTTATATATATATATATATATATATATATATATATATATATATATATATATATATATATATATATATATATATATATATATATATATATACAGTGCTTTAAAAAAAATAGATGCAGTAAAAAATTGAGTACATAAACTTTTTCAAAACATCGTAAAATCCCATCCATATTTCCTAAAGACTTAAATTTTTTTTTTGAATGACAGGAAAATTATTTCTCTACAACTAAAATGTTAATAACAAGTTCATATACAGTTACTTTTTTTTAATAATTTACTTTTTTTAAAGGAATACAAAAAATATACTGGAAAAGATTGTAAAAAAAAATAGGCGCACAAGCCTTTTAATTGACTTCCATTCTACTTTTTTGTCAACCCAACTGTTATTATTAATTATTTTATTAATTTACATGTTAGTTTGACAACTTCCCATAAAAAGATAAAATTACTTATGATTAGTTTAGTTGCAATTAAAGCCTTTTAAAATATTTTGATAAGACTTAATAGTAAACATACATAGAAATGGGTCAAAAAGCAGTAAGCAAAGCAACAAATTGGCAAATAATAGATATGAAGGACGGCTCAATGATCAGAGATAGAGAAATAGCAAGAAAATAAAAACTTTAAGAGATTTGTGTCAGACACTTTAAAGACATTTCTTTTTTTCTTTGTTATTCACCTCCTCAAGGCAGAGAAGGCCACTACAGATGAGGAGGCTACTTAATAGTGGTTATAACCCTCTCTCAACTCTATAACTCCGAAACACGAACCTTGACGAACAAGGCCGCTGTGCGAAGAAACAAGTTGAGCACGGTACTACCAGGGACGTGGTGGGGATCGAACTTGGAACCTCTCGCTTATAAAGCGAACACGTTACCATTACACCACTACCGCACTATTTAAAACAACAGGTGGCATCAAACGCCATGCAGGAACAGGAAGGTTAAAAATAACTTTTGAACGCGAAAATAGTCATATATTTTGTAAAGTAATTGTGAACTCACCAACGTATTTAAAGAAAACTGTGGAAAACATATTTCGTCAAACACAGTTAGAAACATTTTATTAAGGAAAAAATTTGGTGTTTACGCAGCTGTTAGAATACCTATGTTGACCACCAGAGATCGGCTCACAAGATTTAGGTGGTGTAAGTAGAGAATTACATGGTCTTTGGCAAAGTGGAAGCAAGCAATTTTTAGTGATGAAAGTAACTTTCAAGTAATAAATAGAAAAAGTAAAGCTCTTGTTAAAAGATTTAAATTGGAAAAGTATAATAATCACTATGTTGTACCAAGGTTGCATAGTGGTGGTGGCAGTGTTGGTATTTGGGGCTGCTTTAATTTCAATGGAGTAGGAGTGTGTAACATTTATACAGGTCAAATCAACCAACATACATATATAGAGACACTAGAGAACTGCATGGTTCAATCAGTGGACATGCTGATTGATTGAAACAAATGGTGGCAATTTCAACAAGATTTGGCTCCTGCCCACACAACTGAAACAGTAAAAGCATAGATGAAAGAAAACAAAATAAATATAATGCCCTGGCCAGCTCGATCACCAGATTTGAATCCAATAGAATCTATTTGGGCTTGGATGGACAAAGAATTATTAAAGGTGCAAATACAACCTATAAATAGCCTAAAGCAAGAATAAGATAACATTCGGAGAAGAGTTCTAAACAAAATCTGCAACAGTCTTGTAAAATCGGTGAAAAAAAGATATGCTGCTTGCAAAAAAATCTTGTGGGGGATATTTTAAATACTAGCTTAGATGTTACTTTTGTTGCTATAATTTTTTATATATTGCAGTTTTTTATTGATATTTTTTGTTTGATAACATTTTTATATACAATTTTATGTTTTAGTATGCCATCCAATATGCAAGATTTGTTTAAAAAAGATTTTTCAAGCAAACAAAATAAAAAATTTTCAATAGCTAATTTAATTTTTATTCTATGGTAATTTAAATATGCTTTAAGCAACAAAATTTTACTGCGCCTATATTTTTCGAAAGCACTGTATATACAGTTGCACGCTTTGTGCGATCATCAGATGTTACCATTTAAAAAAAGATGTTAAGAAAAGAAAGATGTTAACATCTGATGATCGCATAAAGCATGAAACTCTGAGTTATGTTACAAATTTAATTGTATTTTACTATTATTCTAATATTATATTATATATATATATATATATATATATATATATATATATATATATATATATATATATATATATATATATATATATATATATATATATATATATACATATATAAATGCAGTATTAGATGCACACTGATGATATCATACTAAAAGATATTTATATATTCTTTTATAAACCAAAAACTAAATAAATAAAGCAGACGTGCAGAGAAAAAATTGAGCAAAGTACTACCAGGAGCATGGCAGGGGAACAAACTAGATACTTATTGCTTAAAATCTAAACACTCTACACCACTACAGCATATTGATACACCACATTATGAGTTATATTATTGTGGCTTAAAGTAGTATTCTTTATTTGTAACAATTCTAACAACTACAAAAATTTGTAAGTTAAAAAAAAAAATAGTGACAAATAAAGTATAATTTTTTTATTTTTAATGTTTATTATAACTACAACATACCATTCTCAAATCCACTCCCACTTGCGCTTTCTGCTTCATCAATGCTTATAGCTTCTAGTGTGCTTTTTAATTTAAATGGGCGCTCACCATCTAACTTATCATCTGTAAATTCATTTTGTAAACCCGAATCATAATCGTCAACAGAGCGCTTTTCGACATTGTCAAAAAAATCCTTTAGCTTTTCAAAAGAGTCTTTCTCTTTGTCAGCATATCTTTTGTCTAATCTCTGTTCTTTGATATCATCTGGTGAAACTTTAGGTGTTTGAAGTAAAGCTTGAAAAACTTCATCATTTGTAGTAAGCTTTGATAAAGGGATATTGTCTTTTGCTAACTCTATTGGTTTTTGCGCATTTAAATTAATATAATCATCGTCTAAAACTCGCTTTTGACGCTTTAGAATTGTGTCTTTTAAGAGTGTATCTATAAAAAGTTAAGCTTATAAATTATAGTTATAAAATATAATATCCAAAAAAACTTCATCCTGAAGAAAGCTTTTTTAAAGAACTTAATAGAATATTAATAACATAACTTACAATCAACAGCAATTACTTGAACACAGAAAAGCAGCAGAGCATTAGTAAATAATCTACAAACAATTTATTTGACAGCTTAAATATATTGGTTCTTCATTAAGAATATTTCAAACTAATATACACAACATAAAATAATTAATTATTTTAACTGTATAAAAAAAAACTTAATACCTTAAAAAATTTTTGAAATAAGATTTCCTCAAAATTTAAAAAATTAAAGTTAACGTTTATAAAGTTTTTTTTATTGTTTTGAAAGCTAGAATTTATACATAATATCAATTCCTGTCATTTTAAAACTGACCTATATTCCACAATACTCTTACATTATAATTGATTAAAAGTATTTTTAATAATTTTATTTTATAATTAAAATATATAAAAATATATTAAATTGAATATATAGCTATTATATGTAATATTAAAAAGTTTTAAACTTTTTAGTATTAAAATATTCAAATGAAATAAAAATAAATACAAAAGCTACAAAATAAAATTTCTAAATAATAAATATATCATAAAATAGAAATATATATAATTACATACAATAATATATGTTGATATGTAATTATCCTTTATACATATTACAACTTTAGAAAAACACTTTAGAAATATCATAATAATATTGACCATCTTCATCATTCAAGATGAAGATGGACACTTTTATTAAAGTATTTCTAAAGTGTATTTCTAAAGACACTTATATCATATTTAATCATAGTAAAACTGACCATTTTGTCATTATAAAACTGACCAATAATTCATGATACACTTATACTATATTTGATTAAAAATATTTTCATTAATTTTATTTTTATTTGTATTTAATTGAAAACTAATTGTAGTACATAAAAATTATTATAAATATAAAAAACTTAAACATGTCATCTTATTAATTGTCTTTAAATAATATTTGAACACAGCCAAGAAACTGAATGGTCAGCTGAAAAGAGATTTTTTGAAGAGTTCATTTAAACTTTTGAGATGAGGAAAATAATTTCTAATATTCTTAACAGGCTTTCAAAGATTTGAACTGTATTTAAAGCTGTGTATATTGATTGCTAAAGTAGATCAAAAGATTTTTTATCTGGATCTCTGCAATCTGTCTTACAATTGCTTTGAGAAACTAGTATCCATACTTGGTTGGTTCCATTAGGTTGTCTTTGATGCAAAAAACTTTGATTTTTTAAACTTATGTTTTTATATTATTTTAGTTCATTGCAAAGATTAAAAAAAAAAAGTAATTTAAATAATATTTGTTATAAATATAAAAAAACTAAAATATACATATTACAGTTTGCTTTTCATAACTTAAAATATAAATGTTTTTATTTAGTTTTTAATTGAGAATTTAGAATTAAAGTATTTAATTTTGTATCTGAACTTGATCAAATTTATTTTTAACTTAATCTCTGGTGAATATAAAACTCAGTAAACTTGATAAACAAAGCCATATAAAAACTAAAATTCGGTGAATAAAGCAGCTACGTGCAAAAATACTTAAGCAAGGTACTACCAAGGGCATGGTGTTAATAAAACTCATTACTTCTTGCTTAAAAGCTAAACACTCTATATCATACATCACATATTAATTATAATAAAATTGTATTTCTACATTGATACACCACATTATATTAACATTTTTCCATTTTTTCATGCTCTCTGTTTACTTGTGATTAATAAAACTATTATGACTAACTATAAAATACATGCAAGTATAAATTTTAAATGACTCAGTCTCATACAGCAAGGCTAAAACAATGTGACCAATTAACAAATAAAGAAATTTGAAAATGACAGAATAAAATTATTTTTTTTACAGGACTAATATTACTTAACTGTTGTTTTTTAACATTGCAAAATATTATATTTAATATTAAGAACATTACAATGAATAAAAAATAAAGCATTTAAACTAAAACTGTTAAAATTCAAAGATCATAAGATAAACTTTAAAGAGAGATATTTACGTGAAAAGAATGTGTTTACATGAGAAAAGTGTTTTTGTAGTGTTTGTTTTTGTGTGTTTTTGTAGATTATGTACTTTTGTAAATTAATTAGAGTTAAAAACATTTATTTTATCTCTTCCATTTCAGGAAAATAAAGTTAATTTGTATACTTTTAAAATGTCAGTAGTGCATAACCTTAAATAACAGTTTATAATAATTTCTTCTACACAAAACTTATGTTTTTTAGACTTCACTAATAAACTCGCTTGCATTGTCTGTATTCTATTCCCACAATAGAAAATTTCACACTTCTTTAAGTCAAGTGTAGGAGTTAAAAGTGATTTTATAATGAATTAATAAATTAATAATATTTAGTATACTCTATACCACATTTTTACCATACATTATGTGTTAATCTACATAGCTGCTTGACTAGATAAATATCATATAGCAGCCACTCACATGGAAATTTCAAATTATACTAATTTCAAACAAAACATATTATCATTTCTAAAGTTATAATATGTATAAAGAATTTTATATCTCAATTATTTTTATGTTGCATTTTAATTTACCTGGTAATTTATAGATATTATATTTAGAATGGTACGATGGATTTTATTTTAGCTGACATTTTACACAATCCAACTTTAGAGTATGCACAACACATTGTGAAATTGAACACCTAATCATTTGTAAATTTAGTCATGTCATGTTTCATTAGTGACGAGCACAACATGCTGTTTTAGATATCTTTATAATCACAAGTGTTTTATTTTAGCTGACATTCTGAAATGTCAGCTAATATAAAACACTTCTTTTTTTCAAACCAACAGAGATCACGCAACCATTAACATTAGAGTGGACCAGTTCTACTAAAGAATTATGTTATAAATTAAATTATTTAAATACTATAACCAATAATGTGTGTTCAAATTGAAATTCATCTATTAAGAAACCACACATTCCACTAAGTGGACCATAAGATTTTGAGTAATTAACTTAAACAAAAAGATGAAACAGGAGTTTTTGTTTATGGAAACAACAAAAAAAGACATGTTGACTCCTTCCCATGAGTAGCATCCCACTTTTTTAGGCTGGATTGCAAAAAATTATATTAACCACCTAAATTAAATGTAACTTGAATTGCATAGCCAACTTTTCTAATACTCAAGAAATTTACACAGTATATAATATAGGGTTAACCTTATATTGCTTACTGTGTATTTAAACTAACAAACTATCAAACTCTCTCTCTCTGTATATATATATATATATATATATATATATATATATATATATATATATATATATATATATATATATATATATATATATATATATATATATATATATATATATATATATATATATATATATATATATATCACTCATTTTTATTAGTTTATTAAACTTAAGAAAATGTATTATTTGTCAATACTTTTGTTTCCATTTCATTCTTATGTCAATTCTTAATCTTATCAGGCTTTTTTATTTAAATCTATTTTATTTTTAGTATGAAAGTCACAAAAGACCATCAAGTTTCTTCAGACCATTTGTTCTTTAGTGGATGCACTGGAGCAGAGGTAGCAAAAAGACTTAAATTCCTCAAAGAACTGTCTATAACAATTTGAAATGTTTAAAGGAGACAGGCAGCACCCAAGACTAGCCTAGAAGTGGAAGACCACCGACATCAAATAGCAAAATTATTATCAAAAAAGTGAGTGATAGAATTCGTCGAAATCCAAAGAGGTCGATGAGAAAAATGGCAAATGATTTGCAAATAGGTTATGAATCCCTGAGAAAAATATGCAAGGATAAACTAAAACTTATCCCATACAAGATCCAAAAAGCTCATTTTCTCACAGACAATATGAAGAAAGTAAGAATGGAAAGATGCAAGCTTTTGCTCAAACGTTTTTCTTTGGCGCGCCACTCAGGAATTGTTTTCACTGATAAATGTTTATTCAATGTTGAAGCTTTCTTAAAACATCAAAATGATCGAATATTGTCCAGAAGTATCAGTGATGCAAACATGAAGGGTAGAATCGCTTCTCGTTCAGGACATCCGCAATCCGTTATGGTTTTTGGAGGGATAACTTTGGATGGCAAAACTTTGTTAGTTTTTGTAGATTCTGGAGTTAAAATTAACAGTCAAAACTATTTAAATGATGTCTTTATAAAAGATGTACTTCCATGGTCTCAATCACACTTTGGTACAAAGCCCTGGACATTTCAACAGGATTCAGCTCCTGCCCACAAGGCAAAAATTATTTAAGGGTGGTGCAAAAACAATTTTCCAGATTTTATCAGCGCCCAAGAATGGCCTCCCTACTCGCCAGATCTCAACCCATTGGATTATTCCATGTGGTCAGTTTTGAAGACCAAGGCATGTTCTATCCCTCATAGGAATTTAGACCCTTTGCGCCGAGCACTTCAGAAGGAATGAAATAATCTTTCTCCAGAATTCCTGCATGCCACAGTCAATGATTTCCCCAAGAGCTTAGGGCCTGTATCAAAGCTAAAGACGGTTATTTTGAAATCTAATATTGTAATGTGATTGTTAGTTGTTAGAATAAAGTTTATTATATATATATATATATATATATATATATATATATATATATATATATATATATATATATATATATATATATATATATATATAAATTGCATAGTGCAAATTAAAGGCAATAATTAGTTACTTGCTTTAAGAGATGTTATGTAAAGTGATTAGTCAGCTTTTTTAAATGATTTCATCAAAAGTGTCAGTGTTTTGGTAGTGGTAAAAAGAAAATTTGCCAATTTTATAAATTCTGTTTTAAACTTTAATTTAAAAAAAAAAGAGAGAATATAGGCTTATCTTAAAAATACTAACTCTTGCTGTTTGATATCTATATCATTACAAAAAGTTATTTTGAAACATATGGTTGAATTTTATGTTAAAATATTTAATTTTATGTTTGTGCCTTTAAAACAACAAGGATTATTTTTTTTCTTTTAAAGACTATTTGTATTGCTTATGTTGCAGTAAGAAAAACTAATTAATTAACCTTTAAGCAGAAAATTAAGTACAAATTTAACAATAGAAATTTAGAAAAATTTAAGTAGAAATTTAATTATCTAAAACTATTTGAAGCGCTGTTTAAATATTCTTAACTTTCAATGCAGTCTATTAGAAAGATAAAAATATTTGAATAAAGCTTTTTTTTATAGACGAATCCTATAAATTTTCATGGTTCTTCAAAGAGATTAACAGATTTTCAAAGAACTCTATTTCAAGGAACTGTTTTCCTGTAGATCAACCTGATCCTGTAGATCAACCAAAACTGAAGTCAGTAATCTATTGGGTGAATCTGATGAAGACTTTATTACATCAGAGTCAGAATAAGAATATGGTACTTCAGAATGGGATAGTGATACTTCAGATAGTAATGAACAACAAGCACCACAGTTATCAACTAATACACATCAACTATTACTGCAACCACCACAACCACAATACCAACCACAGCAAAAAAAAAATGTTATTTGGAAAATTTAAAAAGATGATAACATTCAGCGAATAAACCTTCTATTTCACAGTGAAGATGAAAAAGATAATAATAATGGCATCTCAGATGAACCAATATCATATGTAAGAAGATTTCTAACCGAAGAACTTCTTCTAGAGATTGTTGATGCGTCTAATAAAAATGCCTTACAAATAAATATAGAGAATATGATACATTTGGACAAAAACTAATGTGATCAATTTATTGGCATTTTGTATTTGATGAATATTGTGAAGCTCCAATCAAAATGCATGTACTGGAGCAATGAGTTGTACTTTAAAAAAAGTTGCTCCTGTGATGACATTGAACTGATTTGAAAAAACAAAGTTATTTATTAATTGTAATGATGACAGACAGCATTCAGAAAACTATAACAACAAGCTTTACAAGATACGACCAATCATTAATATGTTGAAGGAATTTTTATTTAGCCTGAAACGTGATGAAACTCTGTGTATTGATGAACAGATTGTTTCTTTCATAGGAAGATCTTTGTTAATCCTCATAAGCCAAAAAAAGTTACATATTTTGTATTTTAGCTATTGTTGTCTATCTTAGCTAATTTTAAGTTACATTCTGGTTCAATTGATATTTGTAAAGAATAGCCTGATTTAAAAGCATCTGGAACTATTGGGATGCACCTGTCAGCCAATGTACCAAGGCATAAATAGCACAAGCTGTTTTTTGATATTGGCACATTGGGTTTGAACTGGTGAAAACAATTTACCACCAAGGCATAGTAAGCACTAACACAGTGCGTACAAACAGGCTCCCAAAATATTAAGATGCCTATTGATGGTGAATTAAAAAAAGAAGAGAGAGGATCAACACCCATTAGGGTTACCACAGTTTTTAATGTTGAGCTTTACGCTGTCAAATGGTTCGATAACAGGGTTGTTGCATTGTTAACAAGTTATGAGACGGTGAATCCAATAACCATTTTTAACCGCTGGGACAGAAAAACCAAGAGAATGGCTCAAGATAAACAACTATCTATTGTTACCACATACAACACATATATGGGTGGGGTAGAACTTCTTGATGGCATGTTGAGTCTGTATAGGATCCATATTCGATCCAAAAAGGGTTATTACAAATTCATTTAGCATTTTTTTTGATTTGATTGTAGTACAAGCATGGATACTCTATTGTATCAAAGGATACTCTATTGTAGGGATATGAAAAAGTTATAAGTTTTAAAGAAAGATATAGTTTAATTGCGCATATTTAAATGCTTAGTTCAGTCGGACAAGCAGTAGACGAGGATGACCATCTTCATAGACTGAAGAAGAGGAGGGTCCTGCTGCAAATATACCCACTAGGAAATATAATAATAGTCATTTTGCTTCTTTTGTTGACTAAAAAGGACGTTGTAAATATCCAGGCTGCACTGGAATAACGAAAGTTTTTTGTGATAAGTGTAAAGTTCATTTATGCCTTACATCTACTTCAAACTGTTTTCGAAAGTTTCATGAGTAATCCATGACAACTAAATTCTGTAACAATTGTTGTTATTTTGTTTTTATTTACAGCTTGTTGGAATTAAAATAATGGTTAAGCTTGTAAAAAATTTCTTACTCTGAAAGCTGTTGATTTTCTTGTTTTAACCAAGAGCTGTAACTAAATGTTAAGTAAATTTGATTTTTAATTACAATTATTATGTAGTTATTTGTATTTTGGAATTTGTTCACGCAGCACTTGTTGTTGGTTGGATTGCAAGAAGAAAAAAAATGGACCACCCTAATAAACGTAACCTTTGTCATACAATGCCGTGTCGCAGTCGTAGCGCACTTGCCTCAGAAACAAAGGATCCATGGTTCAAACCCCACCTCTGGGCAAGTTTTGAGATATCGGTTTGGAAGGAGGCGTGAACTTCCAATTAAATGCTCATCCGCGGTGCTCTGTGATAAGACCGTAAGGACTTCTTGGGGCACCTAAATAAAATAAAAATATATATAATGGCACAAGGAATGTTGCGTAATATCTCATCAAAAATCTAGTTAACAGGATTATTCGCTACGATGGTAAATAAGACTAACGATCTTAAAGTTAAGACTAATCTTGAACAACTTATTGTGGATGTGGATGACAGTTTAAAAATTAACGAAGATTTCATTGGCCTTCATTCAATGGAAATTCCTGATGTTAATTTAAAATTCCCAAGGAAGAAAAAACGTTTTGCTAGAATCAAAGGTTATTATACTGCTAATACCACATACTATCCTGAAACAATGAAGGGAATGTATCGATAGATTTATTGCAAAGCTCTTGATAACCCAGCTGAAACTAATAATTCTTTTTGATCAGCAAGATAGGATTTTATACTGAAACAGAGATTGTACTTAAAAAACCTGATGTCGTTTTTGAAGTATTTAAAAATTTTTCATAAAAGATGAACTGCTTCCTTAATTGCAAAATCTTAGGTTCAGCTTAAAAGAAACAGTAATAAATACAAACAAAAATAGTTTCATTTTTCACAAAACCTAAGTGCGGGTGAAAAGCACTTTATGCCAAAAACGGTTATTTTGGCGAAGCGTCTCATGATTAAGCCTGAAACTAATTAAGCAAACGAAAAATAATTTTCTGCTTTAAAACGCTTGAAAACGTATTTCAATCAACAACTATTAGCAAGCGCTTGAATCATATTATGTTACGATATATTCATATTATGTTACGTAATATTCATAAAGTTAAGACTCGGGCAATCGGCAAATGAAGTTGCAAAAGAGTTCGTTGATTAGAAAGAAACACAATGAGACATTTTTTGACGTTTCTCCAGATAGAATATTCAATATCAATATTAGCAAACTCACTTGAATGTAAAAAGTTTTTGAAATACCTTTTTCTTTTTTGTCTTTCAAATCAAGTAGAATATAAAGTAATCTCCTTTATTAAATATTGCAAGCAAAATAATAAGGTTTTATTCTGATTCACCCTCAAAAGATTTGTCTTCTTAAACAGTATATCCCTATCCCCACACTCTCCTCATAAAACTTGCGCATAAAAATCTTAAATGACTTCCAAATGAAAAAATATATATATATTACCGAAAAAACAGTTTTTTTGCACTTGTGTAAGTGCAAAAAAACTGCAGACTTATGGTTTATGGCCTAAGTAGTGCAAACACGTGCAAGAAGCGACAAAAGTCTTGTTATTAGTTATTGCAAAAAAATCAACGCAAAATTTTTTATTATTATGATTATCGGTATGAGTTGTGACAATTTTGAAAAGTTTTTAATAAATTTCATATTTTAGTTATAAAAAAAATTTGGCCTTTCTTTCGTTTTTTTTTTTACCGCCAATTTTGGAAACCAAAATGAACTGCAAAAACGGTTATTTTTTTTTGACATTCTTTATTGTAATTTTTTTAATATCAAAAAACCTATAAATGAATGAGTGAGTGCTGCGTAACTTGTTACTTACAAGCACTTGGAGCCAGTGTTTTTAAAACTGTTTGGTGCACTAGATCCAGTTTATAGTTATGAAGATTTGCGTTTAGGCAAGTTGTTATTGCTATTTCAATCTTATACAGGTGCAGATTGAATACTACTGCAGCTTAAATGCCAAAGCATTTTACCTTTACAAACTTTACATGTATGCAGAGTTGAAAATTCCTGTTATAAAAATTGCTACATGCACAAGACTCGCACAAAGCCATGCGAGGTCATTGTAACTTGATTTATCATCTCATCAAGTCATTTTTTCTTGACTATATCAGTATTAGACTCAGTATCGTCAAAATATTTTGAAAAAGATCTTTTCTAATCTAAATTTTAAGGCTCATTCAAAAACCTTCATTCAAACACCTTCATTTAAACACCTTCAGATATATTAAACCTGAAAACTTGTTAGGACCATGAGTCTCGTGATAAATACAAACCAATAAAACAAAAACACGTTACTAGTAAAACTTTCAAAAATTACAGGCACCATAACATTTAAACACATAATACTAACTAATAATACTATAAGAGAACTTCAAACGTGTCCTATGTAAAAAACGTTCTATGTAAAAGGTGTCCTATGTAAAGCATTATGTAAAATCTTTGATTGACTTCAGTTTAAAGCCTCAAAAAGTGACTTAGCGTGTCAAAATAAAGAATAATGGATGACAAGTATTTAATTTTACCAACTATATCAAAGTGTTTTATTTGATTTTACTTTTTTTACACTTTACCAATCAGAAAGCATCTTTTTTATATCTCATCTAAGTAACTTGATTTAAAAAAAAGTTTTATCGGTTTTATAACAGTCACAATTTTGTACAAAATCTTTTAGAATGTTCTTATATTTTAGTACTATTTATTTTTTTATTTTTTTCTTTTTGTTGATTTCTTGAAACTATGGAACATTTATTTCTAATAAATTAAGTATTTTCTGCTATTTTTACTGAATTATTTCGTTTTTATTATTTTGAATTAAAAGATTATTATAAATTAATTTATGTGAATAAAAATCTTTTTTAGGTTCATGTATTGTGAGAAAAAATGCTACATTTAAACACCATCTAATTATTTTAGATAAAAATGAACAACAAGACACGTAAGCCTACTTTCTCTACAAAACGCTTCTTTATCTTCTGGAGCTTTTAATTTATATTTTAGGTTAGATTAAATTTATTTTTTAGATTATCTTATATTATTTTAAAGTATTGTAAAGTTGTTAAAAAAACATTTAGTCTACGTAAGATACCGAAGAAATTGTACTGCGAGACATCTGATAGCCATCTCTTAGGTTAGACACGTTTGTTTGGTCACCAATGACAAGTTTTGTCATTGTAAATGACAAAACTTTAGTAAGACATCCGAGTTCCATTAATTAAGTTTTTCAAAGTTCAGATAGAGCCATCTTCATGTGAACGTTTCAACTGTTATTACTTGTTATTGTCATTGTAAGCGTTTTAAAAATTTTAATGCATTAACAAAAGTTTTTAATTTTACATCTTTAAATTGCCTTAAAAGTTGCAAAGTAACTAATAACATAAGTTATGAGGCAAAGCATATATTTATCGTTCTGTAATAAATAATAATAATTTTGAAAATAATAAAAAATTAAAAACCTGAAACTCATATTCCTCATTATGTATGCAATCAAACCAATTTATCATCCAATCAAATCATTATCAGCTATAATAAAAAGTTATTTGATCTAAATATTATTTTATTTATAAAATATACTTAAAAAAGCTAAGTTTTCACGCAAAGAGCTCAATTAGTTCCTTGCTAATATCAATGCTGATTTATTTTAGTATGCAGCTACAAGATGAAAAGCTGAAAAATTTTCTGCAGCAACAGACCGAATATTTTTTTTGCATGCATCAGTAATTGTGCAAGTCGCACTTTTTGTTCTCAAAACCCCAAATTTTTTTTCCAAAATTTTTTTACTTATCAAATTAATTTTTTTTTTTTTTTTTTTTTTTGTTCAATTCGTTTTGCATCTGACTTCCAAATATATAATTTTTAAGTTTGAATTATAACAAAAAAAAAACTTGCGATTTTTAATTTTATATCTATATATTTTATTTTTTTGTATATTTTTAACTTTTGATAGTGCGTACACTTGCACGGCGCATTCACTGCGTCTTTTGCACAATTGTGCAAAAGAGCGTGTTAGCTACATGTTTGATTTGCCAGCCGCAAACCTGCAAGCAGCTAGCTGATATCAGCTATACAATGATAATAATAGATTTTATTACGTTTTTATTAATTTAAATGAAAGATAATTTAACAAATTTAGTCAAAGATCATTTGATGTACGCAATATTGATATGCAGAATAGATATAAGCCGCATTGCATTTTGGAAACAGTTTGTTTTTTTTCCATTCATAAATAACAGTTATTGTTGTTCCTGAGCATACAACTTTTTCCTTTTGAAGTGTATGTGCTTCTTTTATGTTTAGCTAGCTTTTTACGAATTTACGATCTCGTATAAGTGTCTGTTTAGAAAATGAAAAATTGAGTTTGAAATAAAAAATGAGAATATGAATAAGCTTTTTATGAGAAGTGATACTTGTTTATGATATAGGAACCATAACTAAAAAACTAAACAGTTTTTTTTCTTGAGAATGGTCCAAGTTTGATGGCTAAAACTCCAGCAAGTATCATAAAACTTAAAACTTACACGGTAATTGAGCTTGTAAACCATATATCGGATGCTTTAAGTAAATATTATTATTCATTAGAAGTTTTTATTGAATTATTCAAAGCATTTGACACCGTTTATCGTAAAATCTTTTAAAAAAAAAAATTAGAAATCTATGTAGTAAAAAAAAACCCATTTAAAATTGCAGAGTTTCCCATGGACCTATCTCAGGACCATTATTATTTCTAGTGTGTATAAATGACTTATTTTAGCATCTAAAATAACTTATATGTCTGCTGACAATTTCAATCTGTTTTATTTTCACAAAGGTATAAAAATTCTTTTCAATATTTTTAATGAAGAATTATCTAAAGTAAATGATTGGTTTATGAGTTCCATATCCAATACATTGAAAATAAAATTTTCAATAATATTTCCGAACTATATAAAACAAAACCATTGTTAAATACTTGACCATTAATAAAAATTTATTTTTCATTTATTCACAACTATCTTTCTTACTACAATATTGCATAGTAAAGTACGAATTACGGAATGCTGAAGAAGCTTTACAGTAAGCAAAACCATGATTGTGTTTGACGCAGCTGTGTGTTTGAAACCACTATTAAAATCTCAAGGCCTTAAATATTTATAAATTAACATTTACCAAATATTATTAATCATGATTAAAATGATGCATCGAAATTGTCCACTTATATTTCAATCATACTTCAGCAAAATTTCTCATAAATATCTAACAAATTTTATCACTAAATATATATTAAAAAGCATTTATCAAGTATATTTGTACGTGTAAATGAAATTTTTTCTTAATTCAAAACAGCATAAAAGAAATATTTGTATTTGACAAAAGTTATATGTAAAATGACAAAAGTTATATATATTTTAACGTTTTTTGTGTATATTTTATTTATATATATTTGTATATATATATATATATATATTTTATTTATATATATTTGTATATATATATATATATATATATATATATATATATATATATATATATATATATATATATATATATATATATATATGTATATATACATATATATATATATATATATATATATATATATATATATATATATGTATATATATATATATATATATATATATATATATATATATATATATATATATATATATATATAATATATACAGGGTCGACGATACGGGTTTCGAAGTGGATATCTCTATTATATTCCTCTATATCTAGAAATTTAAAAAAAAAAAAAAACGACCCTAAATGCCTTAAATTGTTGTCGCTCGGGTCCTTAAATTGCTGTCGCTTAGACCTTTTTTTTGCTTTATATTAATTAAAGAACATTATTACATTGAAAAATTTATGCACACAAGATGTTAGGAACAATTTTACACACTTTTTTTTTCGAATCGCTCAAGACTTTTGAATTCTTTAAAGTTTGCATTTTTCAGTCGCTACATTTTGGCACTGATATATTATAAAATTTTGGTTTAAAAAAAAATTAGTTAATTATTGTAAATTTTAGTTGTATCTTACATAACTATCACATTAATTATTTCTTGCAAGAAGCAAAGTTAGAATTTAAAAAGAGACATTTCAACGAAACATTTCAAAAAAACTTATTGTAAAATTTGTTGAAATAAATATAACAATGAAATATCTACTTCAATGGATACAAATTTAATGTAAAAGCCTATCGGATTAGCAAAAAATATAAACAAAAAGTTCTACTAAAAGTACAAATTATTGTACTGTTTCACTACTACCAGTCTGTTCAAATAAATTAGAAAAAATAATGTATACTAGAATTCTTTTGATAATAACAGTTCTACTGACATTTCTTTTCTCCAAGTAACGCGTAGCATTTCCAATTCCTTAAGATTTCTTAATTTACACTACGCATATTCAATGATTTTGTCAAAAAATGTCAATGAATTTGTCAAAAAATGTCAATGAATTTGTCAAAAAATGTTATTCACCATATTACAGTGAAAAAGCTTAAAGCTATGATTTAAGAGATGAAACTCTAAATTAGTTCAAAAGCTATCTTGGTTGTTTACAACAAGGAATCTTCTGCGTAATAATTACAAAATACAACATACCTTTTCCACTTTTATTTTTATTGTTCTTCTTATTTTATCTTTACAAAACTTTTATTTTAACAGCTATGATTTTTTCCTAACCTTTTTTTTCCTCCTTGTTCCTTATTAGGTAATTCTATGCAATAATATACTTAAATCTTTTATCTCGTACTTCATCTTCAGCCTCACCCTATCATTGCATTACTTACTACTAACCTAAAGCTGACTGGGATTCTTTTTGTGATATTTTTCGTGACTATCTTTGCGCTGATGTCTTTCGTCTCTCCACTAATAAAGGCGCATTTTAGGCAGACTCCTGACTGGTATGGAAGCTTAAATTCCTTTTTGTCGGTTTCAATTCAATCCTCATTTTACTCCATGGTTTTCAACTTCTTTTACGCTGCTATATTCAATTGTAATCATCTTTTTTACAACTCTCTTGAGATTAAATGTCTTTTTATTATTACATGAAATTAATGTAAAAAATTGCTGTCTGATGCTAAGTTCTATTACTCTCAAATCTCGTATCTTTTACAGGCTTATAGAATTTTGAAAAGTTTTCAACAGAGTCATTAACAATTGTAAGTCGAACATTTCATATCTAATTCATGGGTTTTATCATGCTACCTCTCCTCTCAAAAAACTTTCCGAATTCTCTCTTTATTATTTAATAAGTGCTTTACTAAATCTTGTTTTTCTGCCTGCTTAAAAATGAGATTTGTTGTTCCAATTTTTAAAAACTCTTGAGAACACTCTACACGTCCCGACGGTCTTATCACAGAGCACCGCGGAGGAGCATTTAAGTATGAAGTTCACATCTTCTTTACCAATGTTGTCTGTCTGCCCAGAGCCGGCATTGAAACATGAACCTTTTGGTTCTGAGCCGGCTTTGAATTCTAACCCAAAGACTAGCGCTTTTCTTTGTTTCCAGTAACTTCTGGAATACCATAAGGTTCTATCCTTGGTCCTGTATTGTTTCCTATCTTTATTAATAATCTTCCTGATAGTCTTACATAAAAAGAGGCTGCATTTGCAACCATATATTCCTGTTTTGATAAAAACTCTTCACTTTTTGTTAAGACAGAAGTATATGGCAATTTGATCTTTCTTCTGTAACAGATTTGGGGTTGCCGTGATGTGTAAATTTTAACACCAACAAAGCTCAGTTATTTACTGCAAAAAACTTTTGCAGTATTGTCAACATTCCTATATAGATAAATAGAAACCCTTTTATTGAACCTTCTATTTTACGTTTTCTTTGATTATCATTCACTACTGACCTCATTGAAACCATTCATACAAAATCCATTGGAAAATTTGCATCTGCCAAGGTTGCTTTTTTTTTATCGTGCATGCCATTTTCTTATTCCTGATTTTATTCTGTACCTCAACAAGTTTCTATATCGTTCCTGTGGGACGAATAAGATAATATTATGAATAATATATTAATGTTATCATATTTGGGCTGGTTCTTCTAATGATGCTTTTTTTTTGAAGACAAAAAAATGACCAAAAACCCATTTAAAATGTAGTTGAACCTGCTCTATATGTCAAACACGAGTAACTCTTCCAGCGTCGTAAGGTTGCATCTTTTTCTCTTTTCTTTAAGTACTATCATTATTGCTGCTTAAAAGAGTTATCATCTCTAGTTTCATCAACCAAAAGTTATTGTTGCATGACTCGTGATTCAGCTAACTATGAAATAATTAACATAGTTATGTTAATTATTTCATAATTAAAATAATCCTTAGATGAATTTTTAACATCATCATCTGAGTTTCATTGATGTAATTAAATCTGCTTTCATTTGATTGAGCTTAAATTAAGTTGCACTAAATTTTAAGAAAAACTCTATACTGGAGACGAGTTTGTTCAAATTGCTATTGATGCTTCTTGCCAAATGCATAGCTATCCTTTGTTAAATGGTGTTCTTATAGCAAAAAAGTAAAGAAAATTGTTTAGGTGGACAAATGCAAAGTAAATTTTGCAAAGGTTATCAAAATTAAAAGAAAAAAAAAATCCATAAACTATGAAGCATGAAAAGCAAAGCATGAGTTGTATTTATAGAGGAGCTCGTTCTCTATCTCAAAACGGCTTAATCTCTAATATATTATGTAGGGGAAGGTTTTTTCTTTAATGATGTTGTTTCTTTTGATATATATATATATATATATATTTTAATTTTTCAGTTTACATTTATTACCCTTCGCATAAAATAAACTTGTCATCTGGAAGAAGATCACACCGATCTCGTCGCCAGAACCATATAAAAATTGAAATATAAATATAATATAATACAAGTAATCAAAATAACAATCTAAAATAGCTGAAATTATAAATGGTTAAAAATTATATCTCAAAAATGTTTTAGTATATTATCCATTGAAAAATAATATCTTTTAACTTTTTTTAAAAAACTGGAAAAGAGATTGACAAATCAGTTGGGCAGAACAACTTTATTCTAAAGAAGAAAGTGCTCGATAAGTTATATAAAATTGGTAAAACTTTGTTTGACAAAAGGGTTCGTTAAAAAAGCTTTTATTTCGCAAACTAATTTATTTTTTGCTTTAAAAGTGCATATATCTTTTAAAATATTTAATAATGGGTATTCATACAACAAAACGTAAAACATAAGGTATTATAAATGTTAAGTTCATAAAAATTTAAACATTCATATCTATAAATGAAGGTTTTGTATTTGAAAAACGAATTAAAAAATATATTACGCCCATAGCATGTTTCTGATGTTGATAAAGACGTCGTAACTTACTTTTACCTGTACTTTCTTAGGCAAAATTCGCATAGTTTATATAGCTATGAATAAATGGGTAGTATAGTTGTTTTAAATTATTTTTATTTAAATAATTTCTAGCCTTATATAGGATTCCAATATTTATTGCAACCTTTGTTGATATATAACCAATATGAGTTTTTCATAACAGATTTTCATCAAGATAAATACCAAGGAACTTAATAAAGGAAGCTTCTTTAATTTCTACTATATCGATAAAAAGTTTAGATAAATCTTTTAGCAAAAGATGTTTTTTGTTTTGTCAATATTTAAGGTTAATTTATTGCATTTGAACCAAGTAGAAATTTGTATAAGTTCCTTATTCATATTTAAAAAAAGTTTGTTTATGTCTTGTCTGGTACAAATAGATTGATATCGTAAGCAAACATGATGCTCATAAGATAAGAAGCTTTATTCAAATCATTAATACATATTAAGAAAAGGAGTGGACCAAGGATAGAACTCTGTGGAACACCACATTTTATTTCAATGATATTTTATTTTTGAGACTAATAGAAAGTAGTTCATCCCCATAGTAGACAAATCGCTTCCTATTTGACAAGCAGCTTTTGTACCATTTTATCAATTCACCACTTATTCCTTAGAATTCAAGTTTTTGAAGTAAAATATCGTGATTGACTGTGTCAAAAGCTTTTAATAAATCGATAAAAGCACCAAGTGTATGCTGTGATTTACCAAATGACTTTGAGACTTCACGAGTAAACTAAACAATGGCTTGTTCAGTCGAACCTTTTTTTTTAAACCCGGAATTGGTTTTCATATAGTAAATTATTCGTAATCGTAATAATTCGTAAAGTTGTATGTCTTTTCGTATCTTTCAAGTTTTCATGGCAATCTATAATTATGTTTCCGTTCATTCTGTCCGCGCCGATTGCTTTGTTTCTTTTTAGAGTTTTGAAGACTCTTTCAAACTCTTCAATTGATAAATCTACTAATAAATAATGGTGAAAAGGTGAATTATCGTTAGATTTTAAAAACGATGATAGGAAATGTCAGTAGAAGAAATCCTATTAGCAAGTTTACTTCCGATGCCAGAAAAATATTTATTAAATTCATTTGCTATTTTATTTGGTTCGCGTATTGTTTTTTTTAGTTTACATTATTTACATGTCGTGTAATATAAACATATAAACTTGGAACCTGGAAGAAGATCATATTCGATCTTGTCGCCAGAACCATATAAAATTTACCATATAAATATAATATAGAATAATACAGGTAGTTTGTAACAAAATAACAATCTAAAACATTTGAAATAATATCTCAAAATATTTTAATATATCATCCGTTGAAAAAATAATATTCTTGTTTTTAAAAACTGAAAAAGAGATAGATGAATCTAAATTAGGCTGGACAGTTTTATTCCAGAGATAGGGTGCTCGATAATCTATACAAAATTGATTAAATTTTGTTTGACGAAAGGGTTCTTTTAAATAGTTATCATTTCGCAAACTATATTTATTCTTTACTTTAAAGGTAAATAGATCTTTGAAAACAACTATAAATGGGTTGTTCATACAGCAAAACGTAAAACATAAAGTGTTGTAAAAGTTAAGCTTATAATAAACATATACATACGTTGTTTATTTGAATCATTTTGTGTAGGATATTTGAACAGGTTTTTTGTTTTCCTGTTTATTACTTTTAATATTTTCCATAAATGTTTTGAGTCATTTTTATATTTAGTAATTATATATATATATATATATATATATATATATATATATATATATATATATATATATATATATATATATATATATATATATATATATATATATATATATATATATATATATATATATATATATATATACATATATATATATATGTATATATATATACATATATATTTCTTGAATGTAGACATCATGTATGAGAGTATGTAAATTATTATTTTATAAACATCAATTAATACGAGTTTCTCTCGATACTAAATTTATTTTTATTTTTTATTTATTTTTATTAAAGAAATTTTCGCTGGATTGTTGTGACCAGCGTCTTCAGCTTTAAAGATTTTTGTTTTTTGTTTTTTTGTATCATATTTTTAAAACGACAGTTTTATTTTATGTCAATGGTATGCATATGTCTAGAAATCTTAGTGTTTTTTTGTCATTTTCAAATTCGATAGTATATTGTATTTTTGGATGCTGTTGATTAAGTATTCTCTTAAATTGATTAGCATGGGCAATATTAGGGACTCTAGCATGACTGTCATCTACGTATCTATAAAATTACTTTAAATCAATAAGTGGGTTGTTTTTCAGCGCTGTATTAATTGCTCTTTTTTCAAGGTGTTGAAGAAAAGATTCAGCTAAAACTACCATAAATGAAAGACCTATCGGACCTGAATTTTCAAGTTCGTGTATTTCATTGTTCCATAAAAAGTATGGTCGGTATAGACATAGTTCGATCAGAATTTTTATTTCTTTTATATTTAATTTTGTCGCTTTTTTAAAATTATCGCTCACCTCCAATAACCTTATGAGTACTTCAGCAGCTTCTTTAAGAGGAATTGATGGGTATAAGTTTATAACGTCCAATGATACCTGAATTTCGTCACTGGATATGTCCCACGATTTTGCTTTTTCTACGAATTGTTGTGAATTTTTTAATCAAGTTGGGTTTTCATTTAATATTGGTTGTATTAGTTTTACTAAGTAATTTGAGATTCCGTAGTTTGGTGTACCTATCGTGGATGCTACAATTCGAATTAGGTAAGATTGTTCAGGCTTATGTGCCTTTACTAAACCATACATACGAGGTGGTATTGGGTCACTGGGATAAATTTGCTGATATTCATATTTTGTGAACCGACCTTTTTAATTTAATTTTGATAGTTGGACTTTGATTTTCATTGCGTAACTTTGTATCGGATCCTCATTGATAATTTTAGTTAGCCCAATTTGTTCTTGAATCTTTTTTATTGCTTTATCATGAGGGATCGTTACAAAGCCCATTCCTTTATCAAATGGGTATATATCAATATTGCTATCGTTTTTTAATTATGTAAGTGCTTTTCTTTGTTCACGAGTCAGGTTGTCATTTTTATTATTTTTGTTTAGTTTTAATTCTCTTAAAACTTCTCCCCTCATCGTTTGTGCGGCTTCATCTTTTTAGTTGTATTCAAGTTTTAGAGCTGATGACTCAGTTATTGTGATGATGTCAAGATACGGAAGAGATTTTATTGCTGGTACAAACTTTTGGTCCAAGGTTAAGGAGACTTTTTTGCTGTTCTGGAATTTCTGTGTCGCATAAATTTAAAACAGCTTCTTTAGTATAGATTGTCGAATGAGATGTTCGCTTAACGCGTTGATCCTAAAGTAGTTTGAACTTTTAGATTAATCTGTCTCTTGATTTCATGACACATGAAAAGATTCAGCTAAAACTGCCATAAATGAAACACCTATTGGACCTGAATTTTCAAGTTCGTGTATTTCATTGTTCCATAAAAAGTATGGTCGGTATAAACATAGTTCGATCAGAATTTTTATTTCTTTTATATTTAATTTTGTCGCTTTTTTAAAATTATCGCTCATATCCAATAACCTTATGAGGAACTTCAGCAGCTTCTTTATATTCTTTATATTTATATGCATAATAAATAACAAAAGTGGTAAATATGAATTTAAAATACATAGAAAAAATGCAATTACTAACATTCAAGTTAAGGCAACATCAAACCATGACCCGCAAATTTTAAATGGAATATTCAAGGGTTTCGTACATAGAGCATTTAATGTATGCAGTCAAAAACATATAGAAAATGAACTGAAATTCCTTATTCAAGTATTTGTCGAAAATGGGTACAAACAATCTAATCTCATAAAAATCATAAAAGAAATAAAACGAAAGAACAAAAAATCACTAAAGACTACTAAAAACAATGAAAACGTCACCAGTACGTATCCAACAATTTCATTACCTTGGGTACCAATATTATCTCCCAAATTACGTAAGGTATTTAGGAAGACAAGATATAAAACGGTCTTTAAATCAAATCTGAACCTAGAAGCAATATTAACATCAAGAAATAAATCCAAACTACAAATGAACAGCCACCCAGGAGTCTACCTTATTAAATGTCATTGTAACAAAAAGTATATAGGTGAAACAAAAATGCAATTAAAAACACGCATGCAGCAACACAAAAACAGTACAATAAGAAATAAAACAGAACGATCTGCATTAGCTACACACATGAGACATTGTTCACAACAAATTAACTGGGACAGTTGCAGAACTCTAAAAGTTGATGCTAAAAAGTTTGATAGGAAAGTTCGTGAGGCGTTCGAAATACAGTACCACCAATGTGCCCCTCAACAAAACAGTATCAATTTAGATGAGGGTCAATATGTGTCAACAAAATTTTGGACACCATTTATGGCGCACTTATGTCAGAAAAAGATGAAACCATCCCATTGACATAAAACAAAACTGCCGTTTTAAAAATAAGATACAAAAAAACAAAAAACAAAATCTTTAGACACTGAAGACGCTGGTCACAACAATCCAGCGAAAATTTCTTTAATAAAAATAAATAAGAAATAAAAATAAATTTAGTATCGAGAGAAACTCGTATTAATTGATGTTTATAAAATAATTATATATATATATATATATATATATATATATATATATATATATATATATATATATATATATATATATATATATATATATATATATATATATATATATATATATATATATATTATTTACCGTTTAATATTATTTTCAATAAGATTTAAAATATTATATGGGCAGGACTTCAAAAAGATCGTAATGACCTTATCACGAAGCCCTTAACAAAACTCTATTTTCTTCTAGAATAAAAACATCTATATACTATATAAAATAAATATATACCAAAAATATAAAATCACTAAATATATCTAAAACTCAGTTTTATGGTTCTGAGGCCGGCTGGTAGTCAGGTTTCCCGAACTCTGTGGTAGCTCTCAGAGAGGCTGATTCCATCAACAGCTGAAAAATATCAAAATATTAACAGTGCCATGTTGCACGTGGATGGTGTCCCTGTTTGTACTTTTGGTGTGCATTGCGGAGGCCACATTTGGAGCCCTTTGTTACGGCTTAGGGTTTATTTGTAGTAATGAGGCAATTGCTTGGGCTATTAAACAGTGTTCAGAGTACTATCTATGCTTTGAGTCAAGTTCTTCAATCAAATTTTAAAATGAATAAAGTACCAAAAACAATAAAACACAAAAAACCATCATCATAACCAAGTTCTTTAAACCTATCGTTCACAAATATTCGTGGTCTTCGAAGTAACTTTTCTTCTGTTGAGTCTTATCTCTCGCAAAGTTCACCAGACCTACTTGTTCTTTGTGAGACTAATTTGAGTTCAGCTGTCTCATCTTGCGATCTTAGTGTTGATGGTTATCTTCCTTTAATTCGTAAAGACTCCAATAGTCACATGCTTTGCCTAGGCATTTACATTCGTAAGAATTCTTTCGTGAAACTAGGTTTGAATCCACAGACTATTTTTTCATGTGCTTTCGTTTAGCACCACTTCAATCTATTGCCTTTCTATTTGTTCTAATTCGCTCTCTTTCATCTCAAGACTGCACTCTTTTTGATGTTATTTCTGATCATATTGACCAAGCCCTCTCTCTATCCATCAGCTAATATAGTTGATGTCGGTGACTTTAATGCTCACCACTCTGAATGGCTTGGCTCTAGTGTCAGTGACTCTGCGGGCTTTAAAGCCTACAACTTTTGCCTTTCACAATCCCTAACTCAAATAGTCAACTTTCCAACTCGCTTTCCTTGTAACCCGAATCATTTATCTTCTCTACTCGACTTATGTCTTATTTCTGATCCTAATCAGTGCTTAGTTTCTCCACATTCACCCTTAGGTGCTTCTGATCACAGTTTGATCTCTCTAAAACTAATATCTCATTCTTCTTCATCAACTGAATCCCCATATTATTGTACCTCTTACAACTACAGTATAGCAGTCTGGGATTCTTTTCGTGATTTTCTTCGTGGTGGCCCTTGGGTAGAAATCTTTTGTCTTCCTGTCGACAAATGCGCATCTTACATAACTTCGTGGATTCAGGCTGGCATAGAATCTTTTGTTTCCTCTCGACGATTCCAGGTCATGCCGCACTCTCCTCCATGGTTTTCCTCACACTGTGCTGCTGCGATTGCCAATCAAAACCGTTACTTCTATATTTATCAGCAAAACAATTCTCCAGAAAACAGACGTCTGTTTATTACTGCTAGAAACCAGTGTAAAAAGGTTTTGTCTAACGCCAAAACCCGCTATTCTCAGGTCATGAAATCTCGCATCTCATCTCAAAAATTAGGCTTTCGTAACTTCTGGAGAATCTTTAATAGTATCAATTATAAGGGCAAATCTTTAATTCCACCTCTCTTGTATGGTTCAGACTTTATCACCTCACCTAAAGACAAAGCTGAATTGTTTGCTAAAAACTTTTCATCAATATCATCTCTTGATTCCACTAGTTGCGTTCTACCTAATATTGCCAACAAACAGATTGATCTATTGCTTGACATTCGTATCACTCCAGCTTCTGTATCTAAAGTGATTTCCTGCTTAGACTCTTCTACAGCTTGTGGTCCGGATAACATACCTGTTATTGTCTTGCAGAAGTGTTCTCCGAAGCTGTCGTCTATACTCTCAAAATTGTTTAACAAGCGCTTATCAGAGTCTTGTTTTCCAGCCTGCTGGAAAGCGGCATCCGTTATCGCTATCTTCAAAAATTCTGGTGAACGATCTGATTCGTCTAACTACTGACCCATTAGTCTTCTTCCTATTATAAGTAAGGTTTTTGAATCTTTAATTAACAAACACTTAATCTCTCATCTTGAATCTAATAACTTACTTTCTGACCATCAATATGGATTTTGATCTTCTCGTTCTACAGCTGATTTGCTAACAGTAATAACTTATAAATTTTATTGTGCATTAGATAAAGGTGGAGAGGTTAAGGCCATCGCTCTTAACATTTTAAAAGCTTTTGATAAAATTTGGCATGCTGGTCTTCTCCATAAGCTTTTTTCTTATGGTGTATCTGACAACATCTTTGAGATTATTGAATCCTTCCTTTCCAATCGTAGAATAAAAGTTGTCCTTGATGGACAGCACTCTTCTTCTTATTCTGTAACTTCAGGGGTTCCTAAAGGTTCTATCCTTGGCCTTATACTCTTTTTAATTTACATTAACGATCTTCCAGATATTCTCACATCTAAGGTGTCATTGTTTGCTGATGATACTACCATTTATTCTTGTTGTGATAAGAAACCAACACTCTCTGATTGCTTGGAGGGAGCATTTGAGCTTGAAAAGGATTTCACTTCTGCTACAGCATGGGGCTCACAGTGGCTGGTGAACTTCAATACAGATAAAACTCAATTTTTTTCAGTCAATCGTTATCGCAATAAGTTAGATCTTCCTATATTTATGAATGGTGATGTACTCGATGAGTCATCTACTCTTCATCTTCTAGGATTAACTCTTACTTCCAATCTTTCTTGGAAACCATATATCAAATCAGTTGCAAAATTAGCATCTGCTAAAGTTGCATCTCTTTATTGAGCTCGTCACTTTCTTACTTCGAATTCTATTCTCTATCTCTATAAATCTCAAATCCAACCTTGTATGGAATACTGTTGCCATATCTGGGACGGATCTTCTAACGATACTCTTTCTCTTTTAGACAAGGTGCAAAAATGCATTGTAGACATAGTTGAACCTGGTCTTGCAGCCAACTTCTAACCATTATCACATCGTCGTAATGTTGCTTTTCTTTTTCTTTTCTACAAATACTATAATGGCCACTGCTCTAAAGAGTTAGCGTCTCTTGTGCCATCTACTAAAATTCATTCTCGTGTTACTCGTTATTCAATTAAGTCTCATCCTGTTTCTGTGGCTGTTCCTTAGTGCTCCAAAAGCGCTTATTCGTCTAGTTTTTTTCGAACATCGGCTCTTTGGAATTCGCTTCCTTTATCTTGTTTTCCTGATTCATATAATTTGCAATCCTTTAAGTTGTCCGTCAATCGTTATCTTGCTCTACAATCTTCATCTTTTCTCTTTCAGTAACTTCCAACTTTAATTAGTGGCTGCTTGCAGCCTTGTTAGAAGCGAAGATGTTTAAAAAAAATAATAATAATAATAATCATAAATTACACACTTCAGAAGTGAAACTAAAAATAAAACATAATAAATCAATATGCAGTATAGCAACTGAAATTATTTTAAAAAAATTAAAAATATTTTTTTGTTGAAGAAACGATTTTTTTAATAGATTGTTTGAAAACGGAATAGTTCAATCTAGATGAATAAACAAAATAAGGTCGTATTATTTCATTCCAGAGAAAAGGTCCACGATAAGATATACAAAATTAAGCTTGTTATTATTGCAAAAAAAGGTTTTTCCAAAATGCTAGAATACGTAGGTTATATTTGTTTTGTGGTTTACTTTTGTAAAGGTTTACAAAAACGTCGGGGGACAGAAGTTCTTTATACTTGTTCATGAAACACAAAACATTTAGTGTTTCTGATGCCAATAAAAAGATTTAAGTTTAGTTTTATGTGTACTTCCCCATATAATATTTGCATAATTGATATGACAATGAATAAAAAAGTAATATAATTGTGTTAATTGCTTTTGTTTAAAATACCTCTAGATTTGTATAGAATTCCAATGTTTTTTGCAACTTTATTAAAAATATTATTGATGTGTGATTTATTAGACAGATTTTCTTCAATAAAAATTATAAATGTATATACATATAAATTGCGTCGACATATTTTTTGCCCAACTGCTAGTAATTACTTGAACAAACGGAAAAAAAGTGTAAACGAAACAGATGAAAACTAATTCTCCAAAAGTAAACTTGTCTGACTTTCATGAAATAATTAAAAAAGATTTTGATGAATTGAGTTATGATGTTTTTTATGAGCAAAGACATTTTTTTAAAGATTATCATTAACGCGATAATTCCTCGTGGAACCTCACCAGGAATTGTGACGTTACATTTTAAAAACATAACTTAAACATTAATTGTTTATATTAAGACAGATGCTCTAAAAATGGGAGATATTCTGATTCGTCGGGTGTTTATATTATTAACACAATTTTATTTTAATCATAAGAAAAAAAAGAGTTTTTTTTTTTCAAAATCCAAATAATCTTATTTCAGAATTAAGAAATAACATTTAAATCCCTATACAATTATCCGATAAATAAAAAAATAAGACAAAAAAATTTTGTATCAAAAAATATCATTTGAAACCAGAAATTTGATTACAACACAATGAAAATATTAATTCACAAAACTGTTACGTTTAAAATAAATAATTCACAATAACGCATATAAAATAATTACGGTCAAAATTTTTATAAATAAAGTTTTTAATGTAAATTATACACATGTGAAGTTTCGCCCCTAATCACCTATCACTCTAATACTAAGACGGCGCGTCAAAATAACCTTCACTATAATTGCGCGTCCAAAAATTATAAAATGATTTCATTTTTGTGACTAGAGCACAGCTCTTTGTGGGGAAGAACAATTGAATTCAAAATGATGACTTCACGAGGAATCGTCACGTTACATCCTAAAAACAATTTAAATCAAAAAATTGTAGTTCAAGATATACCAATCAACTTATAAATTTTAACTATTCATAAAAATAAAATTTGTGCTCCAAAAAAGAAATCGAGAAAAATCGAATAATTTTTTTAAAACAAACCCGTATTATCTGCTTATTCAATATAGTTAATGTACTTTTCAAGAAATCGCCGTCAGTCGGTTATTAGTTTAAACAACCACGATATTTGCGTAAAATATCTGGTCTGTGAGGTAAACAGATTGTTTAAAAGGCAAACACTAAAGGGGTCGTACATAATTTACGCCACGCAATTTTCGACCGATTTGACCTCCCCCTCCCCTCGTCACAAAATCGTAACACTTAAGTAGCAAGTTTTGTATGAATCGTCACAAAACCACCCAAAGATCATACAGTGCACTGTAAGATTTTTAGCTTTTTTTTTTTTAGTTTTCCTTTCCACTAGTGGACTACAACAATCTTTTTAAATTTATTTAAAATGCAATATGCAAATCCAGACTTAATATGTTACATAATTTAATTGCGAAAAACATGTTTTTTTTATAAAATTTATGTTTAAACACTTTGAAAACGTTCTAGCTCTTTTGATCTTATAATCACGTCTAAATTAAGGACGTTTTTTAATTTTATTTAAAACAATTTGAAGCGAACCGACTGAGCAAAGTCCTAAAGAAGTTCAAAAAAAGACTTGATAAGTCTTAAATTCTGTATGAACAAAAAAACTTGAAGAATTTAAAAAAAAAGAAAAAAAAAAAAAAGTAGTTGCATTAAACAAAAACAAGTTTTTATATTATTTAAAACCTAAGTTATATACTGTCAAAGATGAGGTATAAAAATTTTCGATTTTACTTTTACTAATTCGCCTTAACTACGTTGAGTAATTCAGGCTTCGCAACAATTTTATGTCAAACACGCAAACTACGTTTATCGTCTCTTTTAATATTTATCGTCTTTTTTAGATAACTGTTAAAATAGATGGAGGAGAAAAACTTCTGAAAGTAAGCTTTACCCTAATTATGGTTCAATATGAAGATGAGCCTCAAAGCCCACTAAAGAAAATATCAGATTGATGACACCTACATCATCAAAAACTACCAGTGTCAAGCAACAAAAACAAAATTACTCAAGACACTCCAGAGATCTATGCCAATCTCAAGTTCATTCTTGATCTCATCAAAATTCAAGAAAAGTGCGTCAAAGATTCCCTGTTTGTCTCATCTGATATGAAGCTTGCCAATATGTGTGGTATACAATCTCATAGCAACAGGCACCCTTGCTGTTGGTGTGTGGAATCCTAAAACCTTTTGGTGGTATAAAAAGCAAGCAAAAAGAATTTGTCAGCTCAGGAAGCGATTTAAGAAAATCAAAAGTCTTCCAAAACGTGGTGCATCTACCATTCTTGGAGTTTCCAGACCAAAAGCTTATATTAAAAGTTATTTAATCAATTGAGCAACATTTCTGCTCGGTATTGTGAACCATCTAATGAAAAACCTGGTTGATATTGGCCTGTTGCAAAGGAATGGCAATCAGCACTGCATATTCCACTTCAGCCCTAGATGGTGGTCATTTTAATGGCAATGATTGTATGAAGCTTTTTAAAGGTTTGGGCAAGTTGCAGCAGCTTGCTGACTCTGCCAATTTAAATCAGGTTATTCCCTTCATCCATACTCTGTCTAATTTTAGAGGTGTGGTTACTGCATGCTCTGGCATTTTAACTGGATCAAGAATTTGAATCAAAAATTATGAAATTCAGATGACAGCTACAAACTCCCAACTTCCATCACATCAAAAGTGCATGCTATTTTTTACCATGTAACACAGGTCATCAAAATCAAAAAGACAGGACATGGTCTCTTCACTGGGAGATATACAAAAGAGATGTCACATATCTAGAATATTCATTACAACTTTTGAGCTGTACTGCTGATTATAACTGTAAGAAGGTTTAAGAATAACTACAGAACTGTTTGAGAATGGTTTTGCTGGTCATTGCTGATGTTTTTTTGCTATTCATGTACGATGTATTATATTTGTCATAAACTTAGAGGAAACAGTGTGAAAATAAAATTTCAAGAGTTTTGTAGCTGCTTTTTAATCTATTACAAATTACTCAACTTGGGCGAGTTTTTAGTAGTTTTCAATAAAAAATACTTTTAAATAAAAATAAAAATTACATGATCATTAATTATTTAATATACATATGCAGTGGCGACAAAATAAATAGCACAGATTGATGTTCAATATGTAATGATATATTTTCCAGAGATCTGAGTTTTTGAGATCTAAACTTTTTCAGCCAAATAAAATATTATTTTTAGAAGATAATATTACTGAGTAAGAAAAGAAAGTAACTTCGTTAAAAAAAAAAGTACAATCGTATAAATGATTTAGAAGGACAGAATAAGGGGGCAATTTAAATAGCACACCCTGTACAAAACTATCATTTCATCCTTTTGCTACCAAAATCATGGAGTTTCTTTGTATAAATAGTTTAGAAAACTTTATTAGAGATAAATTAATATTTAGTGGGGTATCCTTTTGAGTCAATAACTGCTTGACAACGACAGCCCATTGACAAGATTTTGGCATCGTTCAGGCGTAATGGGGTCCCAAGCAGCCTTTATTTCGATCAAAAGTCGGTCTGAATTTGTTGCAGTTAACCGGTTTATGTTTCTGTCAACTTCCTCCCACAAATTTTCTATCAGATTTAGGTCTGGTGACTGTGCAGGCCACTCCAATACATTAATCTTCTTAGCGTTAAACCACATTTTAACACTTTTGGCGGTGTGCTTAGGGTCGTTGTCTTGTTGGAATTTCCAAACCAAAGGGAGATTTTCCTTAACATATGGCAACATGACGTTTTCAAGTATTTCTTTGTGGATGTGTTGGTCAATTACCTCTTGAATTCTATGCAACGGGCCCATACCACACCATGAAAAACTGCCCCAATCTATCACATTGCCACCACCATGTTTTACGGTCTTAAGAGTATAGCAAGGGCTGAGTTCTTGGTTTAGGGGACGACGAGCATATTGTTTTCCGTCGGATCCAAAACGATTAAACTTAGACTCGTCAGTCCAAAGCACATTTTGCCAAAAACTTAAATCTTTGTGTACGTGCTGTTTTGCAAACTTCAAACGGCTGATGAGATTTCATTTTGAGAGCAATGGTTTTTTTCGGGAAACCCTTCAAAATAGCTTATTTTTGTGTAAGCAACTCTTAACAGTGCTGATAGACAGATCAAGTTTTTAGTAATTTGTTCTTTAATTTTTGGTGCGCCAACAAAAGGATTCAGCTAAGCAATACGGACAATGGCTGCGTCTTCTCTGGGGGTTGTCTTTCGTTCGCATTTTTTGTTGCTTAATGAACCATTATCGTTAAATAAATTAATAACTTTCTTACGAGAACAACCCAATCTTCGAGCTATTTCAGAATTGTTCAATCCTAGATCTCGAAATGCCTGTACTTGTCCTCGAAAGACATCTGTTCCATGTTTACCTCATCCCATAGTTGATAGATAATGAATTTTTTTTTTTTTTGCCAAATGAATTACAAGAATATTCTTTAAATACTGAATAGAATGATTATCTTTTGATATAATAAAAGAACTTTGGTTTTTTTTAAATAAAAAGTAAATGCGTGCTATTTAAAATGACCTTCAAAAGATAAATATGACCGCTTAAATGCTCAAAACAAGCAATTTTGATAGCTACAAATGTCAAATGAGTATTTCCATTTTAAAAGGTGAACATTGTTGATGCTATAAAAAATAACAGCAATTGCTATAAATACAAAAAAGTTGGCATCAAAAAGTAAAACCAACTGGTCATGAAAGTGTGCTATTTATGTTGTCGCCATGTATGTATGTATATATATATATATATATATATATATATATATATATATATATATGGTCAATTCCCCGAGAGTGGCGGTCGCAACATTTGACACTCTTTAAGCTATTAAAAATGAACCGAAAATGGAAATGACTTGAAACTTTCCAGAAATGTGAAATACTATAATTTAGTATGCAAAAGTTACAGCGTTAATTTTTTTATTTCTGAAGCTTATTTCTGAATTGTGAAACTATCTAAACAGTTGTGATCAAATGTCAAGAAAAATATTTTTCATCGCCTGCTATGAAAAAGTAAGTCTTTGGATAAGCAAACAGTTATGTAATTATCAAAAATAAAATTTTTATAAACGTCGATTAAATGCCTAAATTTCAAACAAAGTGGTACAGTTAACTAAACAGTAGGTATTGCACCTTCTCAATTTTTTTAATTCTGCACACTTTGCATACGCTTCAAACTTGCCTCGTTTTTGTATCTCAATAATTTAACAACTTAGGGAGATATAATCAAAAAGAGTATTTTAAACTAATACCTAATATGGTAATAGAGGGAATCAGTTTTCCATCTGAATGAAACAATGATTCATTGTTAAATAGAGTGTGAGGATAATTAGGGTTAGGTTCACTTGATGTTCCTTCAATTCGTGACCAGGCTCCTATTAAACATCTCCATCCAATAATGCTGTATATAACACAACAATTTTCCTAGAAAAAATAACAATCATAGAAGAAAAATTTTAAAAAGTTTAATAGATATTATAGTTTTAAAATATTAAATCTAAATTAATTAAATCTAACTAACTTTACAACTTAAAACTAAAGATAGTACCAAGGCAAGCTATAATGTTTTATGGTACAGTAGCAACTATTAGTTTTTTGCAAAGTTTTTTACTAAAGGAAATGCTAGTCAGAAGGTGGGTGAAAAGGAAATAGATATAATTAATTAAATCTAGTTGGCTTAATGAAGTGACATTTTCAGATTGGTTTAAGAGTCCTTATTTTTCATACACTAAAAGGCTTTTTACTGGCAAATCTGAATAAAAAGACATGTCTACAGGAAAAAAAAGACATACATGTCATCTACATGCTTAAAAAGCTGGAAAATAAAAGCTATAAATTTTAACCAATAGTCTTTGCAAGGTGCTGTAAAATACAGAAACCGGAAACTGAAATATTCATATTTTTATCAAACATGAACATATTTTAATGACCTATATGCTTTTTTTCACCTTTAACTAATCTTTGAAATAGTATATGACAGGACTTCTTCTTCTACTTCTTTTCTACTCCTTGATAAAAATAATTATGGTTAAAACAGGCAATTTTTAAAAAATATACCTAATTTTAGTTATTATGGCTCCCTTAAGGCAGCTAAAAACATTAAAAATTTAGGAAACTTTGATGTGTGTGTGTGTGTGTGTGTGTGTGTGTGTGTGCGTGTGCATATATATATATATATATATATATATATATAATATATATATATATATATATATATATATATATATATATATATATATATATATATATATATATATATATATATATATCAAACCTAAGATATATATATCTTAGGTTTGTTATATATGCACCCTAAGATATATATATATATATATATATATATATATATCTATATATCTATATATACACACACATGTTACAACTCTTTAACTCTGAAATAAAATGAAATAATCTTGACTAAAAAGACAGTAAGGAAAAAAAACAAGTTGAACACAATACTACCAGGGATGTGGTGGGTCTGTTATACTTACAAAGTCAGGGCACAACCACTGCATTATTATCACATAAAATCAAGTGGGCCCCATACAAGTATCAAGTGAACTTTTTACAAATTTATATTATCAGGTGGTCTCCATACTAGAGTCATAAATTAAAGATGTGGTCTTTATTATGTATATATAAACGCTTTTCTATTTTAATGAGTACTCTCTTATTGAAACAAACAAATTGTGGATGAAATTATTTTACCTTTTTTTGACACAGACAGAACACTAAAATAGGTAGTATGGTGTACATTAAAGTTAAAAAATGATCATTAGTATTTGATAAATAATTGTTAAGTAATTATATGTCAAATATATGTCAAATTCCCCACTGTTAACAATACACATGGAAAACTAAAAAAGCAAAACATTTCCCAGACCCAGAAAAAAAAGTTGAAAATTGTTACTTTGTGTAATTGATGAAAATATATAAAAGATGTATGGAAATGGATTTTAAATATAAATTTTATATATGTTATACAAGGCAGTTATTATTAAATTTGGTAATACACAAGTCTGCACAAACTTCAGTAAAATCTAAAACTTTATTTGGTGTTCTACACAGATTTTTCTTTATTTCTCAGTTTCAGTTGTGAAAATTAAAATTTTTTCCAAATGGAAAAAATTATTTTTGCTTCCCAAAACATTTTGCAGAGTTTTGTTATATAAAACATTTTAATGTGATTGTTAAAATTTTTTTTAAATGGAAAAAATTTTAACAATCACATTAAAATGTTTTATATAACAAAACTCTGCAAAATGTTTTGGGAAACGAAAATAAACAAAAAAATAAAAAAAATGTTGCATCAAAGTTGTTTAATATTAAGTTTGTGATATAAACAAACTTGCTTAATTGTAAGAAAACGAAAAGCCCAGCATAAGATGCACAAGAGACAACAAGACAAAACAAGAGACAATGAGATAAAACAAAAGAAAGATTTTAGTCTTCTTGTCTTATTTAATCATTCAGTATGTCATTAAAATCAATATTGTTAGTATTATAATAATACTAACTTTTATAATATATTATAATAATATATTTAAATAATATATATAAATATATATTTATAATATACTATAATAATACTAACTGCCATAAAATTAAAAACAGAACAAAAAAAAACAAAAAACAATGTTACAAATATTACATAATACATCAAAGAAACTATTAAAATTTTAAGGTGAATACATATTAATGGAAACCAACATATTTTTAAATTAATTTAACTTACATTTAATAATTTTCTTTTTTAAAAACATAAAATTACTTTGAAATAACTATAAAAATTACATGAAAATTAATTACTTCAACTCTAATGGAATGGGATTTTTATAAGAGTAATTTTTCTTTGGCATTTTAATTGCATTGAATTGCAATTAAAAATTGAGGTAAATACTATGTTAACAAAAACCAACTTATTACAAGACAAAAAAATTAAACTATTCATAAAAATTTTTTGCACAAAAAATTCTAAACTATTAAATTATTTAGAGAATTAAGAAATGTATCTATTTATAACTTATTATTAGGAAACTATATAATAAAAGATTTATTAAAGAGTTAAAAGATTATTTTTTATGAAAAAGTTTGCCTTGGGATCTAATTTAATACAATTAAAAAATACAAAATTTGATCGCGTAATAGATAACAAAGATTAATAAAATTGGTTTATATATATATATAAAAAAAAAAAGATTTGGCATTAAAAAAAGCATGGGTGATTATTAAGTTAAAAAAATAAAAAAATAAAAAATAACTTCATCAAAGTGTTGAACAAAAAAAAAAGAAAAACTTCGTCAAAGTGTTGAACAAAAAAACTTTATTTTACTGACAACTTTGATTATTAAAAATAATTTCTGTAAGAAAAAAAAAAATTGTTAACATTTAAAAAAGATATAATTTACCCTCAACTCAGCACCATCTAAAATGATGGATTCACGAATACGTACTCCTGGCCCAATTATGCAGTGACAGCCAATTGATACATTTGGTCCAATCTTAGCTGTTGGATCAACTTGAGCAGATGGATGGATATACACATCACCTATATTTTCAAAGATATTTTAATGAATGAAAAATAGATTGAAAAAATAATTAAACATATATATAGATAGCATATGTACAGATTGTTTTTGTGCATGAAAAAAATTTTATAAACCTATAATTTCCATTTTAAAAGGTGGATTTGAAGCTAACTCAGCCAACTGTATACTTGAGTTAGATTTATAAGCAGCAAGATACTGTTTGTTTGCAAAAATTGCAGAACTATTTCCAAAGAAAAATGAATATATTAAAAACTGAAAACTATATTAAACTCTGTCATGCATGATATCATTGCTAATATTATACAAAAAATGTAAGACACTACACAACAATTATAATTAAATTCCTTGAATTTCATACCCAGCACCTTTCATTGAACCCCAAAATGATTTATAAAGCATATGGCAAAATAACTGGTTGTTCCCAGCAATGCGTGAAAACAAATTGCCAATAAACATAAGTTCAGGATTACGACTAGAGTTGCAATCTTCTTGTTCACTTGAATAAAATTCAATTAAAAGCACTTACATATTACACTTACAAATCTAAATATCAAGATATCATTTTATATAACAATAATAAAAAATAGTTAATATTATAAATATCAATATATCATTTTATATAACAATAATAAAAAATATTACTTTGCTTTTTGTAAGTTATGCATATACATTTCTGAAAGTGATTTGAAGATTGAAGGGTGAAAAATATATACACCGCAATTGATAATAGCACTCACTGAATTCTCTGGTTTTTCAACATAATGTTTAATCTATAAAAAAATTGCCAGTAATTAATGTATAAAAATATTGGTAACAAACCTAAAAAAAAATTAATCAATAAAAAAATTGGTCGTAATCCAAAATTCTATATTTTTTGTTTAACCAATTATTTTTAATTATTTTTGAAAAGATCAATAAACAATTCAGTTTTTGCTAATTTTTGTGGTTGACTTTCTACTTCAATTTTTAACATTTTAAAAATATTTAAAAACGTAAAAACTAGAAATCTTTGCAGCGCATTCTTTGTGTGTAAAGTTGTGCAACTTTATGTTAAAACTTATGCAATTTAAATTTTGATTGGATAACTTTGAATTAAGATAAATGAAAGTTGAGTTTAAAAAAAAAAGTCTTATTTAGTTAAAAATTTGTTTTGATTTACTTCGCTAAAAAATATTTTGCTATCAATTTCTTATCATAAAGCATCATGGAAGTTTACACCTCCTTTCTTACTAATGTCACTTATCTGGTCAGAGCCAACATCGAACCTCAGACCTCTTGATTCTAAGAAAGAACTCAAATCACTGTACCACGGTTGCGATTAAGTTATTTCGCATTTACATTAATAATTTTACAAATTGTTCCTTATAAGAAGTGATTTCATGTTTAATGCTTAATTTTTTGTCGTATTTATAACTACACATAATGATGACGTATTTTATTTATAAAAAGAAAGAAAAAAAAAATTTGCCATGGATTTGATAATCATGATTACAATTGCTTGTTTTGTCAAAATAATCACTTTTATTGAAATTGAAGTAGAAGGCCAAATATTTATAATGAAAAAAAAAGTATTAAGTAATTCAAAATCAGCATAAAAAATTAATTAGGAAAAAAGTGGTTAAAATATAAACTCCAAAAAAAGTTAATTTTGGATCCCCCTATTGTCTGGAAAGCAACACGATTACATGTTATACTGAAATGACAGCATTTAAAAGGTTTTATAGTATTCAAGATTATGTTATTCTTTATTTATACACATGTACCATCACAAAATATTTATTATTAATTTAATTTAACCTTAATTTCTGATTTCATCAGGAAAAAAGTAAATAAAATAAGAATGAAAGAAAAGATTGCTGCCACATGCCAAAAATCTTAGTTGATGTAATAGCATTCCTTTGCGGCAGCAGGCTATAAGATAGTCGATGTATGGACTATTTGTATATATATATATTATAATAATTTTCATGTTTTAATAGTATTTTGGCAACAACGATGCTGAAATCAGGAAATTGACAAAATTTTGTTGATTTCACAAACTCATAACATATATACTAGATATATAAATTAGTAAAAATACTTATCTATTTTTATCTTTGACAACTTGTTTCATCAGTAGGTACATCAAGAAGGCTTCCTGATGAACCTATTGATGGTGTAACAAGTTGTTGAAGATAAAATTAGATAAGTGTTTTTACTAATTTATTATTGCTCTGTTCTTTAAGAATATTGAGCACACTATTTGTAGAATACACTAAAATAATTTATATACTATATATACTATATATATATATATATATATATATATATATATATATATATATATATATATATATATATGTATATACATATATATATGTGTGTGTATATATATATATATATATATATATATATATATATATATATACAGTTGTCCCCCGGTTAACGAACCCCCCTGTTAGCGAACTTTCGGTTAACGAACCGAAAGTTTGCCCAAAATCCTCCCCCGGTTAACGAACCGGAACTCGGTTAACGAACCGGGACCGCCAAATGGCATGCACACGCGCGTGAAGGTCGGGCGCGCCGTCCAGCATTTCCCCCTCAGTTTTGTGAGTGTCATGGAAGCCTGGGAGGTGAATGGTTGTGCTGGGTGTGCTTTTGTTGTTTCATTTTTTTCTTTTCTTGTTTCACTAATATTTTTCATGCATTTTTGTGCTTTTTTCTAGGTTTTTTTCCCACTTGCGATTTTTTCGATTTTGCGATTTTTCAAAATGTCGAACCCTGCGAAAAAAAGCAGAAAAGTTTTCACTCTTGAAGAGAAAAAGACAATCATTCAAAGAGTGCAAAAAGGTGAAAAGCAAAGTGACCTGGCTAAGGAGTTTGGTGTGAATAAATCAACCATTTTTTGATAAGCAATGTTCATGTTCAATTTTTACTTTTTTCTAAAACTTTGACAAGCAATTTTCATGCACAATTTCAATTTGTTTCAATTTTTAAAAGTGCATAAATCTCAGGTTTCAATCATTTCACCTTTGCCTATTTTATTTATCAAGTTGGACAATTTTTTGAATTTTTTCCCCCATTATTTCGGCAAAATCCACCAATTAAAAATTTTTTAATGGCGGCCTATGGGAAAACGCGTTTCGGTTAACGAACTTTTCGGATAACGAACTAGTTCGTACTCCGAATTAAGTTCGTTAACCGGGGGACGACTGTATATGTATATATAAATATATATATATATATATATATATATATATATATATATATATATATATATATATATATATATATATATATATGTATATATTTATATATATGCACACAAAAAAAAAATATAAAAAGAATAGTGTAAAGTCTTACTTCTGAAGAGATTGGATCAACTACCATGTTTCCATGTTCAGACTGAGTTGTAACATTTCCCTTTATAAAAATAATAAAATAAAATAAAAGAATAGCTTTTATAAGTTGATGATAAGTTTTACATTTTAAAATGAATTGCTTTAATAATGACCATATAAAACACAAAAAATTGCAGGAATTTCTAATAAATAGTATATAGAATAAATTTTGAAAAGATGGAACCTAATTAAATTATACTATATTCTATAATTCCGACATCAACTTTAACAATATTAAAAAAAACTAGATTTAATTAAGATATAATATTGAAAAATTTGCTTAAATAATTTTCTTAAATATCAGTTACAGTTTCATTTGTTACTAAAAACTAAACATTATCTATAATGTGGATAATTTATAATTATAATTTGTAATCTATAATGTTTACTATAATGTTGAGCTTATAATATACCTCAAATGAACAATCCAAAGATAAGGGCTTAAATTTGAAAAATGTTTAATTAAAAGGTAAAGAGTAAATTTACTGAAAAAAAATTTAGTAAAAAGAAAAAATGTTTAACTGCAGCCACAAAACTATTTATGAAATATTGAGAAACATTTACTGTTCAATGCTTCTTATTAAGAAACATTTACTGTTCCATGCTTCTTATTAAGAAACATTTACTGTTCAATGCTTCTTAAATGGTTTTTAAAGGAAGCCTGGACAGAATAAACATACAGCAATTTGTGACTTGTCTGAAATGTAGGCAAAATAATAAAAATTCTAATTTTATTCTTAATTTCAAAAGCTTCTTTGCATTAAAAAAATTGCTCCTATTGATAATAACTTGTATATTCAAATGACTGGGCTCAAACAACTAATGATGTCAAGCAATAAAAACAATAAAAACAAAATGTAGGCCAAAATTTTGCTTTTTCACCAAAATGTGTGAAACCTACATTAAACCTTTGGTTATCTAACAAATATCATAAACAACAATTGGTCCTCTTCATTCAGGACCATCATAGGAATGGGTCCAATATAGCCTCATCATAGTAAGCTACATCAGATAAGCTACAAGCACTAAAAGTACCACTCATACCAATTAATATATTTCTGAAATAGTTATTACTAGGGATGTATCGAAAATTCGGTAAAAGTCAAATTTTTGGTACATTCTTAGTAATAACTATTACAGCTTTGGCACTTTGGCTGAAGTTTTGGTATTGACCAAAGCCAAGGTATTGTTTGCGAAATCATTGGCTTAGGCAAATTATTTTTTGGTAATTAAAATTACTTAAGTTTCCAATAATTGTATAAATAATGTAAAACAGTTTTGCAAACTTGTTGTACAGTAACTTGCCGGAATCAATGTTTCTTTTTCCATGACAATTATTTTACAACATAAAATTCATTATACAATTGACGTTAAGTTGCATAACTTACACTAGTTATGCAACTTAACGTTACACTAGTTATGCAACTTAATGTCATTTAACAGTTGTACAACAAATTTGCTTTACCATTGTAAAGCAAATTTGTTGTACAACTGTTAAACAACTTTCCCACAACTATTAGAAACACCAAGTCTAAGCATCTGCTATATTAATTATTCAATTTAAGTAACAATATAAATATACAAATAAATAATATTGTATAATAATATAACAATATTGATAGTTTAAAGAGAATTAACTCAATTTTATTATTCAGTATTAAAAATAAAGAGGGTTAATAATCAACATCATTTTTTGAATTCAAAAAATGAGTTCTTGCTGGTCAAGGTTGACCAGTAAAATAAAAACTATGGAAAATAAAGTTTTATAAAACATAATACGGTTATCAAATATAATATGATAAAATGAAAAAAGGTTTTATGAAATATAATGCGGTTATTAAATATGTGATAAAATGAAAAAACAGGTTTTATGAAATATAAAATTAAGTGATAGGAAAAAATTTTATGAAAATAAAGAAAAGAAAAAAAAAAATTACACCAAGAATAAGGTTTTAGAATAACCAGGATGTATCTTGAAAGTAAATATTTTAAAATTTCATAAAGTTTTAAAAAAGCGTATAAAATATTTTCATAGTTTATTTATATTTTAATTTGCTTTGTTAACACACACTATTAAAACTATATCTAATTTTTTTTTTTGCTATACCACAAATGAGTTTTTTTAAAAGGAAATTAAAGTGAACTCCGGAAATACACTTTAATTTCCTTTAAAGTTTCAAAATATTTCTGAGTGGTTTTTGCTTTTGATTTGTGAAAAATTAACTTAAGCACTTGGAAACATTTGGAAATTTTGTTCCGGTTTTTTTATTTATACCGAAAGTTTCAACATAAAATAAAATTAATAAATAAAACTAGAATGCTAGAGTAAAATAGCATCCTTTTAAACGTTAATATTTTTGTTTCATTGAAATTGAAGAGCGTTTATCTAAAAAGTTCACATTTTTGTTGTTTTGAGAAAAACAAAAATAAACTAATTATTGGGCAAATTTTTGAATATCAATAATTTTGTAATCGTAAATAAAGATGTTGAACAATTTTTTTAATTCATACTAACACAGTTAGATTTATATCTTTTTCAATAAAGAATTCAAATGTTGAAAAAACTCAATTGGAAAAATGGACTTTTTGAAAACTCCTATCATACTGAAACAAAACATTAAAACTATGAATAATTGAAAGTGGTTAATTAAATTTTAAATGTAGAATGTCTTTTAATGATTTTAGTTTAACAAAAGTTTCAAACTCCTAACAATATTATTATAAAGGTTATGTTAATTATCTAATTTTAAAGCGTAAATTGTCTTTCTTTTTTATTCACTATTATAATGATAAAAATTAACACACAATAAGTAATCAATTTATATTATATTTACTATTTTACATCATTATAATGTGGCGAATACAAATAGGATAAGAAGTAAAAGAGTAGTTACCCCTAAGAAATTTTTTAAAAACATTTACGCAGAATTTTCCTTTTATTTCAATTCTAAACAGTTTTTTAGACTTTGATCATGGATCAACCTCCTCCATGGATAACCTCCTCCTTTAAGTACAACAAGCTCGATTCATCAATAATTACTACTTACTTGGTAATTTTATTGATTTATTGCATTTATTTTATTGCTTGAGTTTGTATCAAGCCTCTTTGAGGTGAGATTTTGACATGAAAAGAAATGTGGCAACATGACAACCCTAAGGTTTAAAGTCTTATTAAACTTATTGGTGAGATGATATGTTTAGATTTGTAGCCATACTGCATTGTAGACGATAAAGGTTTTACCAGACTTTTAATTGATTTAGCTCCAAAGTATACAATACCTTGTCAAAAGCATTTTTCCACCAAAGTGATTCCACTGATGTATAAAACAATAAAAGTACAAGTTAGATAGAGCAGATTTCATCAGTTTAACTTGTGATGGTTGGACATGTGAGCACACAATCCAATTGTATTACAGCTTAACTCCTAAATTTGTGACACTTGATTATGAAATTAGACATGTCATCTTACAAGTCACACATTTCTTTAAGTCTCACGCAGGGCATAATATTTGAGACACTTGAGAAATTCCATATGAAAAGATTCAGGTATTGTTAACTGAAAATGCAGCCAATATCATGTCTGGCATTTAAGTGTCCCATTTGGAAGATACACATCTACCATGTGTCACAACTTGTTACAAATTTGTATTGTACAAACAGCAGTAATTGCTATTTTTCAAGCATTGGACATTTTCACCATTAGTCGAGTGCTGTGGCAAAGCTAAAGGAAATTTAAATCTAACTAAATTACCAGAGCATAATATAATTCAACATATGTTGAGTCAATAATGGTAGAGACAACATGTCTCCACCAGATGGTGGAAACATCTGGTGGAGACATGTTGTCTCCAGCATCATCAACTCAACATATTATATCCTTGAGAGGTTCTGTGAACAGGAAATGGTTATTATATTGTATTTAATTACCTGAACTAAAACAAATGTAAAAAATTCAACAGAAAATCAATGGCAACTTGCTGAAATGCTTGTATGCATTCTGAAACACTTTGAAAGTGCTACAAAAGATATGAGTGTACATACTGCATGTACATCACAGATCATACCATTTATTTATGCAATGGAAAAGTTTTTAGACTATGCTTGTGACAAAGCAACTGGAGTCAAAACTTATTAACAACCAATCAAAACTGTTGTTGATTAACTTAAAAAAGATTTTAATAATTTTCAAAAATACAAGGATAAAGCTGCTCTGAAAATTGCAAAAATGCCTGATCAACATTTTAAATTAAAAATTGTTGAAGAAACGAAGTATAATATGTTAAAAGAAATTCTCTATCAAGAGTACTACCACTATCATTTTCATTTACAACAAGCAAAAGAAGTTGACATTGCTGATTCAGATGGGAATCAATCAGACATAAAAGAATCATGTGATTCATACCCAGATTTAAAACTTCAAGAGTCTAACTCTGATCTTGATGGTTATGATACTCCAGTTAAAAAAATGAAACTAGTGAGCATGAATGTATACAACTTCTTCCACCAAATTTGTACAAATGAGAATGCATCACAAAATTCTAAAAACACTGATGAAGGAAGAAAAAATAAGAAAGATACAAATCCAAGAGGAAAATCTGAAACTGTCAAAGAAAAATGGTAAGAAAGAAGAATTTATTTAGCTGAAGATTTGTATTTTTAAAATTCTAAGTCTAATTGATAAATAATATGTAGATTATTTTCTGTTTCTTGTTTTTTCTTTGCATATGATAATTTTGATTGCACATTGCCACACGAACCACTCATAAATTATAGATCTTTTATCTTTTTTAATTAGAGTTTAAAAGCTGAATAAGAATTAATTGAATTAGATTAAATATTTAAAACTTCAAATTAAATTTTAAAATACATAATTTCTGTTTCAGCATGGATGAAGTCAACTTCTACTTTAACCTTCCAACACTGCAAAGGAATGAATATCCTTTTAAGTGGTGGGGTGCATACAATTACACTTGCTCTGGTAAAGAAACTTACAAGTGGGATTTAGCAAGGTTCTCAAAGTTTTTGTGTGCATCTCCTTCGTCTGTTAAAAGTGAATGTCTATTTAGCACAACTAGAAATACATTTAAAGCTAAAAGAAACAGGCTTTTTCCTGAGCACGGAGAACATATTGCATCTTTAAATTATAATATGTCTAATTTCATTAAAAAATTGTTATTTAATTAGTAATAGACTGATATCTTGTATTAATACAATTAAATTTTTTATTTAATATACATTAAAATTCAAATTAATGTTTATAATTGAGCTTTATAGTTTTTATCAGGTTTGATTAAATTAATGCGATAAAGTGATTCAAGTTCCAGAATCTATGTATTTATTCATTTACTAAATAGTAATTACTAAACACTGTTATCAATTAGTGAATAGCTTTTTATATAACTTAAAGTTCAAAATCTAATTTCAATCTTCAAAGACCAATGCCCAAATGTAAAGCTTAATGCATTCAAAGTTCAATTAGAATATTCAATATATAAATAAAAGTTATTATTTACATTTATTCGGTAAGAGTCTAAATGAGTCATACATTCAGAATTGCAGAGTTAAAGTGTAGACTCAGCTTCATACCTTTTATTATTTACCTAATAAATAATGAGTTACCAATAAGTAATTAATTTAAGTGACTTAATATTCATATCACTCCAGCTTCTGTCTCTAAAGTGAATTCTTGGTCGAGACAACATACCTGTTATAGTCTTGCAGAAGTGTTCTCTGCAGCTGTTATCTATACTTTCAAAACTTTGTAACAAATGCTTATCAGTCTTGTTTTCCAATCTGATGGAAAGTGGCATCTGTTATCTGTATTTTTTTAAATTCTGGAGAGCAATCTGACTCGTCTAACTACTGTCCCACTAGTCTTCTTACTATCATAATCTCTCATCTTCAATCTAACAACTTACTTTCTGATCATCAATATGAATTTCGATCTTCTCATTCTACTGCTGATATGTTAACGGTAATAACTAATAGGTTTTATCGTGCAATAGTTAGATCTGGAGAGGTTAAGGTTATAGCTCTCAAGATTTCTAATGCCTTTGATAAAGTTTGGCATGTTGATCTTCTCTGTAAGCTCTCTTCTTACAGGGTATCAGGTAACATCTTTAAGACTATTAAATTGTTCCTTACCAATCGTAGTATAAAAGTTATCCTTGATGGACAGCACTCTTCTTTATTTCCTGTAACTTCAAGGGTTCCTTAATGTTCTATTTTTGACACTATACTTTTTAATTTACATTAATGATTTCCCAAAAATTTTCACATCTAAGGTGGCATTGTTCATTGATAATACTACAATTTATTCTTGTCTTGATAAGAAGGTAACACTCTCTAATTGCTTGGTTTTTGCAAACCCGGCCCCGGCTAAACAAACACAATTTGCAGGGGTTACTAGCCGGGGCTGGATTTGTTGTTGTTGTTGTTGCTGTTTTTTTTTTTTTTTTGTTCAAGTTAAAATTTGTTATGAAAGTTTAAGAAAATATAAAAAAAGTCACAAAAATATTATTTATAAATATAATATAATTCATAAATATTTATAATGACAAATAAGAACAAAGTAGATCAGATGGATATATGGTGTCTTTAAAAGATAGTTAAAGAAGCAATGATCTTAGAGAAAGTATGAGAGTAGTAATTATATTTATAGTGTGTATCAGAGAAGATGATAATGATGCCAATGATTAAGATGATGATAATGATCATTGTCATCATCATCATCACAATCATCTTAATCATCATCATCAACTGTATGCTTGATGATGATGATGATGATGATGATGATAATATTATGATGATGATGGTGATGATATTATGATGATGATGATGATGATGAGTATGATAATGATGTAGAGATGATGATGTAGAGATGATGATGTAGAGATGATGATGATGGTGATGATGGTGATGATGATGACGATAAGATGATATATATATACCTTTATATAAAATATATCATATATTTTAAATAACAATAATATATTTATAAAGAATATCAATAGTAATGCAGCCCCGGTCACAAACCCGGCCCCGGCTATGTTTTATCAAACCCGGCCCCGGTCAAATATCAACCCCGGTCGCTTACTAGTGGCTGGTAAACTTCAACTCAAATAAAACTCAATTCTTTTTAGCTAATCATTATTGCAATAATCTAGATCTTCCCATATTTATGAATGGTAATGTACTCGATGAGTCATCTACCCATCATCTTCTAGAATTAACTTATACTTCCAATCTTTCTTGGAAACCATATATCAAATTCATTGCAAAATTACCATCTGCCGAGGTTGCATCTCTTTATCGCGCTCACCACTTTCTTACTCTGAATTCTATTCTTTTTCTCTAATCTGCCCTTCTATGGTATACTGTTACCATATCTGTAGTGGATCTTCAAATAATGCACTTTTTCTTTTAGACAGGGTTTAAAAACGCATTGTAAACATAGTTGAACCTGCTCTTGCAGCCAACCTTCAATCATTGTCACATCATTGTAGTGTTGCTTCTCTTTCTTTTTTGAATAAATACTATAACAGGAGCTCTAAAGAGCTAGTGTCTCTTGTGCCATCTATTAAAATTCATTCTTGTGTTACTCTTCATTCAATTAAGTCTCATCCTTTTACTATGACTGTTTCTAAGTGCTCCAAAAATTATCTTCTGTCCAGTTTTTTTCCTTGATCATCAATACTTTGAAATTCACTTTCTTCATGTTTTCTTGATTCATACAATTTACTATCTTATAAGTTGTCTGTTAACTGTTATCATGCTTTATACACTTCATCTTTTTTCTTCCAGTAACTTCTAACTCTAATAGTGCTTGTTTGCAGCTTTTTTGAAATAAAGATATTTAAAAAAAAAAGCAGTAAATTAGTTACAAGTAACTTCTAACTGCCCACTTAAAATGTTAATTTCTACATACAAGTGCTTCCTGTATTGTTTCCTGTGCATGAAAATAATTTTGCACTTTTTTAAATAAAAAATAAACAGCAAAAAAGCAAAGCTATAATATAAAACCTTTTAACCTTGTCTTTTTAGGATCAAATGTGTTTCATTTCTTAACAATTAGTAAAATAGATAGTTAGATAGGCAAGATAGCAAACTTTAGCTCTATAAATATAAAAGTTTAAGATTAGGCTGAAGTTTTGGCTAAGTGGCTTCAGCAAATTCTTGGCTTCGGTACATTACACGTCATGAATATTTACAAATAGAACACACACTAATTTTTAGTAAAAACCTTAATTAATAACAATAACATTAATAGCAATAAAAATAATATTAATATAACTAAAAATACTATTACTATAACAGTAATCAATAACAGCCATAACAGAATTAATAATAATAATAATTACACAAATAATAATAAAACTAATTAATAAATATAAACACTTACACACACATGTACAAATACAAACACACACACACATATATAGCAGTGATGAACCCAGAGTTTATTTGGGGATATGTGTGTGTTGACACACAGTTTTTTTAACGAAGATTTATCACGCTTGGGCTTATGATATTTCCCTTTATATTTTATGATCACATAGTACTCGTAAATTTTTATTAATCTTAAATGGTGATTACGATGTTACTGATTTATTTGTGTTTTTATAAATAAATATTTTTGAAATAAATTAATATTAAAAAATTATTTGAGCAACTAACTAAAATTCAACTCTTTATTGGAAAAAAAAAAACTTTTTTACAAAATTTATTACAATAAAAAATTTTGTTTTTACAAAAGTTATTTTTGTAATAAATTAAATTCATAATACAAAATAAATATTTTATATAAATATAAAAAAATATATTTTATTTATATAATATAAAATTTACCATATGTACTTGAGTTCCTAACACAATATGCGAACCATCTTTAAGCTGGTTTTTTTGGTAGAACAATGAAAGCATCTCATTTAATGGTAAAATGCAAAATATATCTGCATGTATAACAATAACAGCAGAGGCATGCTTACTAATAATTTGATCACGAAAATGATACAAACCACCTGCAGTACCTAATGGTTGGTATTCTTGAAAATAACTATGAAAAGAATTTTATTAATAAAAACTAAAATAAACACTTTTAAAAAAAATAAAATAAAAATAAATAAATAAACATAAATCAAACATAAAAATAAATCAAAGTAGTTATGAGAATTTATTTAACCTATTAAAACTTGTCACATATAAGCAACTGATTAACTAATGACCACCTAGCTACTAGGAACATGTAATCCGATGCAACCTGCAATATGCCCTTCTGCTTCAAAAGACTTGTTGTTATTAAGATAATTAAAATTAATTCTAATTGTTGTTGTTAAGATTAGGAAAATTAATTCTAACTTACATCGCCATACTAAGCATGGGAGGTTCACTAGGTTGGTTTAAAAACCAATATTTAAAAAAAATATCTACGGCACTCACCTTAATGTGTTCTATATGATAAAAAAACAACCTTATGTGAAATTAAAAGTAAAAAAAGTTACTTATTACTTGAATATTCTAAAAATGATTTACTTACATAATGTTGAGTTTATACTTTCTTTTCATATCATCAATAAATCGTGATATAATTTCATTGAGCTGGTAATAACCTAATAGAATAACTTCACCAATATCCTCAACCTATATAAAAAGTTCATAATTTTTAAAATATCATACCAATTGTGTTCAAATTTGAAAAAATGATTATATTTTTTGTTTGTTTTTGTTTTGTTATTCACCTCCTCAAGGCCAAGAAGGCCACTACAGATGAGGAGGCTACTTAATAGTGGTTATAACCCTCTCTCAACTCTATAACTCTGAAACACGAACCTTGACAAACAAGGCCGCTGCGGGGAGAAACAAGTTGAGCGCAGTACACCAGGGACGTGGTGGGGATCAAACTTGGAACCTCTCGCTTATGAAACAAGTGCTTTACCACTACACCACTACTGCATATTATATATTTGCCATAAAAACCAATATTTTTAAAATCAATATTTTTATGACAAATGGCACAAAAAAGATTTTTATATTAACGCACACAAAAAATTATTTTTTATAATAATGTCTATATTTTTATAATTTTTATTTTTTCTTTCATTGTTTTTTTTGTTTGTTCTATAATCAAAATGTTATAAGGTTAAGGTTTTATTCTCTTATACAATCTTATTTTTTTCTAACTTTTATGAAACCAGCTACATATTCATTTTATAAACTAAGTTAATGAGTAAAACTAATCTGCAGGAAATGAATCCACCAAAAGTGTTGTTTTTTTCTGTTGTTAAATTTAACATACACCCACAACTGAACTGAGATCTCAATGTCAGGTCAGGTTATCTTGCTACTAGTAATATGTAACCCAGTACAACCTGCTTCATGTCCTGCTGCCTTGTAGGATACGTTTTTTTAGGCAAAGGCTAGGAGAAGCTAACTCCAACTTAAAATACTCTCTGCATTGGGGCTCTTGGTTGAGTAAAGGCTACAGATGGTGTCATGATAAAAATATTCATCTTGGGCAGATATTCAATGCATCTGGCTTCTGTCTTGAGGAAGCCTTCCTAGACAAAGACTTAAGGGATAAACAGATTCTATCTGTTGACCAACCTTGCACTCCTTCTTCAACTATTAGGCTGGCATAGAAGTATTTATAATAATTTGTTCCCAGTTAAGGATGTTGAAGGCTAGATCTTTTTGACTCAATGCATAGGTTTTGCTTGTGTCTCTGTTTTTATGATTGGGCAACTCATTCTATTATCTCCTAATGAGAGTACAGGTCTAAAACTCAGTTCCTGTTCATACTTTTGTTGTACATTGTCAAGGTCACATTTGGAGCTCTTTTTTATGGCTGAGCAGTTATTAATAGTAATGAGGCAATTGTTTGAACTATTTAATAACATACAAAGTACTATCTGTGCTTTGAATCAAGTTCTTTAACAAATTTACAAATGATTTAAGTACGAAAAATTATAAAACACAAAAAACCATCATCATCACTAAGTTCTCTAAATCTATTATTCACTATTATTAAACCATCATCTAAACATCATTCACTAATATTCGTAGTCTTCAAAGAAATTTTTCTCATGTTGAGTCTTAACTCTTGCAAAGTTCACCAGACCTACTTGCTTTTTGTGAGACAAATTTGAGTTCAGCTGTCTCATCCTGTGATCTTAGTGTTGATGGTTACCTTCTTTTAATTCCTAAAGACTCCATTAGTCACATGCTTTGTCTGGGCATTTACATGTGTAAGAATTCACCCATTTGTAGGGAAACTAGGTTTGAATCCATAGACTATTCTTTAATGTGCTTTCATTTAGCACCACTTCACTCTATCGCCTTTCTCTTTGTTCTATATCGCTCTCCTTCATCTCAAGACTGCACTCTTTTCAATGTTATTTCTGATCAAATTGACCAAACCCTCTCTCTTTGTCCTTTAGCCAATAGTGTTGTTAGTGACATTAATGCTCATCACATTAATTGGCTTGGCTCTAGTGTCATTGACTCTGCAAGCGTTAAGGCCCATAATTTTTGCCTTTCTCAATGTCTAACACAAAAAGTCAACTTTAAAACTCACTTTCCAGACAATCTGAGTCATTTACCTTCTCGACTCGACTTATTTCTTGTTTCTAATCCTAGTCAGTGCTCAGTTTCTCCACATTAACCCTTAGATGTTTCTGATCGCAGTTTGATCTCTCTAAAACTATTATCCCATTCTTCTTCATCAACAAAGTTCCCCTATCATCATACCTCTTACAACTATCTTAAAACTAACTGGGACTCTTTCTGACTCTTCCTGCTGACAGATGTGTTTTTTAAGTAACTTCTTGGATTCAGGTTGGCATGAAATCTTTTATTCTCTCTTGACAATTCCAAGTCAAGCCTCATTCTTTTACATGATTTATCTTTCAATGTGCTGCTGCAATTTACAATTGTAACCATTACTTTCATATCTATTACCAAAATAATTCTCCAGAAAACAGGTTTACTATTGATAGAAACCATTGTAAAAAAGTTTTATCTAATGCTAAAGCCCATTATTCTTAGGTTATGAAATTTTGTATTTCATCTTAAAATTAGGCTCTTGTAACTTCTGGAGAATCTTTAACAGTATCTTTAATAAGGGCAAGTCTGTTATTCCACCTATCTTGCATGGTTCAGATTTTGTCATCTCACTTAAAGACAAAGGTGAACTGTTTGCTAAGAACTTCTCATCAATATCACCTCTTGATTCCACTAGTCACATTCTGCCTGATATAGTCGTCAAACAGGTTGATCGATTGCTTGACATTCGTATCACTCCAGCTTCTGTATCTAAAGTGGTTTCCTGCCTAGACTCTTCTACAACTTGTGGCCCGGACAACATACCTGTTACAGTCTTGCAGAAGTATTCTCCGGAGCTTTTATCTATACTTTCAAAACAATTAAACAAGTGCTTTTCAGATTCTTGTTTTCCAGCCAGCTGGAAAGTGGCATCTGTTATCTCTATTTTCAAAAACTCTAGAGAGCGATCTGACTAATTAGTCTTTTTACTACCATAAGCAAGGTTTTTGAGTATTTAGTTAACAAATACTCAATCTCTCATCTTGAATCAAATAACTTTCTGATCATCAATATTGATTTCAGTCTTCTTGTTCTACTGCTGATTTGTTAATGGTAATAACCGATACATTTTACCTTGCATTAGATATCTGGAGAGGTTAAGGCTATAGCTCTCAACATTTCAAAAACCTTTTATAAAATTTGGCATGCTGGTCTTCTCCATAAGGTCTTCTCCATAAGTTTTCTTCTTATGGTAACATCTTTAAGATTATTGAATCTTTCCTTACCACTTGTAGTATAAAAGTTTTCCTCGATGGACAGCACTCTTCTTCAAATCCTGTAACTTCAGGGGTTCCTCAAGGTCCTATCCTTGGCCCTATACTTTTTTTAATTCATATTAACAATTTCCCAGAAATTCTCACATCTAAGGTGGCATAGTATGTTGATGATACTACCAATAATTCTTTTCTTGATAAGAAGCCAACACTTTCTGATCGCTTGATTGGGGCATTTGAGCTTGAAAAAGTTCTCACTTCTGCTACAGTATGGGGCTCTCAATGGCTGGTGAACTTTAACTCAAATAAAACTCAAAATTTTTCAGCTAATCATTATCGCAATAATCTAGATCATCCTATATTTATGAATGGTAATGTACTCGATGAGTCAACTACCATTTGTCTTTTAGAATTAACTTTTACTTCTGATCTTTCTGGGAAACCATATATCAAATCAATTGCAAAATTAGCATCTGCTAAGGTTATCTCTTCATCCTGCTCACCACTTTCTTACTCAGGATTCTATTCTTTATCTCTATAAATCTCAAATCTGTCCTTGTATGGAATACTGTTGCCATATCTGGGGTGGATCTTCCAATGATGCCCTTTCTCTTTTAGACAAGGTGCAAAAATGTATTGTAAACATAGTTGGATCTGCTCTTGCAGTTAACCTCCAACCATAATCACATCGCCATAATGTTGCTTCTCTTTACTGTAAATACTATAACGGATACTGCTCTAAAGAGCTTGCGTCTCTTGTGCCACCTACTAAAATTCATTCTTGAGTTACTTGTCATTTTAAGTGCTCCAAAAATTCTTATTTGTCTAGTTTTTTTCCTAGAACATAATTTCTTTAGAATTCACTCTCTTCTTTTTATTTTCCTGATTCATATAATTTGTAATCTTTTAAGTCATTTGTTAATTATGCACTTGCTCTATAAACTTCCAACTCTAATAGTGGTTGCTTGATGGAAGTGAAAATCTAACAAAAAAACAAAACAAAAAAAAACAAAAAAAAAACATAAGCTATGCCTTTAAAAATTGTCCAAATGGTAAAAGAGCAGTTTTTAGCTTATTCTAGACTAAATATAAAGTCTAACATAACATATAGAATAAAACCCAAAAAAGTTTGACAACCCAGTGCAACATATTTATTAAATGTTGTCTTAATGGCTCATTACATTTATCAGAACTCTCTAATGATTGCCAGGTATTAGCATCAAACTCTATTTCAACCGAGAAATTCAAAAAATTATAAGTTTTTTTGGGATCATAAATTGTTTGTCTGAAGTTTTGTAATTTCTTAAATGAACCTTGACAAACAAGGTTGCTGCGCAGAGAAGCTGTTGAAGTGTAAGAATATTGCTTTTCTAACTTTGTTTTATTTTTATTTCCATTAAAATATTTCGCTTTTATTTATTATTTCTTACTAAATCCAAAAAATAAAAAAAGGCTTATTTTCGGTTTTAAAATTCTTTAGCAGAACTTGTTTTTAACAAATATCAGTATAATTTTTAAATTTACATATCTTATATATATATATATATATATATATATATATATATATATATATATATATATATATATATATATATATATAGAATTAAATTTAAGTTATTTAAAAGTACTTTTTTTGTATTGACGTCATTTATTAACTACAAAAGCGCGTTAATCAGACCAGTATTTTTTTTTATTCAAATCAAAAAGCTTACCTTTGAGAAGAAAAAAATTGCATCAAAAAGTTTAAAGTTTTCCACTAATATCTCAATAAGTAATTTGTTCTGGAAAGTTTATTTAACATGAAGCTTTTTTTTTTAAGGATTATTTATGATATAAACACAACTTGTGATGGCACTTGGGGATCACTCTAACAATGACCAAAGTCTTGTGCTGAAATAGTAAATATGTTTTTCTTTATTATACTCTCTTAAAATTCTTTTAACTACATAATCAATAACAATATCAGCCAGCCATGTATCCAACCAATGCCAACCATGCATCTTCCTCATCATTTTTATATTTGTCAAAGTTAACTAACTTCACTGTGAAGGTTTTTTGCTAACTTAACTGTGAATGTTTTTTGTTAACTTCACTGAAAAGGTATTTTTAAATAGTTGTTGTTGGTTTAATAATTAATAGTTGTTGAATGGTTTTTTAAGAGTTGATTTTTTTTCTTCAATATTGTGAAAGTCTTTTTATTATTTGGTATTTAATTGGTTGCCATTGGCTACTATTTTTTTTAATCACCACTACTATTTTTGTTTACTTTAAAAAAAAAAATTATTTCTGATTATTTTTAAAAAAGCAATTTTTAAAAACATAGTTTCAGTTAAGGGTATACATTACGATGTTCCAAAAAAATTTAGGGGTTTGAAACATAACCTATATATAGTAATAGTTACATGAAAATAAACAATAAACAATGCAGAAGAACAAACTAAAAAAAGAAAATTTGAAGATGTGGAAAAAAGTTTAACAATGTTATAGAAAACCCAAGGAGACCATTGTATCTTTTGAACAGACCAATTTTAGAGCTTCCAAAATACAAGCTATCAACAAATGATGACATTTTAAAAAGATATAGCCATATTATTTCCTCAAAGCAGTTAAATTATGTCAATAAAATCAAATATTAGTTTCTCCATGCAGATATCAGCTAAAATATCAACTCCCTGGTGCAAAATAACAGGTATTAACAATTGCCCTGTCAAAGAAGTAGTAAATATCTGGTGCAAAGCAGGTTTTCAAAAAGACTCCTTGATAATAAAATGACCATTAGAGATAAGATTGAAAAGCTCAACAAAAAATGGAGAAAGCAAATAGATCTAAAAAATTAAGATTTTCTTAATACGTTTAAAATAAGTAACTATTTCTTTTATTTTAACCATCAACGTCTTTTAAAGTTGTAAGTGTGTAAATTATGTCCTTTTTTATATATTAGATTGAACTTCTCTTCAAAAAAAAATCTTTCGATTCTCGAAACTGACTATAAAAAAACTTAAAATTAGAGATGCGGAGTCCCAAAAGGACTCCGGCTTTATATCTCTACTTTTTCCAAGTCTGTAGTGTCCAGAAGCTCTAAACATGTTTGTTGATTTATTATGTGCTATAATAAAAAAATTCATGAGATTTAATGACTTGAAACTTATTGTTTGTAAGCCCGGAGTCCTGGAGTCCCGGAGTCCTTGCCACCATTATACCTAAGGACTCCGGGTCAAAAAACGATTGTTCCTCTAACCTAAAAGTCTTAATTTTTTTTCTATTAATAGTCCATAAACTTATTTACACTTTTAGAGCACCTGGATACCAAAAACTAGGATAAAGTAATCTTTTTGTAACTTTCAAATCCGGAGTCCTATTTGGGACTCTGCATCCCTGCTTAAAATATTCTTTTTGACATAGACTGCAAAAATATTGTAATGAAAATCAAAGCTGACCATAACAGATCATCTGATACAATTAAAGAGGACATTAAATTCTTAACCGACCAAAAGTGGACTAGAAAAATGTATAACTGAGGATATTGATATGATTTACTGAAAGAGAATTGGACATAGGAATGAGTTAGATGAAAAACTATAAATTTTCATAGAGGGTTAACATTAATTTGAAAATCATTTTTTTTTATTCTAATACTGAATCAATATAATTTGAATCAAAATCATCTAATGATTCATTTCTCAATGTATCTAGCGAAGAAGATAAAAAATTTTCTGTACCAATAAGAAAAAAAAAGGACCTGATGAGCTGTACCCTAATATTAGGGAGTGAATTAATGAAAGCGACAAGTGAAGTTGCTACAAAATTTCATATTGATGTAAGGGATCATAAAGCAATTTTTTCTTTATTTCTGAAGCATGCAGGGCATAATTTGGAAGATATTGTTTTGTTAAAATCAGAAATCTACACAAAAAGATTTCATACCATCAAAAATCACTTTGATAGTAAATTATGTAATGAATAGGATCTTAAAAATATTACTGTTAAATTGGAAAGGATTGCAGTGAGCATAAAGGCCCATGAAGATGATAATAGTAGTGATATTCTACTAAAAGTGTCCTAAGCAAGCTCACCTAAAGGCAAAGACCAAGCAAAACAAATAAAAAAGGTACTAGAAATTAAAAATAACTTTTTTGCATTTTTACTGACACAACTGCTTCAAACACTGGTGTATATAATGAAGGAATTGAATAAGTAGGTTTGTTGTCAGGAAGCAAATTATGTGGCTTTTATGTCGCCTATACTTGTATTAGAAACACGTCAGTCATTTAGTGCAAGCGCTAACAGGAATAAAATTTTCAGGTATGCAATGAAGATACTAACTCATTAGACAGATTTAATTTCAACATTTTAAAAAACAATTATTGCATGCATCAGATTGCACAAGAAGCTAATGAATAAATGCCATTACCTTGAAAACTTTTTCCAAGATAAGAACAAACTAAATAAGTTTATGTGAACTAGGTTCTCTCTATATGGGTATAAAAGTACTAAACTTCAACCTCTATCTAGATTTACGTCAAATAGGATATATTTATTGATGCTTCAACTGATTCATAAGAAACTGAAGGTGTCAAGAAAAGAAGGTGTCAACAAAATTGCTTTTTGTAGCAATATTTTACATTTAATAAGTTATCTATCATAATCCAGACACCATCTGATAGTCTCAAAACTAATAAAGTAGCTGAAAAGCATAGAGGAAGAAGACAAAATATTAGGCAAAAGTCAGAAAAATCCTCTTCTTAGGCATACATGGTACTTGGCTGAAGATGTTGTGATTTTATCACTAGCAGATCCAACCGTAACTAATGAAGAAAAATCCCTAATGATACAGAAACTTATTAACCAGAAAAAAAAACACCAGAGAATAGAGATAATATAATCATTAACAGCCCTCGGAATTAGGGTCGGCATTTGGCAATGCCAACCTAACTGCCGATCTAAAAATGTTTGAGGTAGGCAAAAAATTGACAATCTTGTTTCTATGGTTTATAGTAAGACCTTTGTCTCAATTTTTTATCTGCCAACCTGATGCTGAACTCTAAAAGATTGAGGTCAGCAAATTATCAACGGCCTCAGTTTTCCTAATTCCGAGGGCTGCATTAACAAGAACACTCATTTGCACAAGTTTGTAAGGAAAAACAGCTGATATATATATTTTTCATACCCGATCTTAATATACAAGATAAGAATATTATTTTGGATTTCTGATGGAAAATTTGTAGATCTTCATCCCAGCTTCAGGTATTTTAAAGATTTTATTTGCTCTGAAATAAATATTGGATTTGTTTCCCAGGGATTATCCTCTAACTTTACTACCTTATTTTTTTAACATTTAAGAAATCAGCTGTATATATGTATGATAAACTTTTTTTTAATATTATTTTGTGAATCTTATGAACAGTGAAAAATAGAAACAAAAATTTGCTGATTTTTTAAACTCTATTATCAACCAACCATTTTACAAGCAGCAATATGATGTTCAAGCAATGGAAATCCAGCTACAGGAAACAAAGGCTTTGGAACTTCTAACGACAGAGGACGAAATCTTGTACCTAATAAAAATAAATTGATATATTAAATTGATTACCATCAGTAAACAGTAATATTAGAGTTCTTAAATATACTAATTCATTGCCAACAAGATACAGGTAGTTAAAGTAGGGAGTTAATCCTAATATTACTTTAATGCACATCTCACAGTCTTTAATGAAAGGCTAATTGACAAAACTACCAGTATATGTGCATGATAGTATTTTAATAATTAAGTAATCAAATAATCAAATATCAATATTACTACTAATAATATTATTAAAATTATTACATTAAAAGAATTTAATTAAATAAATATTTAAAAAATATTAATTATTTATTACATTACATATTTGAAAAATTTAATATATCTTAAAAAATATATTTAAATAATACATTTTTTAAGAAATATATTTAAAAAATTTATTATTTTTCTTCTGTGTTAAAAGTGAATAAAGCTGACATTTTAAATAAAGTAGACATTTTAAAGTTATTAAATCAAACAAAGTAGATTACATGTTAATCTTTTTAAATCTTTTTTAAGTCAATTTTTTGAATTCTTATTCAATTTTAAAATTTTAAATATAAACTAAATAATAAATACATAGGTTTACCCACAACTACTGTGTTTTGACAGAATAATGGATAAGTTGGCAAAACACTTGCTCAGCTGTGCAACAAATTATTACATAAGTGAAAATTTTAAAAATACAAAAGTTTTCTGGTGGAATTGTTCACCATTCACAATTAAATAAGATTTTACTTTTTTCTTATAAATAGTTGTGTTTTTTTTTGTCATGGATGATATTTGGAAGTATATTCCAAACTATAATGTTTTTTATACATGCATGTATAAAAAACATTGGACTGTTCAGATTAATTCAGATTAATTAACAGTTAATTTCTTTAATGCAAAAACTTGTAACAAACTCATTTGGAAAAAAAAATTTGTAATGGAAAATTTTGTAATAGAAAGTAAAGAGGTTATAACAATAAAAGTAATAAAGAAAAAAAGAAAAAAACAAAGAACTAAAAAATATCACCAACACATAATTTACTCTGCTTTAGTTTGAACTAGATTTAATATGCTAACATATTTTTATAATTTCTTTTGTTTTTAATAAACCAATATTCCATTAAGGTTTTTAGACAAAAATTTGTATACATTAAACATATTCAAATGTTAAAAAGTGTTTAAAACTTCAAATAACAGGAATAAAAAATACTAAAAAGATAATTACCTCTTTGAGGGCCTCCAACAAGAATAACCACTTTTATCTTTACAGGCATTTTAGTTTCCAACATTGCAACAAATATCTATTACTATTACTTTTAAATTATCCTATTTTAAAACAACATAATTTCAAAATTTATTCATAATGTATATGGAATAGTATTCACAAGAATATATTTTATATTTTACTTAAAGTATTTTTGACATAGTTGTAAATGTTACTCCACAACATATGTGCATAGCCATTGTTAAGCTAGGTAACATAGAAATCACACATGACTATGTTATCCTATATTGTAGACTTTTGACTATATTGCACAGTTATTTTTTAAAGTAAGATTTGCTAGATATCAATTATTTTAATTAAAGTAAATAAAAATTTATTCATGCAATTATAAATTGCATGAATAAATTTTAAATATAGTCAAAAGTCTACTCTTGTAAATACTACTCCATATACATTAAATTGAACAGCAACAGTATTAATTAACAACAGTAATAGAAAATTAAATACTTTATTACTATTCATGACGAATACAGGATTGGTTAACACATAAAAATGTAGCAAATCAAATAAAAATTATAATAAGTAAAAAAGAAAATAGATGCGCCAATGCTATTTTTGTTTCAATGTTATATAGAAGCTTTGTGATAGCATAAAAACTGTCTTGAAATTTGTTTTTAAAGCATTTAACCTAGTGTTTGAATAATTGTTTTGATTGATTTGATTGATTGAATAAATGCTTTGATTGAATCTTAGCGTTTAATAAGAAACTAATATAAACTAATATGATAAAATGTTGGTCAAAAAATACAGAAGTGATAATAAGTGTTAGCCAATAAACTCAGCATAAACAAAAAATAGTTCAGAAAAAAGTAATGAGCTTTTGATCTTACAAACTTAAGAAAATTTACAACTGAAAATATTCATTAACCCTTTGCGGTCCAATGTCAGGCGCAATGGGACATCATGAAATTGTCATCGCGGTCTAATGTCTTGTGCCACGAGACATCTACTATGTTTTTGTTTATACAGAAAAAATTATCTATTTAAGCTAACTTGGACAATTTACTAAGTTCAATTGGTAATATTATAGTGTGTTTTCACCTAAGTGATTTTCAGTAACATTTTTATACGCTTAGAAATTTTTAATAAAAATCTATTTGCAAATGGCAAGGAAACATTATACAACTGAGGAAGTATTGAAGGCATTGGATGAAACAAGTACTGAAAGTGACATTGAATACACTTTTAGTTAATCTCAGACTGAATTCTCAGAGATATCAGAGTCAGAGGAATATATTGAACTAAATGAAATTGATGATAATGGACCTGCTTTGAACATTGGATGGACAAAAGTAGTTCAAGTTACTCCAGCATTTGAAGCACTGCCATTCATAGTAGCAAATGTAGCCCCTCAGCATTCAATAAACTTAACACGTGAAGTAGATTTTTTCAAGTTATTTTTTACTGATGAGTTACTTGCAGATATTGTAACCGAAACAAAGCGTTATGCTAAGTCAAAAATTGAAAATAATGATTTGGAATCACAATCTATTTGGTATAAATGGAAAGGTGTGACACTAGAAGTAATTCATGCTTACTTTGGTACTACTTTGAATATGGCTTTAAATGAAAAATCAACTATAAAACATTATTTTACTTGTGATTGGCTGAAATACATGCTATTTTTTCAGCAGTTTTCTCTAGAACTCGATTTCTTCAGATACATTGGATGCTGCACGTATCCCCACCATCAAATCCATTTAATGAATTGAATAGACCTGCAAGAAAAGTGCTTCGTGTTGTATCAGAAATGAAAAGTTCCTGTTCTAGATATTTTGACCAATCTTGTAACATTGCAATTGATAAAAGTACTATTGAATTCAAAGGTAGAGTTGCATTTTGCATGTACAATCCACAAAAACCCACAAAGTGGGGCATTTGTGTTTTTTTCTCAGCTGATAGTGAAACAGGTTATATTAGTTTCTTTGAATTGTATTATGGTAATTGCACTACTGAAGGTTTGGCAAGACCTATGATGCAGTTTACAAGTCGAATCTTGATGCATTTGTGTGATGAGCTTTTAGTTTGAAGTTGCAAAACAAAGAACAAAACAAGGTATTGCAGACATAAATAAACCAACTGTTATTGTAAATTATTCAAAACACATGGGAGCTGTTAACCGAGCTGATCACTATTGTTCAAGCTATTTATTTCTATGCAAGTCTTTAAAATAGTGGAGCAAAATATTTTCTGGTTGTTGGAAGTTGCAGTTGTAAACAGTTATATATTGTTCAATAAATTTTGTGAACGCAATGGTAAAAACAAACTTCGACACCTAACCTACAGACATAACCTCATTGAGCAATTAGTTGGAGCATGTCGTAACATTCAAGAAAGAAAGAAGAGCGCCTCAACCAAAAGCCTCATTTTATTGCACAAGTTCCAAGTAATAATGCCAAAGACTGTCTAGTCTGCAGTGAAAAAAACTGTATACTATTGTAAAATCTGCACTAGAAAACCAGGACTACACCCTACTGATTGTTTTGAACTTTATCATACAAAGACTGACTTTGGTGTAAAATGGGGGTTCAATTTCAATATTGTAATTTACTTGTGCATAAAAAACAAGTGTTTACATATTTTTGTTTTTTCTTTCTTGTTTAGTGCTTGCACTTAAGTCATTATGTTTTTGGCAGAATAAAAATTAAACAATTTAGTGCTACACTCAAAACCTAATTTTTATGAAAAATAAAGAGAAGCCATGGGTCAAACATATTTTTTCTGTTATATTTAACGTCAATAACTAAAAAAAAAATTTGGACCTGAAAGGCAAAAAAAATCTTTTTTTAAAGACCTCATAAGTTAAAAATATGTTTTAATATATTTGTGTTTAACACAAAATAAAGCACATTTTATATGAAGACTCTTATGGAAAAATAAAATCCTCATTTTTTTAAAAATATTTTGAGTTATTACTTATTTATGTTTATTTCTAAATCTGCTAACTTATTCAGTGGAAAAAAGTGATTCTTATAAATAAGAATAGAATGAAAAAAAAATTGCAACTTTTTTAAAAACCTAATAAGTCTTTTTTTTTAAATTTAAATCAAACCTTTTTATACAAATTTTTAATTATTTAAAGTAACATTAAACTGATGATATTTTTTTCATATAATGCAATAACTTAATAAGTTAGAAACATACTCAGCTTCAAAAACCATTTCTTATAATCTCATTTTTCTCCACAACCATCCACAATATGCAATTGTGTTAACTTATTTCTGAAAAATATTTTATAAAAAATCGTCTTTGTTAATCAAAACCAAAAAAATTGCAAACAGAAGATCTAATTAGTTAAGGCCTATTAAATAAAACTATTGGTTTTTGTCACATTATGCTATAAGAACAAATCAGGGCCAGAAGAATGACTTGGTGAGTAGGTTGTCCCAGACTTAGCAGATTTTTACACTACTCAAAGATTTTAATAAATGATGATTATCTAAAAACTTTATTACCTAGCTCTGACTGGTATCAACAAAAAATCTGCCATTTAAAAAAATGAGTTTAGCCCTTTTTTCTGCTTTGTTGAAAATACCTTTAAATATTTAGGGGTAAGAAATCCAATAAAACTACTTAAAACATTAAAAAATAGATATAAAGCCTAAAATTTAAACATTGTCATTTTACTTGGATAAGTTAAATTACAAAAATTTTAATTCTTTCTCTATTTTTTGTCTGGAACATTTTAGTTAAAATTATTTCAAAAATTCGGCAGTGGTCTTTTCTGAAATAGCAAGAAAAACAAAATCAAATCAATTTAAATTTACTACTTGCATAACAAAAAGTTGCCCTTAAATCTGGGTGTCATGCAGAAAGCATTTTTACTGACAACATAGCTAATGTATTTAAAATGAGGCATAAAATTAAACATCAATCCAATACTAATGCATTAGGTACACATATTGTTAATAAGCATACTTAGTAAATTTTTTAATATATTACCTGCTTTGTTTTAGTAATCCATTGACCTGATTTCTGATTTTAAATTTATAAGTAAGTTTTTTTATTGAGTTTCTCAACTAAAATACTGATGTCCTGTTGTTGTTACCTTAGATCTAAAAGGCTCATACTTGATAAAATGCATTAGATAATTTTATTTTTGGCAGCAATTTTGTAAATAATACATAAAGATTAATTTATTTCAAGTGTTTTATAATTATTTTATTATTTTAAATTTGTTTTGAAAATTGAAATTTTGAAAATCTTTGCTAACAATACAACACGATTTGTTAATGTTGTAGTTTCTATTAAACAAATTTAGTTTCAGAAAATTTTTTTCAGATTTAAAAATGACTCTTATTTAGACCAGTATTGTTGCATATTTCTCTTTACGTATACTCTTATCTTAACCGAATTTCTCTTTACATATACCCCAATCTTTACATATACCCTAATCTTTACATATACCCCAATCTTTACATATACCCTAATCTTTACATATACCCTAATCTTTACATATACCCTAATCTTTGAAATTTTTTTAATCCAGCTTTTTTGTCAACCCTTACTTCTAAAAAGTACTTACCTTGAAATATATTTAAAATAAACAGTCTGTTTTTCATGTTCTTTAAATTTAATAAAATTTCAATTAAAAACTTTCATGTTTTTTTCATATAATTTGCAATCCTTCCAGCTTCAAAAATTACTTAAAGCTTTAGCCCTAGTCTTTTACTGAGATTTTAAAAATAAGTTCGCTTCACTTGCAGAAATCAATAAATCAGTAAACAAAACTTTTGAAATTTTCTTTGGCCTTGGAAACTAATTAGATTTCTATAAACTGCAACTTAAATTAATTTGTCTTCTTCTTTTTCTTATTTTTCAAACTTTTTCTCTTTTATCTAGATAAAAATGCTTTATAATTTTTATTTTTTTTATAATTATTAGTAAAATTATACTTTTGTAGGAACTCGATTATTTAATTATTTTTTTTCCTTTACCATTTCATTCAAACAACTCTTTTCCTGGTAATACAACAGGTGAGCAAATATTGGTTCAATAACATTCAAACATCTTTTACAAACTTTAATTGGTCCAGGAGAGAAAACACCTCTTAAGTTTAATTTCGGTTTCTTTTTTAACTATATTCAATCCAAATGATCCACTCCAGGCTAGAAGATATACTTTACATTTGCAACACTGCTAGCTTCTGGAAAACTTCATCTTTTAATTTTGTGATATATTTGCTAACACTACTACAAGTGGCTGGCAAAATTCAACCAGTAAGAGAACTTATTTAAGATACAAAATCCTTATTTGCTTCTCTACCAACTGGAATGGCAATATTGAAACTACTGTTTTGATAAAACATCGATCAAAAAAGATACTACAAACAGTAACTCTGCATAACTAGTATGGTCTAATTTTACCATTAAATACTACTAGAAATTATGACTTACAAGTTCTTACGTGATTATATAAACCTGGTAATTTCAGTGTTATAATTATCTACTGAGACTTGAACACAAGATTCTAAATTTATTAATAGTTTAAAGTTCTTCAAAATATAAATTTTAGATTTAAAAATGATTTTTTTCTGTGTTTATATTTCAATGATAATTTTCATTGACTAATTTTAATGTAAATAATTTTCAATGACTGTTTTGTTTCTCAATAATTAATATTATATATATTCTCAACAAATTCATACCAAGAATTATATCTTTCAATTAAAAGAAATATGATTTTGTTTGTTTATGCTTTGTATTGTTATGCAATATGAATGTATGCTATGTATGTTTGTATATATATATATATATATATATATATATATATATATATATATATATATATATATATATATATATATATATATATATATATATATATATATATATATATATATATATAAATATATATATAAATATATATATATCTATATATATATATATATATATATATATATATATATATATATATATATATATATATATAAGAGTTTTTGAAGCACTTAGGAACAAACAAAGAAAAAGGATGAGACTTACTTGAATGATGAGTAACACGAGAATGAATTTTAGTAGATGGCACAAGAGATGCTAGCTCTTTAGAGCAGTGCCAATAATAGTATTTGTAGAAAAGAGAAAGAGGAGCAACATTAAGACGATGTGATAATGATTGGAGGTTGGCTGCAAGAGAAGGTCCAACTATGTTAACAATGCGTTTTTGCACCTTGTCTAAAAGAAAAAGGGCATCATTAGAAGATCCGCCCCAGATATGGCAACAGCATTCCATACAAGGCTGGATTTGAGATTCATAGAGATAGAGAATAGAATCCAAAGTAAGAAAGTGTCAAGCTCGATAAAGAGATGCAAGCTTAGCAGATGCTAATTTTGAAAAGGATTTGATATATGGTTTCCAAGCAAGATCAGAGGTAAGAGTTAATTCTAGAAAATGAAAGGTAGAAGACTCATCGAGTACATTACATTCATAAATATAGGAAGGTCTAAATTATTGCAATAACAATTGACTGAAAAAAATTGAGTTTTATATGTATTAAAGTTCACCAGCCACTGTGAGCCCCATGCTGTAGCAGAAGTGAGATCCTTTTCAAGCTCAAATGCCCCCTCAAAGTAATCAGAGAGTGTTGGCTTCTTATCAAGACAAGAATAAATGGTAGTATTATCAGCAAACAATGCTATCTTAGATGTGAGAATATCTGGAAGATCATTAATGTAAATTAAAAAGAGTACAGGGTCAAGGATAGAACCTTGAGGAACCCCTGAAAATACAGAATAAGAAGAGTACTGTACATCGAGGACAACTTTTATACTACGATTGGAAAGGAAGGATTCAATAATCCTTAAGATGTTGCTAGATACACCATAAGAAGAAAGCCTATGGAGAAGACCAGCATGCCAAACTTTATCTAAAGCTTTTGAAATGTCAAGAGCAATGGTCTTAACCTCTCCACCTTTATCTAATGCACGATAAAACCTATCGGCTGTAACTGTTAGGAAATCAGCTGTAGAACGAGAAGATCGTAATCCATAAAGATGATCAGAAAGTAAGTTATTACATTCAAGGTGAGAGATTAGGTGTTTGTTAATTAAAGATTGAAAAATCTTGGTTATGATAGAAAGAAGACTAATGGGACAGTAGTTAGACGAATCAGATTGCTCTCCAGAATTTTTGAAAATAGGGATAACAAATGCCACTTTCCAGCAGGCTGGAAAACAAGACTCTGATAAGCGCTTGTTAAACAATTTTGAGAGTATAGACGATAGCTCCGGAGAACACTTCTGCAAGACTATAACAGGTATGTTGTCCGAGCCACAAGCTGTAGAAGAGTCTAGGCAGGAAATCACTTTAGATACAGATGCTGGAGTGATATGAATGTCAAGCAATGGATCAACCTGTTTGTTGGCAATATCAGGTAGAACGCAACTGGTGGAATCAAGAGATGATATTGATGAAAAGTTTTTAACAATTAATTCAGCTTTGTCTTTAGGTGAGGTGACAAAGTCTGAACCATACAAGAGAAGTAGAATTAAAGATTTGCCCTTATTATTGATACTGTTGAAGATTCTCCAGAAGTCACGAGAGCCTAATTTTTGAGATGAGATACGAGATTTCATGACCTGAGAATAGCAGGCTTTGGCGTTAGAAAAAACCTTTAAATGGTTTCAAGCAGAAATAAACAGACGTTTGTTGTCTGGAGAATTATTTTGATGATAGATATGGAAGTAACGGCTTTGAATGGCAATCGCAGCAGCACAATGTAGGGAAAACCATGGAGAAGAGTGAGACTTGGCCTGGAATTGTCGATTGGGAATATAAGATTCCATGCCAGCCTGAATCCACGAAGTTATGTAAAAAGCACATTTGTCAACAGGAAGACGAAAGATTTCTACCCAAGGGCCATCACAAAGAATATTACAGAAAGAGTCCCAGTCAGCTTTAAGGTAGTTGTGAGAGGTACGATAATAGGGGGATTCAGATGATGAGATAATAGTTTCAGAGAGATCAAACTGTGATCAGAAGCACCTAAGGATGAATGTGGAGAAACTGAGCACTGACAAGGATCAGAAACAAGACATAAGTCTAGTAGAGAAGGTAAATATTCGGGTTGCCTGGAAAACGAATTGAAAAGTTGACTATTTGAGTTAGGGACTGAGAAAGGCAAAAGTTGTGAGCTTTAATGCCTGCAGAGTCACTGACACTAGAGCCATACCATTCAGTGTGATGAGCATTTAAGTCACCAACAACAACAATATTAGCTGATGGATAAAGAGAGAGGGCTTGGTCAACTTGATCAGAAATAACATCAAAAAGAGTGCAGTCTTGAGATGAAGGAGAGCAATATAGAACAAAGAGACAGGCGATAGAGTGAAGTGGTGCTAAACAAAAGCACATAAAAGAATAGTCTGTGGATTCAAACTTAGTTTCCCAACAAATGAGTGAATTCTTACCAATGTAAATACCAAGGCCAAGCATGTGACTATTGGAGTCTTTACGAAACAAAGGAAGATAACCACCAACACTAAGATCACAAGATGAGACAGCTGAACTCAAATTAGTCTCACAAAGAGCAAGCAGGTCTGGTGAACATTGCAAGAGATAAGACTCAACAGAAGAAAAGTTACTTCAAAGATTATGAATACTAGTAAATGATAGGTTTAGAGAACTTTGTGGTGGTGATGATTTTTTTTGTTTTATAGTTGTTGGTACTTTATTTATTTTTAAATTTGTTAAAGAACTTGATTCAAAGCTTAGATAGTACTCAGTACACTGTTTAATAGCCCAAGCAATTGCCTCATTACTATTAATAAACCCTAAGCCGTAACAAAGGACTCGAAATGTGGCCTTGGCAATGTACACCAAAAGTGCAAACAGGGACACTATCTATGTGGAACATGGCACTGTTAACACTTTGATATTTTTCAGCTGTTGATGGAATCAGCCTCTCTGAGAGCTACCACAAATTTCTGGAAACCTGACTACCAGCCAGCCTCAGAACCATAAAACTGAGTTTTAGAGCTGTACCCTCATTAGGAGATAATAGAATGAGTTGCTTAGTCATAAAAACACAGAGACACAAGCAAAAAATATATATACATATACATATATATATATATATATATATATATATATATATATATATATATATATATATATATATATATATATATGTATATGTATATGTATATGTATATGTATATGTATATGTATATGTATATGTATATGTATATGTATATATATATATATATATATATATATATATATATATATATTTATACTTATATTTATATATATACATTTATACATATACATACATTACAAACATATGCAACAAAATTTGGTTTTATATATACAAAACCAAATTTTGTATATAATAAGCAACTTTTTAAATTAGTAAACAGATAGCTTGTGTAAAAACCAAAAACTCTCATAAGAGGTTGTTTAGAGAAGCAGCTCGCATGGCTCGCCATGTTCGATTTAGGAGAGCTTTTCTCTGCTCTTTTTTTGAAAAAGCTGTATGCTTTTGCAGTTCTATATACACTATATTAGATATATGTATATATATATATATATATATATATATATATATTTTTTTCGAAATAAAAAAACAAAAACATTTAACATATGAAATAATAAAAAATGCTTTAAATATAAAAAGTGATTTTCTTGAAACACGTTAATGCCAAACCACAAAAAGCGTGGTTTTAAAAAACTCCTATGGTCTTTATATGTAATAAAATATTTCATATATCATAAAACTTGGTAATAATTCGAAGAAATCATCATTTATTTTAATTAACAATCTATTACTAAATATGAAATGCAAAATCGCTTAATGAAGCTTTTTTTTCTTTGAGGTTTTTCTATCTTTATCAGATTTTCTTTTGGGTTTTATCTAAAAATAATAAAATTAATTGAATGAAATCATTTTACAAACAACCTGGTTTGTTGATAAATGCTTTAAACCAAAAACAAACTTACTTTCAAAAGACTGGTCTTGGTCATTAATTTATTTTTTTTCAAATCTGTTGTAAATAAAACCTAAATGAAGAAAAAAATGCAGAATATATATAAATGTATTAGTAGGAGAAATGAGAATGTGTGTGTACATACACACTTGTGTGTGTACATACACTCATGTGTCTGTGTTTAAAGATCCTGAAAAAATTTAAAATGCAATAAAAAACATAACATGTCATAAAAGTATAAAGAAAGCAATAAATGAACTGGTTATGTTAATAGGAAATAGGCAAAGAGTGTCAGTTTTATGTGGTTCACTTTTTAATACTCATTTTTTCCACTTTGTACACACACTTTATACACATAGTGTATACAGACATTTAAAGATTTAATAAAAACTTGTTGGAGGCAAAGTTCATATTGAAAAACAGTGTCCATATTGAGTGAAGATGTTTGTTGATATAATATAATTTTTATCCCACCTACAGAGCTATTGACATTAGCATTTTTAGATGGCAATTAGTTCAGCCAATATAACAGGATTTACATCAACTTAAATTCAAATTCATATACAAAAAATGATTTAAATCCAAATTGTTTTCATGGAAAAGAAGAAAAAAACAAAGAATAATAAAAAAAAGGAAAGGTTTTTTTGTCCTAACATCTCAAGCCTTTCATATCTAGATGCCCAAATCAACAGTTGATGTATGCCACAAAAACACTTTATTTTAGTTTGATATAATCAATGCTGTTTTATATAAATATATTTATATATATATATGAATATATATATATATATATATATATATATATATAAATATATATATATATATATATATATATATATATATATATATATATTTAAACAATTTTAAAATGTAATCTATATATATATATATATATATATATATATATATATATATATATATATATATATATATATATATATATATAAATATATATATATATATATATATATATATATATATATATATATATATATATATATATATATATATATATATATATTTAAACAATTTTAAAATGTAATCTATAAAATAGAGTGCTCAATGCTCTTTAAAGAACAGAGCAATTATTAAGTAGTGGAAAATCACTTAACAAATATATTTTTCACTTCTTTCATATATATATATATATATATATATATATATATATATATATATATATATATATATATATATATATATATATATATATATATATATATATATATATATATATATATATATATATACTATCACATTATGTGGATATATATATCATAAAATAAAGAACAGAAATACAAAAAAAAAAAAAAAAAAAAAAAAATTTTTAAAACGGGGCAACAAAAAAATATTTTTTTTTTGTATATCAAGCAATTTTATTAAAATTATACTAATTTCGGGTTGAGAAAAAAGAATATGACAACGAAAATTTTTTATTAGCTCTAGTTTCTGAGATATACAATAGCTATAAATTTTTATTTCAGTTAATTTCCAACAGAGCAATATGACATATAATTTACATATTCTAATAACATTTAAAGTACACTTATTTTTTTTTTATAACAGATATATTCTAATAGTTTTAAACAAAGAAATCATGATCATCAAGTTAATAGGGTTAAAGATGATTATGGGGTATCGTCACAAAATCTTGATCTTTTTGCTTTCCTTTTGTAAACTAGTTCTGGAGCATCCCTACACACAAACCAACAATAATCTGCAAGCATGGCCTCATTCCAGCGACCCTGATATCTTTTTTCCATTACAGAAATAACTTGGTGAAACCTTTCCCCATGTTCATCACTAACAGCTCCACAATTGGGGGGGGGGGGGGGGAAGAAGTCTAGATGTGAGTGGAGGAAATGAATCTTGAGGGACATATTACATCCAAGTTGATGATATTTTTGCAGAAGTACTGCTACCAATTGAATGTAGTTATAATCTCGTTTGTTGCCTAAAAATCCACTAATCACTCCCTTAAGAGCTTCCCAAGTTTTCTTTTCGGGCCCCTTCAAAACTTCATCAAATGTAGGATCCTTCATAAGATGACGTATTTGTGGCCCAACAAAAATACCTTCTTTAACTTTTGCATCACTTATTTTTGGAAACTTGCTTCTTAAATAACTAAAAGCCTGTCCTTCTTTGTTCATACCTTTGACGAAATTTTTCATCAAACCCAACTTAATATGTAATGGTGGAAGAAGAACATCTTTTGGATCGACAAGTGGTTCAGCAATAACATTTTTTTCATCTGTGTTGAGATTTCTTGCAGGCCAGTCTTCTTTTATATAATGTGAACTTCTGTCTCTACTGTCCCACATACACAAAAAGCAGCAGTATTTAGTATACTCTAACTGCATTCCTAAAAGTATAGCAATGACTTTTAGATCACCACAAATTTTCCATTTGTGTTTATTGTAATTAATTGAGTTGAGGAGAACTTTCATGTTTATATAAGTCTCTTTCATGTGAACTGCATGGCTAATAGGAACAGAAGGAAGTCGGTTTCCATTGTGCAGTAATACAGCTTTCAAGCTTAGCTTAGATAAGTCTATGAATAATCTCCATTCAATTGGATCATAGTTCAAATTAAGACAATGCATTAATCCAAAAACATCAATGCAAACAACAAGATTATTTTTTTTCTCAAAAAAAGAAAGCAGATTATGCTGCCGTTTTCTGTAATGTGAAACCTTGACATCAAGTTGGAGAAGATTCCACTGCTTTAGTCTTGACCCTAGAAGTTCTGCCTTTTCCTGTGACAAGTCCAGATCTCGAACAAGATCACTTAATTCTGCTTGACTCAATCTGTGTGGCACAACATCTGTTAACACAAAACCAGGATCATTTGATGAGGAAGGCTTGTTTTCTTCTATTTCTACTTCATTTTCTGCTTCTAACTCACAACTTTGTGGTGGAGTAGGAACTGGTAAATTATCTGAATGTGGAATAGGTCGAATGGCAGATGGAAGATTCGGATATTTAACTGTTCCTACTTTTTTCATTGACAAACCTGCTTTAATGGGTGGGGTCAAGCAGAAATAGCAGTCATCTGTATGGTTTTTAGGTTCTCTCCATACCATTGGAACAGCAAAAGCCAAACATCTTTTTTTATTTTTCAACCATTCTCGTAGTGTAACCGAACAAGAGCTACAGCATATATGTGGAGCCCATGACTTATCCTGGTCCCCTACCTTCATATTGAAATAATGCTGGTAAGCAGTCTGCACAAGAGGTGTCATAGTTCTTTTCTGTGAAGAAAATGTTATTTCACCACAAATGTAACAAAAATTGTCCACTAAATTTACACATTTCCTTGGCATGTTGATTTGTAAAATTTTACACTAGTAAATAAAAAAATAAAAACTAAGAATAGATTAGACCAGAAACTTTAGCAAACACACATAACTAGTATCACAAGTTTTAAACATGAACAAAACATTTTGGATAGTCAAAAAAAAAATTTTTTTTAAAAAAATGAAAATTTCTACCCTTGCAATGGTTGAATAAGCGATCGCGATTTACAAAATCTGGAAAAATATCTGGTCTTTAAAATTTTAGTTTATGCAAGCCGTTTACTTTGTTTTTAAAGAAGCAAATTATTGTTAGCGAAAAAGTTATAAAAAACAAAATAAAACAAAACAATAAACTTACGATTACAAATGCAATAACAGCATTATGAAATGTTACGAACAGTCCAAAAAAACGCGCGCTAATTTAATAATCAACCAATAAAGTTTTTTTTGGTTGATTTTAAAAATAACTGCGCGCTTTTACGGACCATTAGAAGCTTTTTTTGTAATGCTAAACTTTTTATATAGTGCGTTTTTATGAAGTTGTTTAAGTTCTTTAACACGTTATAAATATTATTTAAATATCCACTCTATTTTTCTAGATGCTTTTCTACTTCAATTAAAATTTGGGATTACTTATGTTGTTTGAACTAAGAATGAATTATAAAAGTTATAAGTGCGTTGTAAAAGTATTACACTTATATAGTGTTATTACTTTTATAATGAAGTTACTAAAGTGTTATTACTTTTGTAGTCCTAAGTTTGTTATTTTATACTTTATAACTTTTTCGCTAACAAATTTAAGTTGATTCGTCCTTAAAAACAAAGTACACGGTTTTGCATAAACTAAAATTTTGAAGACCAGGGATTTTTCCGGATTTTTCATTTCGCGATCACTTAATTCAACCCTTGCCTTGAGAGAAAATTTTTGCTTTTAATTCTTAAACTAGAGCTAATATGTCATTTTTAATGTCATTTTCGAATTCAGCAGATGGAAATGCATAAGAAATAACTAATTTTGGTTCCGATACAAAATCACTGTTGGGCAGTGTAATTAGTATCAAAAGAACTTACAGAATGAGCCCATCCAGCATATTCACCATAAAGTTCACGAAAAAAATTCCCTTAAAAAAAAAACAATAAATAAAATAATTATATATTTAGAAATATTTTAACTTTATTGCAAATAAGAAATTAAATTATTAAAAAGATATTTTAATATTATCAACATTAAAACTAAATATCAATTTATAAAATAAATTATAAGGATTAATACTTTGATATTAACATTATGGACAATATTTAGATAGATAGCTTTTTCTGTTTTTGTCTAATTTGATATTGGAAACATTATTTATAAAGATTGCAGACAATTATGATAAAGTGTAACTTTCGATAAATTCTTTTAATCTTTATTGAATGAAATTGCTGTTAGTTACAGCTCTATTAGTATTTCTTTTACTTGTTTTGTGAAGTCAAACATCTAATCATTATGTTGAAAAAGAATGGAGTTATTTAATTATCTCTGTTTTGGCCTTGTACCCCCTAACCCACTAAAGCAACTGAATACCATTCACATGAATAAGTATTCTTGTAACAAGTAGATGTTGGTTATGTTTCACCAGTGAGTTACATCCGGGAGTCTTTTAGAGGATTTGTTCATTGTAACAGACAATGCTCCATGTCACGCTCGTTTAGAAAAGATGTTTAGAAATTCTCCAGCTCAGTTGTAACGTTTAGGACTCTACAGACCAATGTTAAACTTGGTGGAAACAATCTGGTCTAAAATTAAAAGTAACGTTGATAATGTGATTCACATTACATCTGTATTCGGTGCTGGGATTGTGGAACAACGAATGCAGTATTTGGAAAGAATTGGTACTGTGGCAAAAAATACAAAAATAGGAGGTGATTGTGCACATGCTGCTCAATATACTAAGAAGCCTTACGCAACAATTTTAAATACGGAAGATGCCCAAGTTGGTGTTTAACTGAATATTACAATGACTTTTAATGACATTGTTTAAATTCAATTTAAACATTTTTTTTTTTTTTTTAAATAAACTATTTGTGTTTTATTTATTATTCATCTGATTTCTCAAATGAGTTTTTCACAAATAAAACAATAAAGAATGTTCTAACTAACACCTGATAGGATTTTTCCAGTTACCGCAAAAACCACAAATGCCTTTTTCATCACTTTTTTATTTTATTGATAGTATATTATTATTTATTGAAAACCAACCCATATGGCCACCCTGGGCAAATCAGGAACCAACCTTTTATTACAAAGTAAATTAAGGCAAACTATTTGAAATAATAGAAACACTTTTACATTTTATCTTATTTTCTTCCATATAGTAATAACTATATAGTAAATACGTTTCATGACAGACACACTGTGAAAAGAGAAATGTTCAATTACAGCTTTTTCTAAGTTCTGGTCAAAAATGTGCAAAATGTTAATAAAAGGTTAAAACAAAAATGTTAAAAAAAAAGGTTAAAACAAAAATGTTAAAAAGTTAATGGAAAGAGGGGGAAGAGGCTAGAGCTATTTAAAAACTGAGTTTAATTCAGGCTTAACTTAGGACTTAATTCTAGTACTGAATATGAAATACTTTTACATATATACATACTTTGTATTACAATATATAATACAAACTAAAGTACATCAACATCTCTATTTTTATTGTTTTTAATGCATTTGTGCAAATTTTATAGCTCTAATTTTGTAACTTCCCTATAAGTACCCACTAATTTTTTTTTATGAAATCAGTAAAAACTAAATCAGTAGAAAAATAAATCTTATTAAAATCAGTATTGATCCTATGATACTGGAGGTTTGAAGTGAAGGCACAATTTCTTAAGTTTTAACTGGAGCTATTTATCAGAAACCGTATTTTTTTATTGAATTGTATCTTATCAGTAAATTTCTGAAAATTTGGAGGACTGCCATTTATAGAAACTAAAAAATATGTCTTTTCACTTCTTAAATTGCAGATTTTGTATACTGACTCATCAAAAATCAACTTTCTATTTTTGTAAAAAATAATTTTGTTGTTAGGTAGCCATTATAGATAAAGTGACATTTGAAAATTTAATGTTAAAGTTTTATTAAAGTAAGTCTACAGTTAAATTACAATTAAAAAAACTAGAAAGTTTTCTGAAATTTTTTTTTTAAATATAGATCTTTAAAGTATGAACAAAACATGTGTTCGCAACTAAAGTTTTTACATTTAGAAAAATGAGAAATTTTAAATATCTCATGAAACACAAAAGATTTTGTGCTGAAATTTTTAGGAAGTGTTTTTCTCATTGATATAAACCAACCCACCAAGTTTCATCAAAATGTAAGGTGGTCCATGTTGAAATCCTAAAATTTTGGTCAATTTGGCATGGAATGATCCTAATGGTTTTGCAAAGCATGCATGTGTTTTGTTTGCATTTTAGCATACTAATTATTTTACTTATAAAGTAGTATGGAATAGTTTTCGCTATTTGAAAAAAATGTTTTTTTTTAATTTTGTTTTTTCAACTGATTTTGTTTTTTTATTTTTTACAACATAAAATTACATCATAATCAAATAAAAAATTTTTTTAGCACAAACTAAATTATATTTTTTGGTTTTTTAATTTAAAAAAGAAAATTTCATAATTTAAACTTGAAGTTTGAAGTTTTGGAAGTTTTTTTCATCTATGTTAAAATTATATCATATGAGGAGTTGTTAAAGAATAACTAAATAAAAAACGTCAACATCAATAATATTTTTTTACTAAATAGATTATAATATGCACGGGCTTTATTATTATTTATTTTACCTGTGAAAACTGTCTTACACAGGTCTGGAGACTTGCAAAGGCTACAGTCTGACATTTCTGTCAAAGTTTGTATATATGTGCATATATATATGGGCATATATATATGAATCTATATATATATATATATATATATATATATATATATATATATATATATATATATATATATATATATATATATATATATATATATATATATATATATATATATATACATATATGAATCTATACAAATATGAATCTATATATATATATATATATATATATATACATATATGAATCTATACAAATATGAATCTATATATATATATATATATATATATATATATATATATATATATATATATATATATATATATATATATATACATATATATATATATATATATATATTATATATATATATATATATATATATATATATATATACATATATATATATATACACAGTCGCAATAAAAGAATGAGACTTAATTGATTGACGAGTAACACGAGAATGAATTTTAGTAGGTGGCATAAGAGATGAGAGCTCTTTAGAGCAGCCCTAATTAAAGTATTTATTGAAAAGAGAAAGAGAAGCAAAATTATGACGATGTGACAATAGTTAAAGGTTGGCTGCAAGAGCAGGTCCAACTGTGTTTACAATGCGTTTTTACACCCTGTCTAAAAGAGAAAGACCATCATTTGAAGATCCACTCCAGATATGGAAACAGTATAAAATACAGGATGGATTAGAGATTTAGAGATAAAGAATAGAATTCAGAGTAAGAAAGAGGTGAGCGCGATAAAGAGATGCAACCTTTGCAGATGCTAATTTTGCAATAGATTTGATATATGGTTTCTAAGTAAGATCGGAAGTAAGAGTTATTCCTAGAAGATAAAAGGAAAATGACTTATCGGTAAATTACCATTCATAAATATAGGAAGATTCAAGATAACAGTTAGCTGAAAAAGATTGAGTTCAATTTGAGTTAAAGGTCAACAGCCACTGAGAACCCCATGCTGTAGCAGAAGTGAGATCCTTTTCAAGCTCAAATGCCCCCTCCAAGCAATCAGAGTGCGTTGGCTTCTTATCAAGACAAGAATAAATGGTGTATGGTTAGAATCTAAATGTTTTTAATTGTTGGAATAAAAATAGTGCCATAACAATTTTTAGTTTACAGTATAAAAAAAAGCACAAAAATTTTATGGAATAAACAAAAATACTCAATGATAATAAAATACCGAATGTATTTTGAATGGAGGAATAAACATAGTTTGAGATCATAAAAGTTTTTTTTCTAACTTTAGTTTGAAAGATAATTAATTGTTAATAAATTTTTTTGAATGAATCAGTTGTTTTTTTTAATGAAATTTGAAATATTAATAAGAAATGTTAACATTTCTTTTAAAGTACAAATAATAAATAACGTGAGCTTTTGATTTTACAAAATAAACTTAACTTGTCTCAGCACTTGGGAGACAACATTCCTTTAATAATCTCAAAAGCTTGAGAACATTAAAAGTCAAAATGATGTATTAGTTTTCATTTTAGGAATTAAAACTGAGATAGAAATAGAAAGTATAAAATTATCATATAAATAACCATGAAATGGAGGCAGGCAAAAAATGACAAACAATAATTTCATTGAATAAGAAACCAGTATCTGAACCACTTGCTAAAAAAAACTTTACTGTTTCCTTTAAATAATTTTATTTTTTTCATAGAAAAATTTAAAATAAAACTTTTTTTAAGAAAGCTTTATAAAGTGAGTGGTTTCAGATTTACTGATTTCTTATTAAAAACTTGAGTATATATATATATATATATATATATATATATATATATATATATATATATATATATATATATATACATATATATATATATATATATATATACACACACAAGTGACATAGCCCATGCAATCGGGGGAAGAATTAGTTGATGCTTTAAATTAGAAATAATTAGTTTTTATTATTTCTAGGACATAATTACTGCATAGCCCACTATATAACTACTATGCAGCCCGCTACATAGCTTTAAAATAGCCTGATATATAGGTACTACATAGCCCGCAGCTTACCCGCGCACTGCATAGCTATGATACAACATATTATAACATGTTATACAGCTACTACATAACCATTTATATAGCTACTATATAGTCAGCTACATAGCTACTACATAGCTTGTGTCCCAAAACATAGCTTCTTCATAAGTATGTTGCCCACTACATACTTATGAAGTAGCTATGAAAAAACAAAACAACCTGATATATGTCTACCAATATAAAATGTAGAACACAATATGCTTTAAATAAATTTTCATAAAATACTTGACACTAATGTAAGGGATGTAAAAACAAAATTTAAGTTAAATACATTACTTAATTTTAACCTTATTTTCAAGTCAAAAGTTATTCACATTAATGTAATTTGTATGATAGTCTTTGCAAGTGCAAGAAGAATTAGTCCAATTTTTAATTTGGCTGTAGTTAATTTTTTAGAATATAACTACTACATAGCCCGCTATGTAGCTTTTAAATAGCACAATATATAGGTACTACATAGTCCGAGGGGTACCCACCTACTAAATAGCTTTTATAGAAATGCTACAACATAAACTTTGTATACCTATTACATAACCTGTTATATAACTACTACATAGCCCACACATAACTACTACATAGCTGCTACCTAAGCATGTAGCCCGCTACATACTTATATATAAAATATAATAACACAAAATGTTAGCTAAAGTTAAATAAAATATGTTAAGCTAATTTTAGTGATGGAAAAGTAAAAGTTGCAAAACCAAAAAAAAAATTAATAATCTTTAATGAATTAAATTACCTGATTTTTGCGATATCAAATTTAAAAATGTACACATTAATTTGACACCAAAAGACATGAAATAAATTAAAATGGCGTTGTTTTTTTAAATTAAAAATCTTTTTTTTTTCACTAAAACAACTATAAATCTTTATCAAACTATTTTTTCAATTTTTTAAATAAAAATCACTTTCACATTGGTTTTAAACAAAGTTATGTAATATAGTTTTCAATTTTGCCTCAGAAAATGAAAATGTCCACAGACAGACAACTGCTACATTTTTATACAATAGTGTGTGCTATATATATATATATGGTGTGTGCTATATATAGTGTGTGCTATATATATATATATATATATATATATATATATATATATATATATATATATATATATATATATATATATATATATATATATATATATATATATATATATATATATATATATATAGAGAGAGAGAGAGAGAGAGAGAGAGAGAGAGAGAGAGAGAGAGAGAGAGAGAGAGAGAGATGTGATGCGTTTTTTTGGTTCTTGTTTTTTTGGTCGTTTTTTTGTTTTTTTTTGGGAAATATTTAATAATTCATCATTTAAGCTACTACATTTAAATTTAATGGCAATATTATTAAACATATTTTAATTTCAGATTTATATAGGAGACCTAAGGCTGAATTTGACTAAAATTCTTTTTCTTTTGGTATGTTTAAAGGTAATTGTTTTATTATTAATGTTTAGGTTTACACGGTGATAGCAGTCCTGTATAAAAAATTATTAGTTAATTTTATCTTCCTCTATTTAATTTTTATTGACTTTATTGTTATATATTGACACAATAAACACTTCTTATCTAAGTTTATTACACTTAACTACATTTACTTAATTTTATTTACTATTTGATATAAATATATATATATATATATATATATATATATATATATATATATATATATATATATATATATATATATATATGTATATATATATATATATATTATTATTATTATTATTATTATTTTTTTTTTTAATTTATTTACTGTACTTTCAAAGTTTTGAGTTGCAAATAAAAAGTTATAAGGAGTTTTAAAAGCTCTTTTTAATAATCAATTATGTTCTCTATTTAATTATATTTAAATTTTAGATATTTTCCTTAACATAGTAAATTTTAATTATAAAAATGAGTAAAACAGGCCATACAGGGGGGAGAAATAAAACTGTAGTTTCCAATTTATTTATACCTATGAAACAAATTAGCAAAATGGAAAGAGTTAAATGTTCTTTTTGCTTTGACATTATCTCTAAAAACGGAACTCGAATGACTAAGCATATTAAAAAATGTCGAAAATGTCCTGAAGAAGTAAAAAGTCTATATGCAAATAAATCAGGTCATAGTCAAAAACAGCAAGACTCTTCTGGAGATGCTGAACCGAAAACAAAAAATCCACGATCTGATTCTTTTGGAACATCCTCTTCTGAATCAATTTGTAGAAGTAAAACACCATGTTCCGTGTTTGACAGCATGACAAAAACTGAAAAGGTGTGTATTGTATTTTGAAATTTTAAGATTTATTTGAAGAATTAACTGATATGGCAACTAGCTTATTAAAAGTTCATGATTTTTAAATTTAAGATTTGTTTCATGATTCACTGATGTACCAGTATGACATTATATTTTGCAGGAATTGATTGATACACACCTAGCCAGAGCAATATATGCTAGTGGATCGCCACTCCATATAGTAGAAAATAACTATTGGAAAATCTTTTTGAACAAGTTACGTCCTGCTTATAAGCTTCCGTCAAGACATGAAGTGTCAAATGTGTTATTAGATAATGAATTTTCAAGGATTTCAGCAAATGTTAAAGAAATGGTAGCAACTGCAGATTATCTTGGATTTATGTGTGATGGATGGAGCAATTTAAGGTACAGTAACAATTTATTATAATATTAGTTGATGCAATTAAACCTATATTATTTAGTTAATAAACAGATCCTATTTGTTTATATGCTGTTTCTTCTTTACAGAAATGAAGCTACCATAAACTTTGTAATGACATTACCTTCTTCATCACCCATTTTGTGGAAGACATTGCCTACAGGTAAAACCATAATTCTAGTACTGTATACAATGGATTTACTTAACAGACTCGTAGACTTTTAAAATATGCATACTATTTTATAATTAACTTTGATATTAAATTTATAACAAACAACACTGAAAACCATTTCAGTAAGCAGAAATAATGTATCAGTAAATAGATTTATAATATTTATATAGCACAGTATATATAATATATCCTAAATTGTTATGTAGGAACATTAAGCCATTCTGGTGAATATATGGCAAATGAAATAAAGAAAGTTTTAGAAGAAATAAATCCTAAAAAAGTTTTGGGCATTGTGACTGACAATGCTGCAAATATGAAAAATGCGTGGACTCGTCTAAAAGATTGTTATCCCCATCTTCATTGTTATGGATGCATTTCACATGGTTTAAATTTGCTGTTCACAGATTTTTTAAAATTGACAACTTTAACTGTTTTGATGTCACAAGTAACTGATATTGTTAAAGAAATAAAAAATTCTCATTTATCTGTTGCAGCATTTAGAGATATACAAAAAAAATCAGCTGGTGTAGTAACATGCATTTCCTTGAAACTACCTGTACGAACTAGGTAATAAAACTAAAAATATAAATATACTGTACATTACATCTAAAAATTGAGCTATGTAACTAATTTTATTATACATTCATAAAAATAGATTTCAGTTAGTAAATTACTTTACTCTAAATTTATTAAATTATCATAATTTCTTTGTATTTTATTTAAAGGTGGGGATCAACTGTAGCATGCTTAGATAGCATACAAAAAAATAAGCAACCATTAAAAACATTGGCTATTTCTGAAAACAGTGGACTTAATTCAGTAACAAAAAATATTCTTTTATCAGATGTTTTTTGGGACAGGGTTGAAGGTTTTTTCAAATTGCTGTCACCAATAGCTGATGCAATAAAGAAAACTGAGTCAAATACTCCCTTGTTATCTACTGTTGTGGAAACTTTTCACTTCTTGGAAGACCACATTTTTAAAAACTTAACAGTTAGCCCATTCTCAAAGAAGGAAGAAGAAGAAGCCAAAAAAATCTTTAAGAAAAGAAAAGATTTTTGTTTAACAGAAATTCACTTGGCTGCCAATATACTAGATCCTAAATTTCAAGGCAGAGTCTTGACTGGAGAACAAAAGGTATTTACTACACATAATTCAAATTTATAATTTTTAAATTTGAAAATACTATTTAAATTAATAAAGTAATTTTAAAATTATTGAAAGAAAAATCTTTTTATAGATTGATGCATGTGAGGCGATACACAACATTGCCGCAAGTATGCCTGATGTAAACGAAGAAATTATGATGTTTGACTTGGCTAATTACCAATCAAAGGGTGGTATAATTTCAAAACTTTTTATTTGGACTGCAGTTGGAATAACTCAACCCATAAATTGGTGGAAAGGATTGTGTTCCTTTACTGAACTATCAAAAGTTGCGTCTAGAATTCTTCAGCTCCCAGCTTCAAGTGCAGCATGTGAGAGAAGTTTTAGCACTTATTCTAACATTCATAGTGCGAAAAGAAATCGCTTAACAATTGAAAGGGCTGGAAAACTAGTATTCATTTCACAAAATTTAAAACTTGAAAATATTGAAAACACCAGTTATAAAAATGGTACATAACTACTCCTCAAATTAATAACTCGAGTGTAAATAAAGTTCCTAGCACTTCAATGCCTTGGGCAGAGTCTGAAGCAGTTAATATAGAAAGTGACAGTGATTTTGTTTATGAATCACAAGATGAAGGTAGTCTAGGGCGGGAAGACTCGGACTCAGAAAGCACATCCATTTAGAATATCTTTTATAGTTTAAACACATGTTAAAATTACTAGATTATTGACTTTTTTGCTTAAATATTTATACTTTTTTTTAATTGTGTATACTACACAACACAGTGCTACAATTCTTAGCACTAAATTAATAACAAATTAAAACTTTTAAAATATTATTCAAAAATAATAGATATCAGGCCTTGTTACGAGATTTCGCTGCGTAGCGAAAACGCGTAAGGCATTTCTAAGTTACTCAACTCATCAAATATATTTTGCATCGTTAGAAGTTATATTGCGTCACTCACGTCTTTTCAAGTACCGCATTGTAATTAAAGTTATTTTATTAACGCGTTAAAAATCATACAAACAGTTTGTTTTTTTCTCACTATAACAAAAGTTACAAATAAAATCTAAGTTCTTATATAAAAAATTATTTTTATTATTTTTTTCAAATATGAACTAAATTTTACTTTGAAAAAAATATTTTTTTCATGAAACGTAAAATAATGTTTGTTTATTTTCTTATGATTTTTATGTTTATTTTCTTATGATTTTGGTTTTTGGTTATTTTATTAACTGTTAATAAATTTTTTCTTATTTAATATATAAACTCATTTTAATGTTTTTAATCAAGAAAGAGTTTTTTTTTGTTTATCAGTTACCGATAACATATTCGTGATCATAATTTATTTTTATAAATTAAACGAACGTCATTAAAACTTTACGTTATTGAATTAACAATAAACAAAATATCTTATTAATAAAACATTTACATCAAAATAAATCGTGCATTTTTTAAACTATTATGACTAAAAATAAATTTTATATGTAAAAGAAATTTATATATTTAATTCCTTAAGATAAAACTTAAAACACCTAATTTTTTTAACTAATTTTTAACAACAACAAAAAAATTATTTAACAAACTGTTCTTTAACAAAAAATCTATTAGTTTATGATTGCGGTTAAATACGACTTTATTTCTTCTGAATAAACGTCACGTTAACGACAATCAAAAGATAATTTAAATATTCTAAAAGATATAAGTTTTTGCGTAGCGCAAAACTGCTGAACGCATAGGCAAATCGCCTTTTCGCAAGCAAAATGCGAGCTGCGTAGCGCTTCTTAACAAGGCCTGATATATATATACCTAACTAAAACAAAACTCATCAAACTAAAATGCTTAGTTTATTTAATTTACGCATTAAAAAACCATTTCATTTTTTATTTTAACATTTGTACTTTTTTATTTATTTAATATGTTTTAAAAGATTAACATTTATCATAAAAAATACATAATTATATAATTAAAAAAAAAAAAAGTTTTAAATACTTATAAAAATTCATTAGAAGCGTTTTGCTACTACATTAAAAAGCATTTTGATAATATAAAAGCATTTAAAATCAAACTTATTTAATTGTAATGACTTTCTAAAACATTTGTCTTTCTTAATGTATTCTTTTTAAATGTATTAACTTTAATTATTCTTATATTACAATTAGTTAAAGAGACTTTCGTTGCCATAGAATGTCATCTCTTATAAAACAAAACAACTTTTTTATTTTTTGATAACATTAATAATAAAAAATGCATACTTAAACAATTTATATAATGTAAATTAAAAAATTTATATACAACTGTCAATTATACTATAAAAATAAATCATTATCAGTAAATTGTTACTTTATTTAAAAGCATTTTATTAATATAAAAACCTTTGTTAAGAAATTTTAATGTAAATTATTTCACTTAAGGTATAAATCAGAATACTTTTCATTTAGCACGTTTTTAAAATGTTTTTAAAATAGCCGCGGTCAAATCGTCAAAGCAAAATATGATTTGCCTGGTTATATAATGGCGTGCGATTGCACATCTTCCTGTGAAAGACTGTAATAGATCTAAAGGTAGGAGGCAGGTAGAACAAAGTGCACTGAGTCGAATGTTAAAAAGCAACAGGTATCCAAAATTACAAAGTGCTATAAGATTAAGGATAAAAAAAGTACAGGAATAGAAAGGTAATATAAAATAATTAAGGCTATGTGAAAAATGTGTTGATGGCATTGTATATTTGAAGCTTAAAAACTATGTATATATGTGTGCGCGCCTTACTTAGAAAATACACTGAGAAACTTAAATGGTATAAGAAATCTGAATGTGAAGAGACCTGTGTCATTAAAAAACATACAGAAAAATTTTTTATATACAAAAAAGAAAAGATAAATGGTTACAAAACAAATAAATGAGCAGCGGTATTTAAAAGAAAAGCAATGAAAAATTAGAAAGTGGTGAGATTCGAACCACGGCCATTCCGCCTATGAAGTAAACGCCTTATCCAAATTAGCTAAACGTGTGTGGACTTATGAATTGTATAATTGAAAAAGTGATGTAGAAAGTAAAGCCTATGAGGAAGATATGTATGTATACACGAATAAACCATCACATCAGTGTATATAAATATATACCCATGCATTACATAGACCTATTCATATAGGGACAATACATGCTTGTTGCACTATAATTATACAAACAGATAGATAGCAATTTATATTTTTATTTTTCTCTTTAAAAGAACAAATAAAATATATGAAAATCAGTCTTTTTAATGTTGACTTAAAGCTGTTTTTTTGTTTGTTTGTTTTTTATGCTTTGCCTAATCCAATTAATCCTAACAAAAACAGTGCACAAACTATTTAAATTAATAATTTTTTTTTTCTTTTATTTAAATTTATTTCCTATTTTGTTAGTTTTGCTTTCTTTGTTTTTGAAACTTAGTTTTTCCCGCAAAGTATTGAAACGCCTAATATAATAAAACTTCCAAACTACCGTGACCAAGTTATCTAAATAAAATACTTATGCCTGGACGAAAAATATGAAAAACCACATGCGTCTCCTGAGAAGGCTCGTGGTTACAATTTTTTATTTAAAGATCAAGTTAGTAATGATTTAACAGTTTACAGTTTTTATAACTAGTTTAAACTCAAGCAATTTTAAAAATATAGTAGAATTTCACAATTACACAATTACACAGGTTCAAGTTTCTGCCACTAATTAATCTTACACTAATCAATATTTTTAACTTTTTCTTATTTTTCCTAAAGATATAAAAATATCAATAAAAGTACATACCTATATCTTTATACAGTTTGCTTGTGAGAGTTTTGTTACTTTTTAAGTGTGGCATATAGTATTGAGATGCAATCTGCCACATGTGAGTATCTACGGGGATGGCATTTTTCTTGTTCAAAGACATCAAACAAACACAATCAGCAACTTTAGCCCCAACCCCAGGCAATGAGCAAAGATCTAAATTCATATAATGTACAAAAAAAAGGTAATGTTTGTAGTACAAAATGTAATTCAAAAACAAAAGGTAGTGTTTGAATTTTAAAAAATTAAATAATGCAAACATAAAAATTAATGTTTGTATTATTGGGTTCACTGATTCGCTTTGTTTTTCTTAACTGTAGTGTTTTCAACAAAGCTTAATAATCTAAAAAAATTTAATTTAAAGCCTTATTGAATATTTGAATTAGAAAAAATATTTTATATTTTGGCTATTATTTGGGTGAAATAAAAAATAGAAACAAATTTCTTTAAATGTTTAAAATAAATCAAAATATGATTGCTAAAGATTTCATTTTAAGGTGCATTCATAAATAAAAAAAACACTGATTAAAGACCCCACTTCCTCCTCCCTCCAACTGTTTTCAAAGACCCCTTTTTCCACTCTGCATACATTATTTATTACAAAATCAACCCCTCCTCAACGCATAAATTTTTTATAATATAAAAAACTGAAATTTTTTTTAGTCAATTCTATGTTAAATAACATAATATTGATTTTTTTAACTTTATTATTATTTTTTAACAAAAAAGAAAATCAAGTTTTAGGAGAGATAGAGCTTGAGATTCAACCGCATACATCAGCAATTCAATGGCATACTCACTGTCTTTAACACCCCTCCCCCTTACCTGCATCCATACATTTTTAGTTAATCTCTCCCCTCATACCTGTGTATTTTTGTTCTCAGGCTCCAATCATTGCCATTTTTTGCAAAGCATCCTTATTTGACATAAGCATGAACATATAACTGTTTGGAGTTTTTTCCATGTCTGGAATTTTTTCAGATACCAAAAATCCTGGATTCGACCCTGAATAGAATTTTGATAAGGTATTAAATTTGGTTTATAAACTTTTTAGAAGAAAAAATGGTTAGGTTATATTTAAAAAAGTCTTACATTATTAGCTGAAAATTACCTTAACAACTAAAAAACACATCCCACTTCATTTTTATGTAAAAACTGAGTGTGATATTGATGAGTATTTGTTTTTTAGATTTTGGCAATTATATAGGTAATAAAAAGTACAGTTATATATATTTAACATTCAATTGTAAAATTTTATTTGAATAAAAAAAATATATCAGTGAAAAGCATTATACTAAAGAAGGTCTAAACCATTTTTACATTAAGAACTTTTTTTTACTGATATAGGAAAGTAGGAAAAAAGAATTCTTATTAATTTGTTTTAAGAAATACTTCTTAAGTTATATATCAATTTAACTTATTAAGATGTGTTCTACTGGCTTAGTGACATCAGATATATGTGAAGGTCAAGAAGATGTTATTGAAACTTTAAGCAATGAGGAAAAAAATTATATTATACTTTTACACTGTAACATTGAATTATCAAACTTAACAATATTATGTGAAAGGGATACTACAAAAAGTTTGAAAACGTACCCCATAGCAGAAAGCTTATTGCGATCCATTTAATGCACATGCATAGAAAATCAATAGTAAGAAACCGTAAAATTTAAATGTTTTATTAATATATTTATAATTCTTTATTTTATATTTTCTAAAACATAACAAAACAAAGTTTTATACAAATATACACAAGAGCTTTATATAATTTAATTATTTTTAGAAAATTTTGCTGAAGTTACAATAAAAAAGTTACAAGTCATGAATAGAAGTATTTTAAATATTGCTCCTGGGAAAAAATTCTGCCAACCTAGTAAATAAAAGATTGCCAGTAGAGAAGATCTTACAGAAGAAGAGTCACAGTGAACAAGATGAGGATTTTATTTTTATTCATTAATTATTTTTTGTCATCATTCAAAGTAAAAAGAAAAGAGATCAACAAAGATCTCAAAAACTTTAATACATCTCTAAAATCTCATTTGAAATCATAAAAACATTTACTCTCAGAAGGAAAGTGAAAAGCTGCATGGATCAACGAAATAGCTAACAACATAACTAGAAAAGTTGAAAATCATGTCAATGTTCCCTCAAAAATGTGTGATAGCATGAAACAAATAGCATGAAAAAAAATGCTGAAAACTTTGATGAAATTATAAGCTTGATAAAAGGGAAAACTCTCTATTCCAACAAAAGGACTATTGTTCAGCTTCTCACACTGGCTCCCAAAAATGATCAATATTAAATGTACAAAATAGTTTTGCAGTTACAGAATACCAGGCAAAGATGGTTAAACAATTTTTTAAAGAAAAATGATTGTTAGCTATCTCTTCACTGTATAAAAAAAAAATTTAATACTTAAGTGATTCATGTCGAACTAGGCCTGGAAAAAAAGAATATGTAAGCATCAGAAAAAACTTTCATAAACAAAAAAAAACTTTATTTAATTTAAAACTTTATTTATTTGTAAAAGAACTTTCATAACATCTTTGATATGTTCAGCAAATAATGTAAAGAAATAAGAGCCACCAAACCTTCATCAATATTAGCGTCTGACAATTGACTTAAAACATCTTGCCCATTAATTAAAAGATCCAATTATTCATGTTTTTCAAAGTAACTTTCCATAAGTTAAATCTTACTAATTGCAAAATTTATCAGCCTTGCTTGCTCCTTGTGAGACTAAGTTGAAATTTGTTCTTCTTCAGATCTCATTATTGATGGCTACTTAACTTTAATACACAATAACTCCAATAGTCACATGTTTGGCTTGGGTGTATACTTACGCATCAACTCAACTATTTGTCAAGAAATCAGGTTTAAATCCTTCAACCATTTTTTATGTGCTTCCATTTAACACCACTTTACCCTATTACAATTCTTTTTGTTCTTTATCGCTCACCTTCTTCTCAAGATTCCACTCTTTTAGATGTAATTTCTGATAAAAATGACCAAGGGGTCATCCATAAATTATGTCACACAATTTTTGACATATTTTAACAACCTCTTGCAATGGGGTAACATTTTATTGACCTTCCTCCCCCTACCCCCAATATTTTGCAACAATTTTGTGTTCGCCCCACTCCCCCCCAAAAAAAATTTTAAACGACTTTTAAATGTGATGTCTATAAATTTCTTAGCTTCTTTAAGTTAATTACTACTTTTCAGTCTATTTAATGTTTTTTTTTCAACCCAATAGTTCTGTATAAATTGTATAAATTAACATCGGCGAAATTTTTTATTTTTTTTAGTCAGTTTTATTTTTTTTTAGTTGCTGCACACTTTTGTGCACCAACTGAATAAAGTTCTGCATTTGGACCATATACAGTCAAAGTGCAGAATATGGACTGCACATAGACTGTTCCAAGAGGTGATTTTACGAATAAATCGAGGGGGGAGGGGGTGGGAGGAAAGGGATTGTATTCTTAAAAAGTACCAACTTTCTTTTTAAATAAAAAATATAGACAAAAAAAAAAAGAAGAAAAAAAGGTCCACAAAACTAAAACTTACCCAACGGGAGGGGGGGGGTGTGAAACTCTATTAGTAAAATTGTCTCTGACTGTTACAATTGTAACAGTCTGTTAACAGGCTGTAACTACTCCGTTAACGGAGTATACATATCGACTAAGTAAGATTTAGGCACAGTTGACTTTACAATAAACATGTAGATACATCAACTGAGGGTTGTGGTTTGGTCAGATACTCTTTTAATTAAAAGAAAGTCTTCTCTAGACTTAAAACTTAAAAAAAAATGTTGCATCACAAAATCGGAGACCCCTCTCCCCCTCATAGCAAATCATCACAAAATTGCCTGCCCCAACTCCCCCCCCCCCCCTTAAGCGTGACCTAATTTATGGACGACCCTCAAGCCCTTTCTTTTTATCCCTCTGCCAATATTGTTCTTTTTGTGACTTTAATGCTTATCACACTTAATGGTTTGGCTCTAACACCACCGACCTGCTGGTAGCGGCCTGCTGGCCCCAGAGGCTATGCAGAAATCTTGCATGGGCCATAAACTTTTCATCTTATATAGGCCTTTTCAAAAAAAAAAAAATATATTACTATACTTCTTTAAATGACCAGCAAATAATTTTTTATTCACTTTATTTATCACAATTAATCAAAGTCTAAAGGGTAATACTGTTTTGAACGATTGCGGTTAAAATAAAATAACTTTTAACATTTTTTTAATAA